>NC_060138.1:476978836-477293419 GCF_021461385.2 Schistocerca piceifrons | reverse complement strand
AAATTGAGGTGTAAATCTTCAAGATCATGGAACGTGACAGTACATAAAATTACAACATAATAGTAATAACAGATCAAAATAAAATGTATATTGAAGCCAAAAAATTTCAGTCCATAATTTCAAGTAAACGCAATCAACAATACAACAAGAATCAACTTAATTTTTCAAGGAAGTCCTCAACATAATAGAAGGAGGTAGCTCCTCAGTTTCGATTTGAAAGCGCATAGATTACTGCAAAGATTTTTGAATTCGAGTGGTAGCTTATTGAAAATGGATGCAGCAGTATACTGCACAACTTTCTGCACAAGATTTAAGGAATATATATATATATATATATATGTGTGTGTGTGTGTGTGTGTGTGTGTCAAAATACCCACACTCGTGAGCAGGAGTCGACAAGAGGTTTGTGAACTTACACCACTTTTTGGCCGAACCACCAGTTTCTGAGCCACAAATATCCTTTTAGAATGGGAAGAGTTACCCGAGTTACCCCAAAATATAATACCATACGACATAAGCGAATTAAAATAAGCAAAGTAGAGTAATTTCCGTATCGAACGATCACTCACTTCACATACCGTTTGAATAGTTTCACGGCAATTTACTATCTAACTGAACATCTACAAATTTGAACTGTTTAGTTTCACTAATCATATGCCCATTCTGTGAAATTAAACGTCAGATTTTGTTGAATTGTCTATTAGAAACTGTAAAAACTAAGTCTTGCTGTGATTTAGCGTTAGTTTATTTTCTACAAGCCATGAACTTATGTCGTGAAGTGCACTTTTTGAAAACGAACCAGTGTTGCAAACAACATCCTTTACTATCAAGCTAGTGTCATCAGCAAACAGAAATATTTCAGAGTCACCCATAATACTAGAGGGCATATCATTTATACACTCCTGGAAATTGAAATAAGAACACCGTGAATTCATTGTCCCAGGAAGGGGAAACTTTATTGACACATTCCTGGGGTCAGATACATCACATGATCACACTGACAGAACCACAGGCACATAGACACAGGCAACAGAGCATGCACAATGTCGGCACTAGTACAGTGTATATCCACCTTTCGCAGCAATGCAGGCTGCTATTCTCCCATGGAGACGATCGTAGAGATGCTGGATGTAGTCCTGTGGAACGGCTTGCCATGCCATTTCCACCTGGCGCCTCAGTTGGACCAGCGTTCGTGCTGGACGTGCAGACCGCGTGAGACGACGCTTCATCCAGTCCCAAACATGCTCAATGGGGGACAGATCCGGAGATCTTGCTGGCCAGGGTAGTTGACTTACACCTTCTAGAGCACGTTGGGTGGCACGGGATACATGCGGACGTGCATTGTCCTGTTGGAACAGCAAGTTCCCTTGCCGGTCTAGGAATGGTAGAACGATGGGTTCGATGACGGTTTGGATGTACCGTGCACTATTCAGTGTCCCCTCGACGATCACCAGTGGTGTACGGCCAGTGTAGGAGATCGCTCCCCACACCATGATGCCGGGTGTTGGCCCTGTGTGCCTCGGTCGTATGCAGTCCTGATTGTGGCGCTCACCTGCACGGCGCCAAACACGCATACGACCATCATTGGCACCAAGGCAGAAGCGACTCTCATCGCTGAAGACGACACGTCTCCATTCGTCCCTCCATTCACGCCTGTCGCGACACCACTGGAGGCGGGCTGCACGATGTTGGGGCGTGAGCGGAAGACGGCCTAACGGTGTGCGGGACCGTAGCCCAGCTTCATGGAGACGGTTGCGAATGGTCCTCGCCGATACCCCAGGAGCAACAGTGTCCCTAATTTGCTGGGAAGTGGCGGTGCGGTCCCCTACGGCACTGCGTAGGATCCTACGGTCTTGGCGTGGATCCGTGCGTCGCTGCGGTCCGGTCCCAGGTTGATGGGCACGTGCACCTTCCGCCGACCACTGGCGACAACATCGATGTACTGTGGAGACCTCACGCCCCACGTGTTGAGCAATTCGGCGGTACGTCCACCCGGCCTCCCGCATGCCCACTATACGCCCTCGCTCAAAGTCCGTCAACTGCACATACGGTTCACGTCCACGCTGTCGCGGCATGCTACCAGTGTTAAAGACTGCGATGGAGCTCCGTATGCCACGGCAAACTGGCTGACACTGACGGCGGCGGTGCACAAATGCTGCGCAGCTAGCGCCATTCGACGGCCAACACCGCGGTTCCTGGTGTGTCCGCTGTGCCGTGCGTATGATCATTGCTTGTACAGCCCTCTCGCAGTGTCCGGAGCAAGTATGGTGGGTCTGACACACCGGTGTCAATGTGTTCTTTTTTCCATTTCCAGGAGTGTAGAAATAAGTGACAGGAGTGGCCCCAACACTTATCCCTGGGGCACCCTCCGTGGATTGCTCTGCATTAAATTCGCACGTTCATCTCAAGCAAGGGTCAAATTAAATCAACTTGCTTTCATGCATAAGCTTACTGCAGTTATTATTTCCTGTGCAAATTCGCGCGCCTAACAGAAGACGAGGCACCACCTGTGATAATTGTGATTTCGGGATTACACGTATATAGTTTACGAACTACTAACTTATATATGGTTATTTATAAAATCTAAAATGTACTTCACTATCGACGATTCGCTAGATATGGTCTTAAGCTATTGACTTTTTGAAAGATTGATCTCTGTTCGAAACACCCTGTCTCTCATACGTGGTCCGGCGGACAGAAAGTGCGTTTACTCCCAACACTCCAGTGCTGACTTATTTCCGCCTTTCCCGCATGTTCTCCCCATAATAACTCTATTTGCTCGCCACAGCATAGCCATCGGTTGCTTACTGAACGTTTCTGCTGAGGCTACGAATATTGCGCGAAACTGCACGCACGCCTTCTCGATGACCTTTACGTGGAGTGCCAGTAATGTCCTCTTCGCTGAGTACGCTTGAAGTGCTAAACTACTCGACGAAGATATTAAAATGTAATCTGCCACTAATATCCGGAGTAACTGCTTGGTGCTGGTGACGTTGCAATTACGAATAAGTAAATGTGTTCCCTAGAGGAATATTGAAATTAACTGCCTTTTGCTAATGATTTTGTTTATTTTTGTTCGTGCCAGTTTCTTCTGATTATTCCGTACATTTCTTCAGTTTAAACGTACATAAAGCGTGCTTCATAATGTACGCAATAGACAGAATATTTAAAAAAAAGACAAAAGGTTGACTTCACGTCCTGTTGACAACGAGAACAAAAAAGCGGAGTATAAACTTGAATTGTTCAAGGAACGGGAAGGAAATTGAGTGACTCCTCCTCAAAACACTCGCCCCATTATTGGGTTTAATCGATTTAGGAAAACCACCGAAAACCTAAATATCGATAGCTAGACGGGGATTCGATCCATGCTCCTCCCAAATGTGAATCCAGTGCGTTAACCATGGTGCCAGCTTAATTTGTGTATTTCAAGAGTAAAGATCAGATTTATGAAAGGTAGCAGAAAATGGTATTCTTAAGAAAGAACAGGCACATGAGCTTATTCAAATACCTTCCAAAAGAAAAACTTGAGAGTGTTAGCTACTATTACGAAATATTTTTATTTTGTTAGTATTTTTCTGCGTTACTCATCGTAAATTATTTAAGAATTTACAATTTTACAACAGTTTTCAACAGATTTACAACAGTCAACTACAAATTTGAAAGTTACAAGCACTTTTAAACATTTCATAAAAGATTTGGAAAATGTCCATCATTATCTCCAGTGCACTTTTTTAGCTTCAGGTGAATATGTTTCGTTACTTCTCATAGCGCACCTTCTTTTTTCCATTTTTTTAATCCGGTCCGTCACTAAGTGGAAATCACAGTGAAAATGAAAGAATTTTTATTTCCAACATTCAGTTACACCTTCTAGCTACCTCTCTACATAGTCACCTCTCAGACTTATACAGCTATCGTAGCGTGGTACCAACTTTTCTGTACCCTCGTCAGGCAACTGCCTGTGCTTTCCGTCAGGTCTCTATGCTGGTCTTAATCTCGTTGTCTGAGCCAAAATGCTGTCCTCAGAGCTAAATCCGGGCTGTATGATGGATGATCAACCACTTCCCCTTCGAAAACGCTGTAGGAGCGTCTTTGTTGCAGCTACAGTGTGTGGCCGAGCATTGTCATGAAGGACAATGACTATGACAACATTCCTCATCACTTGTTCTGAACTCCCCTTCGTAGACTATTTTCTCGAATTGTCCGATCCACTCGCTGAACAAGGTCATCGGTTGATGCTCGCTTCCAACCCTGACTGCCGGCATCATTAACATCTGTACATACTGCTTCGAAGTTCCTACACCATTGCCGCATTTTACTGTCATGTCCGACAGTTTCGTTATGCAGGCTGCATGAAATCAAGTGGAACGACTCAGCATGACGAATACGAAAGGAAGCATGCACTTCACACTTAGTTGAAGACTATGGTGTCACAGGCATCAATGTGCCCAAAACTGGAAAGCGTGACATGGTGCAATCGGAGGGCATACTAGGGACACTGTGCAATATATTGGCACAAAGCTTCATCAGATTTCCACTTTGGTTTTAATTTAGAAATGGAATGGACCTTGAAAAAAGAACAATCCTCCTATTTAACAAAGATTATTGGGTCTGCACACATTATTAAACTTCATACATGTTCGTCACACCTGTAAAGTTTAATGCTGTAGGGGTGCTGAGTGGGGATACTTCTATGTTGTCAGGATGGTGATGTGAACCTGTAGAGCGTCATTATTAGCGCGTTAACATTAATGGGTTTAGATTTACAGTTCAGTGTCTTTTTGTCAGCCTCGGCTGACACCTCCTGCCAGGGACACATTGGGTCAAAGCGATATTTAACTTTAAGGCCTTTCCTCTAAAGTTAAGTCAACTATTTCTATTTATTTATATTTGTCATATAGGAAACTGATGGCTGCAGGTTCCAAATTACAAATAATGCAAAAAATACAAGTTTCAAATTCTGTAAAAAATACGAATTTTGCGTAGCATTCTTCACTTACAAATCCAAGCCAACGTTGGATATTCACTAGAAAACGTCAGTTGTAGCTTCCAGGACAATACTTTTGGAGCACTGTTGGCTGACTTGGACCATAGTCCGTTCCAAAACGTTGCAGTCGCAGTCAGCATTGTACGATGATACCCTGTACCTATAGGAAGAGAGGAATTTGTGGTGGGTCTCATCAGAGCAGTTGGAATATTGAAGATTAAATAGAAAGGATATATAGGATAATCCTACTCTTCGTGTAACCTGTTCGAATTTAATTTAGCCGGCACCAAATCTTCCTCAGTACTACGGATAGCTCTGACCCTGGAGCTGGTATGGTGCTAACTTCCCACCTATTATTATGGGAACTTTTGCATCGCTTCCATCTCTCTTAACATGCTTTCCCAGGAGAATAGACTGAGTGACTGACTCTGTACGATAAGAAATCTTTTTTTTTCTTTTTGCGCCAACCCACACATAATATTTCGCAGCAGAGCGCAACGTTGCTTAGAATATCATGTGCAACCAGTTTGTGTCTGACAATTTCCTTGTTACAATGTCGCGGGACTCCAGTTGTTAACCAGTTAACTGCAAGTGTTATATAGATGTATGGGAACAATCAGTTGTGATTGTAAAGTATTTTTGATAGAGTAATAAAGAGAAAAATAAAGAAGTAGTCGGCAATGAGACCAGAGAGAGATTATCCATCTGCCATCGGTAACGGTATTATTCCAACGCACATAATGGGCCTGGAACATGGGCAGGGACACTCTAATAGTGTCATGGGGATCAGCGTGCTTAATATCCGTGTGACGAATGTGCACGTAGATGTCACACGCCCTCATCCAGTGAGACACCGTGGAGAGGTTTCGAGTTTAATACAAGGAATTGGCGCAATGTCTGGTGATCAGGAACTTCATGCCACCATCTCTCCTCCTCTTGGCTGCCGAATACGAGTGATGAAAATTTCTTTCATCAACAGGATACGATAAGTCTACCTCTGAATAGCCATCCATCACACAGCTGAGCGTCAGCTATCTCGGCCACAGAGGCGATAAATCAATTATGGCCTATTAGAGTGTTGAAAACTGAAACATTCACTGTTATGTCTGCTAGATGCTCTTTAATGTGGAATGCAGACGTTTGCATTGCATTGGGATTTGAGCATAGCCGACAGGAGAGCAATATGAAGTTCTTGCAAGTTATCAACCTTTGTAGAGACTTATTCAGGGTGATTCAGAATTCCTGTTACACAATGAAAGGTGTTGCAGATCGGACTCTGGGCAGCAATATTTGGTAGTAAACTCATGTCCGGAAATGAGCCTTTTGCTAATACAAATGACTTTGAAAGAACGTCAAAAGATACGCTGCATGTGCGTCAACTAACTCGTACTTGCGTTAACTACAACATTTGCTCGAAGTGGTGACCACGAGTTTCGTTAGCAAAGTGTTCCTGTGAACAATGTTCTCATACACACACACCAAAAACCCTGGGGCGTTCTGAGTAACCCCCGGTGCAGCCATTACAAGGGTAAGCAAATCTTCCTGTGGCTGCTCAGGAACCTCGTAAATAATACTCCTCACTTCGCCATACAGGCAACATCCCTGAGGTGTTAAATCGGCGATCTATGCACTTGTCCCAGAATGTGAAGGTGCTGAAGGAAGTCACGTGCAAAGTGGACTGGCAGGTCATCATGCCAGAACCTTATCGTCCGACCGATATGCAATGGCACGTCCTCCGAACGCTGCACCAGGCCAAGTAGATGTGACCCGTTAGACAGGACGGTACAACACATAGGCCAATCAGACGAACATGGGTAACACCAGCCCATACATTAACACCGAAACTTTGTTAAATTCATGAGGACATTTGGCATCCCGAGTGTGGCTGTTAAGCCACTTGAGCAGACTAAGTTTGTGAAATTCTGTTCATCTGTGAAAAGAGTGATTCGAAGGAAGTCTAGAAAGTCGACACAATGGTGTAAGAACTGTGCGCAGTAATCGGCACGTGGAGCTGAATCGACTGGACCCATTGCCCGCACCGTCTGGAGGCGGTGTGGGTGAAGCTGCTGTTGGTGAAGATACGTCCGCGTACCCTGCAATGTTGCGGCTACTCGTCGACTGTTTCTGATCGACCAATTGGAGGACGTCTTCTTCCACGTCAACAGTGCGGTGCGTCTGGACACGACAACAGTTGGCAGTATTAGCCTTGAAGGTGACAGCATCCCAAAGCCGTCGTTCCATTATTAAAAAATTGACGTGTGATGAACGGGTATGCCCGGAAATCGTTCGTGACACAGACGTTGTGCTAACCGATCATTTCGTCCAATTTCACTGTAAATAAGCAACACATCGGCATTCTCGGAAAACGTGTATTCTGCTATTATGTAACGCATCACCTTTCTGGATCACTCACTGGCGTCTGATATACATGCGCTTCAATTCATTAGGTTGTTCTCTGATGACGTGTGACATCATGTCACACAAGACATCACGTGATACGAGACACTGACGACTTCAGAACTAACTGCGGTTGCTTCCGAAGAGTGGTATTTTTGGCGTCACATTTTGAATCAAGATTCCAGAAAGATCTTCGTGGCCTTGACTGTTACTTACGACACGGTCTGACAAGCTCGACTGCTGCTGAAGCTACAGATAACGAACTCTTTCTCAAAATTTACCAGAGCAATAGAAAACGCTGTGAAAAATCGGTACTTCAAGGTCACCGTAAAAAGGAACCTTGCGTGCCAACGACTTCTCATCGTGTGATATAGCCATAGAGCAGAATAATCCATGGAGTGAACATTGCGTACTTCGAATGTAAACCGGGGATTTCCACTTAACTTGAGTATAGCACTCTTACGTTTAGCGATAAGACCGAAATTTTAATATTATACGTATTTGTCTTGTTTTTACACATTTACTTGCTAGTAACTACAGTGGCGATTCATTACTGCTGCAACAGGTGCAAACAGACTACCTTAAAGGAGAGTAACTAACTTTCATTGATACGTGCTACCAAGTCACGTGATCTGGTGGGCAATAAATGTTTACGACAAAACTCTGGTGCTGCGCATCTGAATGCTGACTCTATAGATATTTGTGCTCTTTGGATACAGTAGTATAGATGTGCGGCACTGACTCAGCTGAAGGGATGTGATGTGCAAGGGGCTGTAGCTACGCACCAGGAAGTCTGCAGTCTGTACGTCAGCAAGAAAGCCACAGATCTGCCGCCAGAAGGCGCGCTCGCGGTCGTGATGGGTCGGATCACGTTTTCGCCGAGCATTAACGCGCTCGACGAGCAGTCATTATCGAAAGTTACAATGCAGTCGATCGATCGTTGCACACTCGCGCGGCACGATTTAAAGGCGAGGAGGCCACACTCTCTGATCTTGGTCAGGTTCGCAGTTTTGTCGCTCGTGAAAGGAGTTGTTGTAGTAATGATACGGTTCACGTAAGTGAGACATTAGTTCGAGTCAGTTCTCCTAGTCGTTGGGAAAGTGAGTATTTGGCCAATAAAACTGCCCAACAACAACACGTTCCAAAGTTGCACAGATCAAATCTCAAACTTGTTTTCTCTTCTGACTGGTAATCGCGGTAGGAAAGGCCCACTTTCGTTAGGCGCTACTGAGGCAACCAATCACAAAATCTTCAGACATTGTCTCAATTCTGGCATAATGTAGAATGTTTTTGAGGCTTGTCTATCAAATGCCAAGACAACCACTTTGTCTTCATAGAGCAATACAGAGTTGGCCTGCGCTCACCACCTGAAAAAAGCTATTACTCTGGAAGCGCTAACTGTATATTAACAGTTAGGCGAATTGAATCTGAATATGGCGAAACAATTAATTCCGTAATCAATCACATACGAGCTCCTCAAAAATATTAAACGGAAAGCGAAATAAGCCGAATTATTTACAAAAAAATCAGAAGAATAAAAGTACGAGGAACCAAACAAGATATATCGGTTATAATTATTAAATCAGTTCCAAATTTGGACACAAGGCGCAAATCTGGCGCTATGAATGAAAGGAAAACATACAGAAATGTTTCCAAATGCAATGTTTTTTAGGAATGGGACGAGGACAGAACAGGTCAAACAAGTGAGAAAGGTATGTTGATGTTATCATTAGCCGCGCGGGATTAGCCGAGCGGTCTTGAGCGCTGCAGTCATGGACTGTGCGGCTGGTCCCGGCGGAGGTTCGAATCCTTCCTCGGGCATGGGTGTGTGTGTTTGTCCTTAGGATAATTTAGGTTACGTAGTGTGCAAGCTTAGGGACTCATGACCTTAGCAGTTAAGTCCCATAAGATTTCACACACATTTGAACATTTTGTTATCATTAACCGCCGCTTACACAATTTCCCCAATGTGAGCACCGGTGACATCGATGTGATACTGTACAGGTCCATACTTGCACCTGGTGGCAAAAACTGAAACCAATTTTTTTTCCAGTGTCGATCGGTTCCGTATTAACGCATTAGAATATCTACAAAGTTACGCTGCCACACGACGATTTCAGCCCGCACTGGACGTTTGTGAGTAGGTGCACCTAAACTGTAGCCACATAGTAGAATTCAAGTATGGCTGCTTCAAGTTGGTGGGTGCAAAATTACCAGTATAATGACATCAACAAGGACAGCTGTTGGAGAAAAGTATTTTACAGAAGGAGGGGTATTTTCTGTGGCAATTAAATAAGCCTTTAAGAGAAAGATTAGTGAAGTGTTTTGTTTTGCGTATTCTCCTGTACGGAGTTGGAACAAGGGTACTGCTTCGCAAGAGGAGAAATGGTTAGAATCATTACAGATGTGTATCTGGAAAAGAATGGAACGTGTGCAATGGGCAGATAAAATACGGAATGAGGCTGTGTTGAGAAAGTGCAGAAGAAAAGATAAACACGGGAAATCGCAGGAGGAAAATAAATTGGCTCGGAAACTGGCTGAAAAGAACTGTATAAGAAAGGATGCACTAGAGGGAATGGTAACTAGAAAGCGCGCGTGACGTCGAAGATAATACTAGTTAATTGACAACTGGTGAACATAGATACAGGGCGTGCGTGTGCGGGGGGGGGGGGGGGGGGGGTGGGGGATGGGGTGATCGAAAGCCTCCGAGAGCCATGATTTTTTAAGTCGATAACGTTAAAATACAAAAATAAATTATTAGTTTAATGAGTATCAGATTAAATTTTGCATGATGAAGACTTAAAAATGAATGTTGGATTGCAAAGTTTGGCAGCAGCGAGAAGTAGCCGATTTCTTTAAGTTGTCGATGCTAAGCTGAGCTTCGGTTTCCTACCTGCCATCGGTACATGTCTGTACACTTCGCGTCGACTGTTTATGTTTACTGCCCAACTTCATTGACCTAGCAACTGTAGTACTATAATAACGCTACGAACTCTTTTTGTGTGTGTTAGTTGAAAAATAAACAGAGTAATGAGAGTGTTTGAAAATAGACAACTCTGTGATATGCTTTCACATAACCTTGTTACTTCTATGTGCAACTTATACCATAGCTGCTAATTAACTGCGTACATGCATGAGTATAGCGACACAACTGTATAGTAGACAGAAAACATTCTGCATCTTACATCCCTCCTCAACTAAACGACGAAGTTCCCATTCCTGTTTCCTGTACACGTCACACTTCACTCAGATCGAAGCTTAACTTAGCACCGACAACTTACATCGACTGCTGTCAATATCTGTAGAGCGAAAGTATGGCGTCTGAGATCACTAAAATTTGAAATAAAAGAGACATTGCTTAAACAACACAGTGATTATCTACAACTTGACTACTTTTAATGCTTTAGACTTAAGAGTATTCCAGGATTTCATTCTTAGTGATGTAGCAGTAGTATAACTAATACACAAGTTGGACTTATTTGCCGGCCGGTGTGGCTGAGTGGTTCTAGGCGCTACATCTGGAACAGCGCTACCGCTACGGTCGCAGGTTCGAATCCTGCATCGGGCATGGATGTGTGTGATGTCCTTACGTTAGTTAGGTTTAAGTAGTTCCAAGTTCTAGAGGACTGATGACATCAGAAATTAATTCCCATAGTGCTCAGAGCCATTTGAACCATTTTTTTTTTTTTTTGACTTATTTCCCATGAAATAATAACACCCGGCAGCTGTGGTCCAGAGTCAGTGACCAATCACCAAGTTTGCGGAAGTTTTAAAACGTTTCATCACACAGATAGCAAGAAGGGATTTGCAGTTTGTATTGAGATTGTGTTGTCTGTCCATTTCATCTGAAGTAATATTTCACAGAAGTTTTTACCTGTGTTTGGAAGAGTGAAGTTTTCCTCAATAATTATATTGATTTAATAAGTAACCTTACATGACAACAAATGTAACTTCTGTATCATCTATTAAATATTAAACTTAGAGGGTTTCCATTTACGTAACCCATAAATAGCCTCTTGACCTAAAAGTTTTTTGTGTATGATACCGCGTCATACTGTAAAAAAAATGATTACTGGTGAAACCAACGTTATAGTCACTGTTACCGTGGCCTCCTTCTAGGTCTACTGGTCACAGTGGTCGAAACGTTGTCTTCACCAGTATTAGTTTTACACAGAATGACGCAGTACCACACAAAGAAAACTTTCATGTCAGTTGATTCTGGCAGCGGAAGCCGATAAAACTATGTAAACAGACTGTTTCTAGTGACCTTTTAAATGCATTAAAAATAAGGTTCATGCGCCAGAAGACAGACATGTTGGGTAAAAACACTTTAAGAGCGGCATTGTGACTTTATATTTACTGTAATATACAAAATAATGTCCGTAAAGGCTCGGAAAATGATTCATTACTCATTTAATTACAGGGATGTAATTGTATATTCACAGTGCCTGTTGCGTAGAGGAAGGGGAAAGCCACAAAGTCATCCTATTGTGTGGTATACCAAAATACACTACGTGAACAAAAGTATCCGGACACCCCCAAAAACATACTTTTTCATATTAGGTGTATTGTGCTGCCACCTACTGCCAGGTACCTCATATCAGCGACCTCAGTACTCATTTGACATCGTGAGAGAGCAGAATGGGGCGCTCCGCGGAACTCACGGACTCCGAACGCGGTCCGGTGATTGGTTGTCACTTGTGTCATACGTCTGTACGCAAGGTTTCCGCACTCCTAAACAACCCTTGGTCCACTGTTTCTGAACTGATAGTGGAGTGGAAACGTGAAGTGACACGTACAGCACAAATGCGTACAGGCTGACCTCGTCTGTTGACTGACAGACACCGCCGGCAATTGAAGAGGATCGTAAAATGTAATAGGCAGACATCTATCCAGACCATCACACAGGAATTCCAGCATGCATCAGGATCCACTGAAAATACTACGATAGTTAGGCGGGAGGTGAGAAAACTTGGATTACATGGTCGAGCGGCTGCTCATAAGCCACACATCACGCCGGTAAATGCCAAACGATGCCTCGCTTGGCGTAAGGAACGCAAGCACTGGACGATTGAACAGTGGAAAAAAGTTATGTGGAATGGCGAATCACGGTACAGAATGTGGCGATCCGATGGCAGGGTGTGGGTATGGCGGGCGAACATCATCTGCCAGCGTGCGCAGTGCCAACAGTAAAATTCGGAGGCGGTGGTGTTATGGTGTGGTCATCTTCAAGTGCGTGTGAACAGTTGTTGTTGTTGAAGTGGTCTTCAGTCCAGAGACTGGTTTGATGCAGCTCTCCATGCTGCTCTATCATGTGCAAGCTTCTTCATGCCTCAGTTTGTGTCCTACCAACCGATCCCTTCTTTTAGTCACGCTGTGCCACAAATTCCTCTTCTCCCCAACTCTATTCAGTACCTCCACATCAGTTACCTGATTTTTATTTTATTTATTTACACATCAAGTTGCGTAGGACGAAGTTGAGGAGCAACTCTCCAAGGTCATGGAACGTGTCAGTACATAAAATTACAACATAAAAGTAATAACAGATAAAAATAAAATGTTTATGAAGCCGGTTAAAGTCAAGCCAAAAGTTTAAGTAAACGCAATCAACAATACAATAAGAATTAGCTTAATTTTCAAAGAAGTCCTCGACATAATAGGAGTGACCCACGAGGAAACTCTTCAGTTACGTTTTGAAAGCGCGTGGATTACTGCAAAGATTTTTGAATTATAGTGGTAGCTTATTGAAAATGGATGCAGCAGTATACTGCACACCTTCCTACACAAGAGTTAAGGAAGTCTGATCCACATGCAGGTTTGATTTTGACAAGTATTAACTGAGTGAAACCTGCTTGTTCTTGGGAATAAGCTAATATTGTTAACAAGAAATGACAGTAAGGAATATATATATTGAGAGGCCAGTGCTAAAATACCCGGATTGGTGAACAGTAGTCGACAAGAGATTTGTAAATTTACGCCACTTATTACCCGAACCGCCCATTTCTAAGGCAAAAATATCCTTTTAGAATGGGAAGAGTTACCCCAAAATACAATTCCATACGATATAAATGAATTCAAATAAGAAAAGTAAACTAATTTTCGTGTCGAACGATCACTCACTTTGGATGCCGTTCGAACAGTAAAAATGGCAGCATTAAGTCTTTGAACAAGATTCGGAACGTGATCTTCCCACGACAGTTTACTATCTATCTGAACATCTACACCGACCTGGGTGGCCGAGCGGTTCTAGGCGCTACAGACTGGAACCGCGCGACTGCTACGGTCGAAGGTTTGAATCCTGCCGCGGGCATGGATATGTGTGATGTCCTTAGGTTAGTTGGGTTTAAGTAGTTCTAAGTTCAAGGGGACTGATGACCACAGAAGTTAAGTCCCATAGTGCTCAGAGTTGGTTCAAATGCCTCTGAGCACTATGGAACTTAACTTCTAAGGTCATCAGTCCCCTAGAACTCAGAACTACTTAAACCCGACTAACCTAAGGACATCACACACATCCATGCCCGAGGCAGGATTCGAACCTGCGACCGTAGCGGTCGCGCGGTTCCAGACTGTAGCGCGTAGAACCTCTTGGCCACCCCGGCCGGCAGTGCTCAGTCATTTGAACCATTTGAACATCTGCCAATCTGAACTGTCAGTTTTACTAATAATATGCCCATTCTGTGAAATTAAAACGTCAGGTTTTGTTGAATAGTGTGTTAGAAACTGTAAAAACTAAGTCTTGCTGTGATTTAGCGGTAGTTTGTTTTCTACAAACCATGAACTTATGTCATGAACTGCACTTTTTGGAACCGAGCCAATGTTGCACACAACATTTTTTACTACCAATCTAGTGTTATCAGCAAACATAAATATTTTAGAGTTACCCGTAATACTAGAGGGCATATCAACAATGAACTCACATCACAGCCATTCTCAGCACTGTGGATAATGACCTTTTGCTGTCTGTTGCTAAAGTAAGAGGTGAACCATTTTTGAGCTACTCCCCGTATTCCGTAATGGTCCAACCTCTGAAGCAAAATTTTGTGATCAACACAATCAAACGCCCTAGTTAAATCGAGAAATATGCTCAGCGGTCGAAATATTTTGTTTAACCCATCCAGTACCTCACAGAGAAAAGAGAATATAGCATTTTCAGTTGTTAAACGACTTCTAAAGCCTAACTGTAGATTTTATAGCAAATCGTGTGATATAAAATAATCAGTCATCCTTACATACAAAGTTTTTTCAATAACTTTAGCAAACACTGATGGCACAGAAATAGGTCTAAAATTACCTACATTATCCCTCAGCTGGACCGAAAAATTTTTAAAGGCCTTTACGGGACAACTTTTCACCTCTGGCAATGACTGCGAGTGTAAAAAGTGGCGAACAGTGCCGTGGTCCGAAGAAAGTTAAACTGTCGGTCCTATTAAAAAAAGCATTACCTTTAACTGATTGAGTAGATTCAGTGCATAGTATCATGTCTGTGCTGTTGTTGATGATGATAAGAGACCTGGGAATGGTAGTAGTCTGCTATTAAATGTGTGCTTATAAGCTTAGCTATTTCACGCCATAAAGCGAATGTCAAAGGGGCTTAACACGCCTTTTCAATTTCTACCGATGTATCAGTGCCTGCACACGCTAGCGTACTCGGGTAATTAATCATACGTATTTCACACATACTCACAATTTGCATGTAAATTGTGCCGCTAATCAAATTTCTTTGAGACCGCGTCTCGAGCACATTATACCCGTTTGATTCTTAACACCTTCTGCGTTAAGCTGATAACATCAATTTTCCTGCCTAGAACCCGAAACAATATCTGGCTGTACTGGTGATCTCAGTTTCTCGCATGGACATCAGATAATGAATAAATCACTGGACGGGGATCGGCGCAATCTTTAAGACCACCGACCTTGTTGGTATTTCTCTAGCAGCACGGTTAACCGAAGTACATCACGCACTGTTCGCGAGGGATAACGCCGTCTTAACTAGCAGTGAGGCCGAATGGATCGTAATATCGCACGCTATGATTATCGTCATAAACATCTAATCGCAGAGGCACAGTCGCTTCTGCTGTTTTTAGTTAATGAACTTAGTACATAAACGTGTATCACCTCGTAAAGATTTACCTCCCATCTGATAAGGGGGGACTTTCCGCTACAGCTGTGTAGGTGAGGGTGGAAGTTAATGAACAGATTGCGCGCCAAAGTAGGAAGAAAAAGGAGGAGAGTGGGAGAGAGTCCAGTTGTACGCGATCAGTACCAGAGGAGTGGATAATTGCGGCGCGGGACGAAGTAGAGCCCGATGCAGTGGAAAAAAGGAAAGCGAGGAGGCGAAAGTAGTGGCAGAGAAGTGAGTGAGCGATAGCGGGTGGGTAAAAAAAGGAAAGAGGAGGACGAGAGGCGCTGCAAAGTTAATCTGGGGAGCAGTCGATCAGCACGGAGGCAGAAGCATCACCATCGCGGCGCGGCAGGAAAAAGGAAACAGGCGAGCAAAAGTAAGAAATAAATAAGAGGCGCCCAGGCCAGGGGAGGAACAATGCTAGCGCGGCTCGGCCCGGACTGGCCCGCCGGCATCTGTAATTAAATATCGCCAGGCCTATAATTAGGGCCAGTAAATTTGTGGCGGCGGGCGCCAGTCGCCTGATAAGCCCGATGCGATGCGTCCCGCGTATCTGGCGGGCATCGCCGCCGCTCGCGGAGGCGGCGGAGGCGGCGGAGGCGGCGGTGGCCACAGCCGGGGGCGGCCTGCTCGCGCGCGCGCCTCCGGGGGCGGTAAGCTGCCCCGTCGCCTCCACCGCCCGTACCGCCGGTACTGCCGCCGTAAATTAATTGTGTAAGGACCGCTTCTCGGCGTAATTATTAATACCGCCAACCCCCACACTAGCTGTGGACTCGCCGGTTTGTTTCGGTGTATAAATCTGGTACGTCAGTCTACCTTCGCGCATGGCGAGGAGGGAGTTGACAGGCATCATCCGTCAAAGCTATCTCACCGCATGTCCAGCCTGGTAGATCCATCGCGTTTACGTCGGAGAAAAAGGTAAGCGAGGTAGTAACGCTCAACACGTCAATGTTCTTACAGGTGGAGCGTTGCCACAGGTTCCACATCTAAACGCCAACGCTCTGCATAGTGCAACAGTTAATCCTTTATGTGGACATCCGCCCGTGGCTTGGTCGTTCTAATGGGTTTGGCGGATATACAGCTTGTTACAAAAAGGTGCGGCCAAACTTTCAGGAAACATTCCTCACACACAAATAAAGAAAAGATGTTATGTGGACATGCGTCCGGAAACGCTTAATTTACATGTTAGAGCTCATTTTAGTTTCGTCAGTATGTACTGCACTTCCTCGATTCACCGCCAGTTGGCCCAATTGAAGGAAGGTAATATTGACTTCGGTGCTTGTGTTGACATGCGACACATTGCTCTACAGTAGCATATCAGTACGTAGCATCAACAGGTCAGTGTTCATCACGAACGTGGTTTTGCAGTCAGTGCAATGTTTACAAATGCGGAGTTGGCAGATGCCCATTTGATGTATGGATTAGCACGGGGCAATAGCCGTGACGCGGTACGTTTGTATCGAGACAGATTTCCAGAACGAAGGTGTCCCGACACGGAGACGTTCGAAGCAATTGATCGGCTCTTAGGGAGCACGGAACATTCCAGGATATGACTCGCGACTGGGGAAGACCTAGAACGACGAGGACACCTGCAATGGACGAGGCAATTCTTCGTGCAGTTGACGATAACCCTAATGTCAGCGTCAGAGAAGTTGCTGCTGTACAAGGTAACGTTGACCACGTCACTGTACGGAGAGTGCTACGGGAGAACCAGTTGTTTCCGTACCACGTACAGCACGTGCAGGCACTATCAGCAGCTGATTGGCCTCCACGGGTACACTTCTGAGAATGGTTCATCCAACAATGTGTCAATCCTCATTTCTTTATGGATGAGGCTTCATTCCAACGTGATCAAATTGTAAATTTTCACAATCAGCATGTGTGGGCTGACGAGAATCCGCACGCAATTGTGCAATCACGTCATCAACACAGATTTTCTGTGAACGTTTGGGCAGGCATTGTTGGTGATGTCTTGATTGGGCCACACGTTCTTCCACCTACGCTCAACGGAGCACGTTATCATGATTTCATACGGGATACTCTACTTATGCTGCTAGAACATGTGCCTTTACAAGTACGACACAACACGTGGTTCATGCACGATGGAGCTCCTGCACATTTCAGTCGAAGTGTTCGTACGCTTCTCAACAACAGATTCGGTGACCGATGGATTGGTAGAGGCGGACCAATTCCATGGCTTCCACGCTCTCCTGACCTCAACCCTCTTGACTTTCATTTATGGGGGCATTTGAAAGCTCTTGTCTACGCAACCCCGGTACCAAATGTAGAGACTCTTCGTGCTCGTATTGTGGACGGTTGTGATACAATACGCCATTCTCCAGGGCTGCATCAGCGCATCAGGGATTCCATGCGACGGAGGGTGGATGCATGTATCCTCGCTAACGGAGGACATTTTGAACATTTTCTGTAACAAAGTGTTTGAAGTCACGCTGGAACGTTCTGTTGCTGTGTGTTTCCATTCCATGATTAATGTGATTTGAAGAGAAGTAATAAAATGAGCTCTAACATGGAAAATAAGCGTTTCCGGACACATGTCCACATAACATATTTTCTTTCTTTGTGTGTGAGGAATATTTCCTGAAAGTTTGGCCGTACCTTTTTGTAACACCCTGTATACGCTGTATCATTTTGTGGCTCGTAGCTGATGGGAATGATGAATTGCGGGCCAGATGACGCTAAAATACTTTTATCAAACGATCACATGTTACGCGCTGTCTTAGGGTAAACGTAGATAAGAAATTGAATCTCCATTAACACATAAGGCTAACAGCAGATAAAGCATAAGAAATACTACATAAAATGGAAAGGCTAAATTCAAAACAGTACCGATTACCTCTACGTCTTACGGGGCATACTACTGTGCCGTATTCGAATCAGTACTCAGCTTTGCAGCTAACACATGGGCACACAAACTGAACCTTGTCACCAGCAAAGCAGTAGTCAGACGAGGGTAGAGAAGTGTCCTACTTAGGCTATCTGGAGCCTTCGGCACCAGCTCAGTGGACGCCCTGTATGTGATGCTGGGAATACGCCCCATAGATATCACAATCAAATACAGAGCTACATGGTACTGGTTGAAGATGGGGAGACTAGATGAGGTACACACAATAACTGGTGTACCGATACAGACGACACGTCACTTTAAAAGTTGGCGTTTGGGTGCATGGCAAAATGAGTAGAATGTAAGTGGAAAGGGACATAGACTACACGACTTCCTCCTTGACATAAGGGAGCGGTTGATGACGATTTTGATGATGATGATGTTTGGTTTGTTGGGCGGTCAACTGCGCTTGTTATCAGCGCCCTACGAATTGCCTACCTTCGCTCAGTCCAATCTCGCCACTTTAATGAATGATGATGAAATGATGAGGTCAGCACAAACACCCAGTCATCTCGAGGCAGGTGAAAATCCTTGACCCCGCCGGGAGTCGAACCCGGGACCCCGTGCTCTGGAAGTGAGAACGCGACCGCGAGACCACGAACTGCGGACTGGGAGAGCGATTGAGAATGAAACAAACGAGCCGCGGTATAGTACGTTTCTCAATCGGATACGGACCTTATACCACACACTGAAACCGCGTGAGTCCCAGATAGACAACTACATGCATGTGGGGAAGAAGGTTCCCCAGAACACACTGTTGTCTTCTGCCGGCAATATGCTAACAACAGACATATACTGCACTTCTACTACAGAGGAACAGGTATATATACGCCAATAAGGGACGGAGAACAATGAGCACAACTAAATGCATTGACAAACAGTATTTCAAAAACAGCATATGAAGAGTATCTGGGGACACGACGTAACAAACATGCCTATATGCAACTTAACAACAATATCCAAAGGATGGACAGTGGCAGCCACAGTGACAGCGAAAACAGAGACATTGAAGAGGAGCAGGAGGAGCGGGAAGACGAGATGTAACAGTAAATAAGTCTAAGGTGCTAGTGACCTAGCCAAGAAAGCACCCAATGTTGTACATGGATGAGCACCTAATGTTAGTGCACAAGATTAGCAATCCTATTTCTCTGCTACTAACTATACTTTTTTGTTGTCACTGGCGGTCAACAGCTCGAAGAAACTAAACTATTCCGAGGTATTCACCACCAGTCACAATCGATAATGACACTAACAAATCTCGCCTCTATCCTATCATCTTTTTACATTATTCTTAAAACAACAAAAAACTTTTTGTATTTCAACCTTAAATTCTTATTGATTTTAAAAAAATATCATTTTCTGTCAAATGTCTTAGATATAAATAAAACAAGAATTTACAAAAAAGATAACAACCAATAACTGTTAATATTTACGAACTGTTTTAAAACATCAGGAAACAGGTCTTTAATTTTCCAATAAATAAATAAATAAATATAGGTTACACTTTTCGTAAGTTAAGATAACGTATTCTCGACCAGTTACAACGTTTTCCTTGTTCATAGAGGTAACAACAATAACACCAGTCAGAGAATACGCCTTAATCCGTCCTCACACAGAACGTGTTTCTCAACGCGGAGCACGCTAGATATTCTTGCTACACGCTCTGAAACGATCTCCTCAATCTCCGTTGCATACTCCTCATCGTGATCCGCGACTGCAGCGCTCTCCAGTGGCAGTTCTCGGCTGCATTTGAAGCTCAAATCACACAGTTTCTTTACGAAAAGGGATGCGGGTATAATAGCTGCGATAACTGTGTTAGCGATCTTGGAAGAAGAGTGGAGAAAATCGCAAAGAAGATTTCGAGTTCGTCAGTGGCTTGAACAGCGAATTACTGGTAGAAGAACACCACATGTTTCTGTACAAAGGTCTCAGATACATACTAGTAGAAGTTATTCCTTAATTCATTTCTCCGTGTCAATTTCGGTTTAAATTGAATATAGTTAACGTGTAGTGCCTAATGTCAATATGCGCATTCAAAATATCCATGTCTGGAGGTTGTATTGAGTAACAACACTCTGTAATTACGTACCTCACCACAGTAGTTTCAGTATCGGGATTCTGCTCGAAATATCATTAGAATGGATGAGGACGTTCATGATAACTGAAAAAAGGTATTTACCTGCGAGTTACAAGCATAAGGCACTCCATAAAATCAAGAGATAGGTAAATACAGTTTACACAAAGATTCATAATAGCATCAACCTCCTGTGTGTAGCCTGTGTTTACTTTCAGACAGACTTTAAGATTTCTGGTCATTGAGGAAACGATCCACTCGTTAGCCTATGACGTTAAAGTAACATCTGGCGTGCCACAAGGGAGTGTTAGGGGACCATTGATTTTCACAATATGTATAAATGACCTAGTAGATAGTGTCGGAAGTTCGATGCGGCTTTTCGCGGATGATGCTGTAGTATACAGAGAAGTTGCAGCATTAGAAAACAGCAGCGAAATGCAGGAAGATCTGCAGCGGATAGGCACTTGGTGCAGGGAGTGGCAACTGACCCTTAATATAGACAAATGTAATGTATTGCGAATACATAGAAAGATGGATCCTTTTTTGTATGATTATATGATAGCGGAACAAACACTGGTAGCAGTTACTTCTGTAAAATATCTGGGAGTATGCGTGCGGAACGATTTGAAGTGGAATGATCATATAAAATTAATTGTTGGTAAGGCGGGTACCAGGTTGGGATTCATTGGGAGAGTCCTTTGAAAATGTAGTCCATCAACAAAGAAGGTGGCTTACAAAACACTCGTTCGACCTATACTTGAGTGTTGCTCATCAGTCTGGGATCCGTACCAGGTCGGGTTGACGGAGGAGATAGAGAAGATGCAAAGAAGACCGGCACGTTTCGTCACAGGGTTATTTGGAAAGCGTGATAGCGTTACGGAGATGTTTAGCAAACTCAAGTGGCAGACTCTGCAAGAGAGGCGCTCTGCATCGCGGTGTAGCTTGCTGTCCAGGTTTCGAGAGGGTGCGTTTCTGGATGAGGTCTCGAATATATTGCTTCCCCCTACTTATACCACCCGAGGAGATTACGAATGTAAAATTAGAGAGATTCGAGCGCGCATGGGGGCTTTCCGGCAATCGTTCTTCCCGCGAACCATACACGACTGGAACAGGAAAGGGAGGTAATGACAGTGGCAAGTAAAGTGCCCTCCGCCACACACCACTGGGTGGCTTGTAGAGTATAAATGTAGATGTAGATGAACACGAATTGTAGCAGATACACTATTTGTAATAAATAACATCGACTATTGCAGATAATACTCCTATTAAATTAAAAGCCGAAGATCTCCTAGAAAAAATAATATGAAAAAAAAGAATTTCGAAGTAGCTTGACGTGAACCTTCTACTTTTCTTTTTGCAGTTTAAGACACATCAACCACGCTACACCTTTAACATGCCAGCAGCGCCCCAGTTTAACACGGTCTCAACGCTGTACCTACAAATGCCATTATTTGATATCTAACTGTGATAAATGGTACCGGAAAAGAGACGCTTTTGATAAATCATCAATCTGCCGCAGGGTGGTAACGGTGTACTTTCATTGCACACAGGTTATAGCACCAATAGCATCAAATATCGGAAGCATTTAACTACCGATATGTAGTTTCCTGTCATTTCCTCTAACAAATCGTACCTAAAATGACACGTTTTCGAGAGATCCTCAACGTGCTTGTGCTTTGAAACAGTTTATGTTCACGCTACGCACGCCATATTAAAAAGTCACCAAATACTCAGTTTGACTCGATTCAATATGGCGTCAAGTTCTGCTTGTGGCACATACCCGATACTGCATATCAATGGCCACGTTCCGATCCACGCCGCAAAAATGGCTGTCATGCCAGAGTCTTCATTCCACGCTTCTCAGTGCAGTGAAACGCGGAGTTCCACGCTGTGACGTCACCAGCCCCCCGTCCACGTATGTTTTCACGCCCCTTCAAAGGGACGGCTTGAGGCCTGTTCCGACTGGCCGACTGCTGCTTACAAAGCAGTGCAAGGAGCCATCTATGTTAGCGAGACATGTGACCAGCGTCGCGGCAATCTCTTCAGCCGTCATCGACAGTAGATGGAATCCTGATGAAGCCGCTGCTTCTTTACCGAAGCAGCTCCTCATCTGGACTCACAAGGCTCTCCCTAACTCAGAAAAATCAGACGGAGGTCCGAGAATCGAACTGGGTGCCTTTGCACCGAAGGTAGCGATGCCAACCATTCGATATCTAATGTCATCCGCACTAACTAGGACTCAAATTATTATCTTGAGTCCGACCGGGTTGGCCAAGCGGTTCTAGGCGCTACAGTCTGGAACCGCGCGACCGCTATGGTCGCAGGTTCGAGTCCTGCCCCGGGCATGGATGTGATGTCCTTAGGTTAGTTGGGTTTAAGTAGTTCTAAGTTCTAGGGGACTGATGACCTCAGAAGTTAAGTCCCATAGTGCTCAGAGCCATTATCCTGAAAAGAAAATAGTATCTCGAATTATTCTATTAGTAGTGGACAAACCTGGCGTTACCCAGGTATTTATTTATAGCTGTGCGTCCACGCCCATACCACGCTTCTCGCCTTCAGCATAATGTCTGTGACGTCATACTTCCTGAATTATATGTCGTGCAGTTATGTAATTTTGTAGATGCATTCAGCGGCATGTGTAGATACTGCCCGAAAAAAAAAATGTTGCGAATGGATTTAGTAGCAACGAAGCTATACATTTAAACGATGCTGCCATTTTTTATGCACCTTTCTGTTTACGACGTCATATTTCCTGAACTATATCTCGTGCAATGATATAATATTGTAGGTCTATTCAGCGACATGTGTGGATACTATTTACGAAATTTACCGCTAACAGAGTTAGTACCAAATTACACTACTGGCCATTAAAACTGCTACACCACGAAGATGACGTGCTACAGACGCGAAATTTAACCGACAGGAAGAAGATGCTGTGATACGCAAATGATTATCTTTTTAGAGCATTCACACAAGGTTGGCTCCGGTGGCGACACCTACAACGTGCTGACATGAGGAAAGTTTCCAACTGATTTCTCATACACAAACAGCAATTGACCGGCGTTGCCTGGTGAAACGTTGTTGTGATGCCTCGTGTAAGGAGGAGAAATGCGTACCATCACGTTTCCGACTTTAATAAGGGTCGCATTGTAGCCTATCGCGATTGCCGTTTATAGTATTGCGACATTGCTGCTCCCGTTGCTCGGGATCCAATGACTGTTAGCAGAATACGGAATCGGTGGGTTCAGGAGGGTAATACGGAACACCATGCTGGATCCCAACGACCTAATATCACTAGCAGTCGAGATGACAGGCATCTTATCCGCATAGCTGCATCACAGACAGAAGCGCTTGCGATGGTGTACTCAACGACGAACCTGGCTGCACGAATGGCAAAACGTCATTTTTTCGGATGAATCCAAGTTCTTTTTACAGCATCATGATAATTGCATCTGTGTTTGGCGACATCGCGGTGAACGCACATTGGAAGCGTGTATTCGTCACCGTCATACTGGCGTATCACCTGGCGTGAGGTTATGGGGTGCCATTGGTTACACGTCTCGGTCACCTCTTGTTCGCATTGACGGCACTTTGAACAGTGGACGTTACATTTCAGATGTATTACGACCCGTGGCTCTACCCTTCATTCGATCCCTGCGAAACCCTACATTTCAGCAGGATAATGCACGACCGCATCTTGCAGGTCCTGTACGGGACTTTCTAAGTACAGGCATTATTAGACTGCTGCCCTGGCCGGTACATTCTCCAGATCTTCCACCAATTGAAATCGTCCGGTCAATGGTGGCCGAGCAACTGGCTCGTCACAATACGCCAGTCACTACTCTTGATGAACTGTGGCATCGTGTTGAAGCTGCATGGGCAGCTGTACCTGTACACGCCATCCAAGCTCTGTTTGACTCAATGCCCAGGCGTATCAAGGCGGTTATTACGGCCAGAGGTGGTTGTTCTGGGTACTGATTTCTCAGAATCCATGCACCCAAATTGCGTGAAAACGTAATCGCATGTCAGTTCTAGTATAATATATTTGTCCAATGAATACCCGTTTATCATCTGCATTTCTTCTTGGTGTAGCAATTTTAATGGCCAGTAGTGTAGTAACAAATTTAAACGCAATGATGCGGCCGTTTTTCACGCATCTCATTGCTTATGACGTCTTTCCTACTGAGCTATGTGTCATACAGTGATATAATCTCGCACTTACATTCAGTGGTGTTTGTGCATATTGTCCCTAAAAATGTGTAGAGAATACAGTTAGTAGTAAAGAAGTAATAAATTGTAGCTTCATGCCTCATGCGGTACTTTTACTCCATAGACAGCGGAAAAGTAGTAAGGGATAAACATTTTTCCTATCGTCATCGTGTACGGATTGTCAGCACGATAACATTTCTTCAAGGGTTTGAATAATGTGTAAAGTTTGTTGCAAGTCGGTTCAAAAATGGTTCAAATGACTCTGAGCACTATGGGACTTAACTTCTGAGGTCATCAGTCCCCTAGAACGTAGAACTACGTAAACCTAACTAACCTAAGGACATCACACACATTCATGCCCGAGGCAGGATTCGAACCTGCGACCGCAGCGGTCGCGCGATTGCAGTCTGTAGCGCTCAGAACGGCTCGGCTACTCCGGCCGGCTGCAAGCTCAAATACTTTATCAATAAAGTCTTTGAAGTCGCAATTCACCGGCTAGGCGTCCTTTTCACCCCCACCTCCACCCATTTGACAGTTAGGTGGTTCTTATACTCCACAGCTATGTTGCCTGATAGTAATATATTTTATCATATCTTCGTTCTCAGCTGGTAAAACAGTCCATATTTGGTTCACAAAATTAACTACTACCATCACCGATGTTGTCGCCACAATGCGGTAAAACCGAAAAGAGTTTCCAGACTTCATGAAAGAGGAGAACGAAGGAAGGGTGCATACTTAACGGCGTACAGTCACAAGCAAATGTTAATTAAATGGTGGGACAGAAGAGACGTGATAGTCAGCACGTTCAATGGTGACACATTTCAAGAAGTAAATTAAAAGAATAGCGTCGTGCATAAGTACTGTCACGGATTGCAACAAGAAAATACGAGACGCGAATAGGAGCAATACCTAGTTGCAAAGCTACGAAATAGCCAGGACCGGACTGAAAAAACATTTGTCAGATTATTTTCCATTTATTGAATGTTGCAAGGTTCAGTGCATACGTTAGGCATTAAAAATATGACGATGAAAAAATTTGATAGGAATTTATAATTTGTCGCGGGAAACAGTTGCTGTAACCTCTCCACAACAGACATCAAATGTACGTCCAACTCCATCACACAAAGCGACTCGTCTTACAGCCACACATTTTCCAATTTTCTCCAGGCACAACCAATAAAAGATCAATAAAGAAAAGGGAAGCATTCATGAAACGAAGATTTCGAAAATAGACATGTCACCGGTTTGCAGAATGTGAAATTCCTCGGTGCGCAGCACTAGGTTTTAAAATTTTTCGCACAGAAAACTACGGGCAATTATGTGAAAGTAAAATTTCATTCTCTTCTTTAGGATATACTATTCGATCCTAATCCACTTTACATTTGGTCCATAAATTTAAATTAAGAAAGAAATGTTTTAATGTGTTACCGAGGCACATGTCGCCACTGTGGCGGCTAGCACTAGGAGGAATTACCCAACGAATCAGAGGAGTGTACTCCAGAAATACCGACTAAGTGTTTCGATTTCACAATATCCCTCGCACACTATCACTGTGACAACATTATCGTTCGAAATGTAATGTGCCTGACTTAAGCAATGACCTATTTAACCTGACGCTTCATAGTTTCTTAAAAGCCTAATCTATGGATTCTTTTGAAACCATGTCGTGTCGTTCGTTCATGAAGACTTGTTTCTTTTCCGGTTTCTGTCAAAACCAGATATCACAGAAGACTTTTTCTTGTAGTTTCGTTGCTTGCGCAGACATGCAGTCTGCGACAACGGAGTCAGTGAAACTTTCGCGAATTTTGCGTGGCATTGTCCAGGATTGCTCAAGAATGTTCTCCCTGTGAAACATTCTGGACTGGGTGACATGTGCGTGATGGAGCACAGGCAAATTTCGCTGCTGATTTCAGACAACATGTAACGCGCCGATACCATACGCTCCACGATGGACGGGTTGCGCAGAGCTTACGCCTTGGCCTCCAAGCTCACTTGACCTCAAATGGTTCAAATGGCTCTGAGTACTATGGGACTTAAGATCTGAGGTCATCAGTCCCCTAGAACTTAGAACTACTTAAACATAACTAACCTAAGGACATCACACACATCCATGCCCGAGGCAGGATTCGAATCTGGTTCCGTCACTTGACCTCAGACCTCTGGATTTTCTATCTGGGGTCACGTCAGGAATGGATTGAACATCAGTCTACCGAGCGAGGTGGCACAGTGGTAGCACACTTGACTCGCATTCGGGAGGACGACGGTTCAATCCCGCGTCCGGTCATCCTGATTTAGCTTTTCCGCGATTTCCCTAAATCGGTGCAGACAAATGCTGGGATGGTTCCTTTGAAAGGGCACAGCCGACTTCCTTCCCCATCCTTCCCTTATCCGATGAGACCGATGTCCTCGCTGTTTGGTCTCTTCCCCCAAACAACCCAACCCCAACATCAGTCTCGTTGATACTGTTGAAGAACTCGATTAACGACCTGTAGTCTCATCAAGCTTTACGAGATAACTCGGAGTGTTTGAAAGAATCCGTAATCCCGTGAAGGGACGATAGCAATATTATATCCAAATTCGCGGACGGCAAGCGGAACACCTTCTTTAATAGGTTTGAGTGTACAGTAAATTTAAATATGTGACGTCATAAAATGGTATTGTATTTTATGTTAAAATAGGCCACGGGTAAAATTTGAACCCAACTGTACACTGTCCAGTCATATTAATGAGATGAACTGTCAAAAGACGGAATAACCACCTTTTGCAGGGCAGACCTCTACGAGACGTACCGGAAGAGAGCCAGTGAGGTTCTTCAATGTACTGACAGGGATATGAAGCCACTCTGACTCGAGTGCCGTGGTCTGCTGCACTAGCTCTCTCCGGTGAGGATACACTTCGCGGACAGCCCGATCGAGGTGGTTCCACAGATTCTCAACAGGGTTTAAATCCGGGGGGGGGGGGGGGGGGGGGCGTTGGTAGCCAGGAGAGTACTGTAAACTCACCCTGGTGCCCTTCAGACCACGCACGCACACTGTGAATCGGGTGACACTTTGCATTGCCCTGTTCGTAGATGCCTTTGTGCAGAGGAAAAGTAGCCTGCGGATAGTGGTGGACATGGTCTCCAAGGACAGATGCTTACTTGTGTTGATACACTGTGTCTTCAAGAATGACGAGGTCACACAGGGAATGCCACGAATACCTTGCCCATAACGCCCCTTTCTCCGACGAGTGTTCCACGACCGCACACTCCAACGCCGTCTGTCTGATGGAGCATAAAACGTGATTCATCTGAAAAGGCTACCTGTCGCCACTCTGTGAACATCCAGTTGCGCTGCTGGCGTGCAAATTCCAGCCTTCGTCGCCTATAAACAACAGTCAGAAAGGGTGTATGAACCAATTGTGTGCTGCGGAGGCCCATACGCAGCAACATTTGCTGAACGATCGTTGAGGAGACCCTGTTTTGAGTCTCTTGATTCATCTGGATGGCCAGTTGCTCAATAAAAATGGAAATGAGCGTATGGCATCATTGGCCGGGAGGCCCCATCCGCGGAAGTTCGGCCGCCAAGTGCAAATCCTATTTCAGTCGACGCCACATTGGGTGACTTGCGCGCAGGTAATGAGGATGAAAGGATGATGAGGACAACACAACACCCAGTCTCCGAGCGGAGAAAATCTCCAACCCGACCGGGAATCGAAACCGGGCCCGCTTGCTTGGGAGGCGAGCGCGTTACCACCCAGTTAAAAAGGCGGACAGTTGCTCAAAATTTGCACGTTTACTCGCCCGTACACACTGTAAGTAGGCTGTTTAGGTTTTTATGTTGGTAACGCCACGTAGCGCTCTGTATGAGAATCACTGTGCTGTGTGCAGTCTGTGGCTGGTTGGCATTGTTGGAGTATTCGCTATTGTAGTGTTGGGTAGTTGGATGGGAACAGCGCGTAGTATTGCGCAGTTGGAGGTGAGCCGCCAGCAGTGGTGGATGTGGAGAGAGATGCCAGAGTTTTAAGAAGTTACTATAAGCTAACGATCTGGACGTGTGTCCGTCAGAAAAAGGAAATTTGTAAAGATGTCTGTCATGAATTGATAGATATATATATGATGACTTTTGAACACTATTAAGGTAAATACATCGTTTATTCTCTATCAAAATCTTTCATTTGCTAACTATGCCTATCAGTAGTTAGTACCTTCAGTAGTTAGAATCTTTTATTTAGCTGGCAGTATCGGCGCTCGCTGTATTGCAGTAGTTCGAATAACGAAGATTTTTGTGAGGTAAGTGATTCATGAAAGGTATAGGTTATTGTTAGACAGGGCCATTCTCTTGTAGAGATTTTTTAAAGCCAGACTGCGTTGCGCTAAAAATATCGTGTGTCAGTTTAGTGATGATCAGAATAAGTAAAGAGAAAACTGTTTGAGTACGTTGAGTTTTGCTCAGCTGTTTGAAAATCAAATAACGTAGAAGTTTACCAGCACAGTCATTCATAATTTTTCAAAGGGGACGTTTCAACATAGTCGTCGTTCACCCCTGTATTTATTGTCCGTGGTGCACCACAGTTTCCCCGGCGCCGGTTTTGGATAGTGCCATTTTGTCACGCAGGATATACTGTAAGCATGGTGCCACGCAGATAGCTTACAAACTTAGCGGTTTGAGAAATGCTTCCACCCTTGACCTGACAGCCAATGATCATACCCATTTGGGTGCCAGATAAACCGCTTCGGTTCCGCATTACGACAACAACTGCACTGTTTTCCGCCTGTTCCCTCCCCCCCTTCCGCGGCCCTCATCCCAACACGCTTTATATACCTCGATTGCTAGTGCTGCACCTGCCGTCTGTGAGAGGTTATAGCAAGATTAACATGACTAGTCCTTGAAAGATCACTTTATCGCAAAACTTACATTTCGAACATAGTTGTACTAACTAGGCCACTATTTCAATCTGGATTCAGTGACGACTGATAACCATTTATTCGCAATTATCTCACAAGTGCCCCATTTTCTAAACCATTTATTTTTGCTTCTATTATCGTTTACTTTCCATCCAGTTTAGCGCCCTATATCTACCATCACTAACGGACCGATGAAGCTTGTGTACGTTCTCCACTCAGACAACCTGCCTCGGATGGCAATTTGATGCTTGGAAAAAGCGCAATTTCACTTTATGACCTGAAGAAATGCCAGCACGGGAAGTTGTCCATAGCGCCATATGATGAAAACTTTCGGGTTACCATGTCGGTGGCTGCCTCGAAATTCAGTGACATTTCGATAGGTCAGTATCATCTTCTTCCGGCGAATTCGCCATAAGGTGAGAGTGTGACGCTCATCGAAACGTCGCGTAGTTTCAAAGCAATCACCCAGATGGAAGCCTGAGAACATATTATCAGTAGTATATGCCGGGAAAGCCTACACTCACATACACTTCGGCACCATTCGAAAATTTGACGACTATCATTGTGTACAGAACTTTGAAGCTCTGTCTCGCAGTGGTCATCCGTAACTCGCAACACTAACTGAACATCGCTTCCTACTAACTGTCGCTCGCACGTCGCCGTGCGGTAAAGCAATAGAACTGCAGGACGCCTTTCCCCATGTAAGTGAGAATGGTAGGTCGATCGAGATAGTATACAACCATCTCCATACGATCAGTGAGCTCTCTAGGTGTCCATTACAAACAACAGCAGAAAACCTGTCACAATGGTGTTGTGCGAGAAAAATAGGCAACTGAATGGAAGATGGAAGTTGAATCTGTCGAATCGGTTCTCTTCAGCACGAGTGCAGGATGTTCCTGACGGTTGGTTATTGTCGTGGAGGAGTAAGGCGGCGGACAGGTACCAATTCACGCCCCAGGCATCCAATCTCACGTTTTCAAAAGTTGTCAGTCACCTTGGAGCCGTATCGTGCAGTAGTGTTAGACACCTCTGAGATTAATTTGAGAGATCTACAGTATCGAGACAGGACCACGCAGCGTATTGTGCAGTCGAAATTTTGGTTCAAAAATGGTTCAAATGGCTTTGAGCACTATGGGACTAAACATCTGATGTCATCAGTCCCCTAGAACTAAGGACATCACACACATCCATGCCCGAGGCAGGATTCGAACCTGCGACCGTAGCGGTCGCGCGGTTCCAGACTGAAGCGCCTAGAACCGCTCGGCCACACCGGCCGGCCGAAATTTTGTTGAAGGGTTCGGCTTTCAAGACGTTAACGCATGAGAACTCCGTTCTCTCTGAGGCAGGAATCATCCGATGGCCTGCGATATCTGCTGGCATGAACCCGATAGCGCATGGATGGGACTAGCAGAAGCTTGCAGAACCTTCCCCCTCTCACACAGTGGCAGACCTCTGAAGAGCAGCCAAAAAAGAGTGGGTCGGGGTTGAGAAGCAACGAGACGACCCTTTTGGACACAGTATGCCACGGTGTGTCCGACCTTGTTACAGTGCGACAGGTCGAACAAAGGCTACTGAATGTTCACCAGTAGCAGATGTGTAAACACGAGCATGTTTGAAAATACTGCCGTTATTTGACTATTGGTTTTTCTTTATTTCACGGATTGCACACTCATGAGCCACAACATTATCACCACTGCCCACCGCGGGACTGAATGTTACCTGGCGGCATTGCGGGCACGACGTGGTACGAAAAGTGTATAAGACGAGCAGAAACAGATGAAGAATCATTCTAGTAATGATATGAGACGCATATGGGGAAATCCACTGGCGTAAGTGATAACGACAAAGGAAAGATTGTTATGGCCCGACTTCTTGGTACGGTGAAGCTGGTCAGCGATTTTGCATGCTGCTCTCGTGAGCATCTATGGAAAATGGTTGAAGGACAATGAAACCATGAGCAGCGGACAGATGTTAGACCTTCGCAACCCATCACGAAACGTAGAGTTGGGTAAAGCAGAGTACGAGTCATTTTGTGCCAGTCTGACGGCAGAGTACTGCTGGTGCAGGTGCAAGTGTTTGAGAGCACTCTTTTCAGCGCACATTGATGAACATGGGTCTCGGCAGCAGACGTCACCTAAAAGTGTTCCAGTGTTGACCCAAGGACATCGTCACATACGACTGCAGTAACCATGGTCCCATCGAGATTGGATCGTGGATCAGAGGAAACGTGTCGCCTGGTTGGATGTACCGCATAACTTGCTACTCCAGGTCGATGGTCGTGTCTGGAGGTGCCGTCATCCAAGCGAACTGCTGCTTGAAAAATGTATCGCGCCGCAGACGCGGTCAGTGGAGGTAGTATTATCCTATGGGTCACATTCCTCTGGGCTTCCATGGGACATGTGTTAGTAACCGAAGACTCCACGACAGAAAGTATGTGAAAGTTATTGCAGATCAACTGATTCCATGCACCGCTTGTTGCCTTTTTGGACATTTGTGGTAAGGACTATGCGGCCAAACTGCTCAGGTCATCGGTACCTAGGCTTAATCACCACTTAATCTAACTTAAACTAACTTATGCTAAAGACAACACACACACTGACGCCCGAGGGAGGACTCGAGCCTCCGATGGGGGGAGCCGCGCGAACTGTGACAAGGCGCCTGAGACCGCACGGCTACCCCGCGCGGCCATGCCTTTCACAGTGGTTTCAGTCAGGTGACCAGGATTTTGCTTTAGTGGTTTGAGAAGCGTGATAGTGAACTCATGTCATGGCCATGAAATTCACCTCAATTGGATTGGATGGTTGTCATCTGGGATGCCATCATGCGCCAGCACAGCTCGTATGAAGGGCCAAATTTATGGTAACTTCGTGACCTGCGCATAGACGTCTGGTGCCCATACCATCCGGAACCTGTCAAGGACTTATCGATCTATCAGCTTTTTTTTTCTGCGTCGAGCAGCCCTCGCACAAACACGTAACGTAACTCTTACTACATGATTTTTGCTTCTCGGTAGTAACTACACATGACTAATTGGTCAATGCCCTTCAGTGTAGACAAACCGTTTTGGGTCCACACGTCCACTCTACAAAATGGTTCAAATGGCTCTAAGCACTATGGGACTTAACATCTGAGGTCACCAGTCCCCTAGACTTAGAACTACTTAAACCTAACTAACCTAAGGACATCACACACCCCCATGCCCGAGGCAGGATTCGAACCTGCGACCGTAGCAGCAGCCCGGTTCCGGACTGAAGCGCCTAGAACCGCTCGGCCATCCCGGCCGGCTCCACGCTACATAACCAGACCTGTTGCCCAGGGGAAAATAAGCATTAATGGCTTGCTCTTGTCATATGTACTTGGAGGTACTAACCAATCTAAAAACATACCACTCTTAATGGCTATGATTAGCTATAATAGGTATAATTGTTATGCAAATGAAGTAAATACTGATGTAACTTCGTTCGATGCACTGTCCTCTGTCACCAACAGAAATAACTGCACGTACACCCATTACACCCTCTATAAAGATTGAAACAAAACTCCAACGGCAAACTTTCGCAGGTTCTTCACGGATACGTTCACAGTATTTTGATGTAAGAAACCCACAGTCCCCAGTATGGAGTTACAGCATTTCGGTTGGTTTCCTGCGTTAATTAGCGTTGCAAATGTGTAGCACTGAAACTAGTACACATCAGTGCATTTGTATACGGTATGCGCTGTTTGTATTGTTTCCATTCGCTCTCTGTACCTGCTGTTGACAACAGACATGCTTTCTTTAATTCATTGCCCTCAAGTTTGCATTCATTACTGCTCAGGCCTGTCTAGGATTTTGTTTTCAAAAGTTTTAGTTGTGTGTTAACAGTGGCACACAGTAGTCCTATCGGTAGGTTTACAGTGAAGGGGTGGCCGACATGCTACTCGTGTATGGGTTTACTGAGTGCATCGGAAGAGCACCACAAAGATACACGGTTGAACACTCCCCGCAGCGACGTCACTCACGTCAGCTACACATAGTCGGCTAAGAGAAACCGAATGCCTTTTCTTGTATTGTACATTTTGGTGATGACATATTAAAGGCTTTATCGCTCTTATAAACAAAGGTAATTGTAGTAATAAATTATAATTACATTACTACTCTGTAACGAGCACCCAGAGACGTAATTCGTTTTTGCAATGTGTACATAGTGTCAGCCCGAACGAATTCTGCTCATCGCGTCTTTCATGCACCGCCCAATGGCGAATGGAAGAGTCGGTTTCCTTCCCGTTGCAAACAATATTATATACAACGCTGAATTTTAAGTGCTCATTCGATAGACCGACCTCAAATTAGTCTATAACGACGTTTACTGACAGGTACAGTAACACAAGAATAATAACCAGTAGTCCGGCAGCGGCAGCACCGCTCTGCCCAGTCGCTGTTGTACTAGTTATTCTTGGTGTTTTACTACCTCTGTTCGTAATACCGTTGTGGACTAATGTGAGACAGCTCTATCTAATGAAGACGTAGAATTCGTTTTAAATAACATTTTATTTGTAATGGAAAGCAAACCGACGCTTCCCGTTAACACTGGGCAACGCATGAAAAAAGTGACGAGCAGTATTTGTTTCGGCTGCCTCCAGTTGCACATTGCAAAAACGAAATTCCAAATATCTCCCGAAACACCAGAGAAAATGCGCCTGATGCCTCTCGGGAGGGACACAAGGTACTGAGCTGCCCCTAGCCATGGATTTGTTGCAACCCGCAACGGATTCTGATACCACGAGCAAGATTTTCGTACCCTTTTCATAGATACGTGCAATCTATTACTTCTACAAGAAAAATGAATGGGACTCTTTTGTACGAGATTTAACAGAGTTTAATTTTGTACTGGTATTTGTTTTCAGTAGAGGCCGTAGTTTCTGAATTATTCAAGAAAAACGTACATAAGTTACCTTCTAACACCTTTTTCTTGAGTAACTACATTAAACTTCCTACAAAAAGATCCTGCCCATTTTTTTCTGTTGGACTAGTAGTTTGCATCTGGCGAGTGAGAGAATATGAAAATTTTATGCACAGTTCTTGAAGGCATTGTGGGTTGCATATAACCAATAGGCTGAGGCAGATGACTCATTCTTGAAGTCAAGAAACATTTTTCACCAAGCGAAGTGACTACGTTAGTAAGCAGTTAGCTGGTATGAAGACTACCTAATCTCTTTCGGACATAATCCACTGATACGAGGGTAATCCCAAAAGTAAGGTCTCCTATTTTTTTTATAAGTACATAGACCTGTTTATTTCTACAATGGTTTACATTAGTTTACAGCTTGCACATTTAGCTATTTTTCGACATTATCACCATTTCTGTCGATGCATTTTTGTAGACGCTGTGGCAGTTTTTGTATGCCCATGTCATACCAGCTCGCCGCCATGCTGTTCAGAAAGTTGTGAAACTCTTATTTCCCCTCGTCGTCGGAGTTGAATAGCTTTCCGGCCAAATGTTCTTTTAACCTAAGGAACAGGTAATAGTCACTGGGTGCAAAGTCAGGATTATAGGATGAGTGGGTGACTATTGCATGGGGGCTTAATTAAATATGATTGAAAATATTTTTTATGTTTTTTAGTAGCTGTAAGTCCGATTACGCAAGTCTCGTAAACGGTTGGCCCTGACTAGTATTATTACGCTATCTGACTGCAAAGAACAACAACAAAGAATGAAATGAAAATTTTCATAAACACAGTTAATTAATTAAGTCCCCAGCAACTATAGAACCTACAAAACCAAAGCACAAATATAACTGTTCTGTATGTGGTAGTATGACTCAACGCACATCTGGCACGGTTCTTCTTCAACAAGACAAGAATTTTAAATACCAATTATACTGACGTGATAAAAGAAAATTAGAAAAACTATAATTACGCAAGAAAACCAGAATTCACTCTAATACAAGAACACAAGCCAGATGCTTTGTTGACTGAACCTGTAATGATGCATTATTTGAGACACACAAATAATAAAAGAACATAGTGGTTTTTACCTTCATATATATAGTGACGAAATGCACTCTGATCATTACAATAACATCTGCTATCTCTCCCATCAAATAACTGGATAAACATGGAACAAACACTTCTTACTACAACATCTCGACAAGCCTTGCCCACTAGCACATCTCAACACGAACTGTCTTCTACGAGCTCTCGACAAGCACTCACTACTACGAGCTCTGCCCACGCACTGACTACCACGAGCTCTCTCCAAGCACAGACTACCATGAGCTCTCAACAAGCACTGTGGAGGCGGCTTAATAATACTCTTTTGGCGCAATCTCTGGCGCTGTGGCTCAGTGTAGCCACCTTTCATATGCCCCTCCTCCATGGGCTAGAATTTGATGGTATTTTTGCCAGCATTGGTGGTGAAATACCACCAAATTCGTCCAGAAAAATACAGACAAAAATAAAAGATAATATTAATACCTAAATATCACATAATTAGTTAAAATTTTGGCTTTGCACTGACCTTTCAATAACCTAATATATGAAATACAGTAAGCAATACAACTTCCTTTCATACATGTGGCTTTACATAATAGTTTACACAATACACAAAAAATCAGTTTATACAAATGTTCACATAAAATGCTTTCAATGATTAGTTTATACAAAAAAAAGATACCAACAGGTGACATCTTTTCAGTAGAAGCAGTCCATCAGTTGCACCCAGCAATGTTGAGCAGGTGCAGACACCAACAAGTGACATCATTTCAGCAGAAACAGTCCATCAGTTGCACCCAGCAATGTTGAGAGCTGGTGCAGACACCAACAAGTGACATCATTTCAGTAGAAGCAGTCCATCAGTTGCACCCAGCAATGTTGAGCAGGTGCAGACACCAACAAGTGACATCATTTCAGTAGAAGCAGTTCCATCTGTGGCACCCAGTAAAGTTGAAGAGGTGCACACAGCAACAAGTCACATTAGTTCAGTAGAAGCAGTCCATCAGTGGCACCCAGCAATGTTGAGTAGGTGCAGACAGCAACAAGTGACTTCATTTCCATAGAAGTAGCTTCATCTGTGCACCCAGTAATGTTGAGTAGGTGCAGACAGCAAGAAGTGACTTCATTTCCATACAAGTAGTCCATCAGTTGCACCTAGCAATGATGAGCAGGTCCAGAGAGCAGTCCATGATATTCACTATCACTGATCAGACAGTTCAAGCATGAACAATAGTTTGAATACCCATACTAATCACACCGTTCATCAGCAGAAATAAAACATGTCCTAGTGGCACCAATCATGTAGAAAAAGTACAAGTAACAGTCCATAATATTCACTATCACTGATCACACAGTTCATCAGCAGAAATTAATCATTCCTAAGTGTCACACATTATGTTGAAAAAGTGCAGGTAACAGTTCATAACATTTACCATCACTAATCAGACAGTTCAGGCATGAACAATAGTTTGAATGCACATACAAATGCTTTTACACTAAACATACAAATCATAAAAAACACACAAATTATGTCAGATAATTTTCATATTAACTATTACAAATACTCAAATATCAGTAAACCTATAATATTTATGGGTGTCAGTGCAAGCCACTACAAAATACACCTCTCGTAGTAACTATTACAAATACACAAATATCAGTAAACCTATAATATTTATGGGTGTCAGTGCAAGCCACTACAAACAAATAAAATATTATTTACGAGATAGGTGGGTAGGATTAGGAAAGGGAAACACACAAAACACACTCATTCATCTTTCATCCACATTAAGTACTACTGTGTAATTGAATGGTGTTAACTGTGTAAATGTAATTCTGTCAAAATCTGATGTTCATCATGTGTATCAAGTAGTAGTGGCAGCAATGTATAACAGTCAATAATAGTTAGGTCAACGTCATAGTCATCATGTCAAGACCAATGTTTGCCAAGCCAGATCAAATGTACTGTTGTTGAACAACTGTCAGTGAGCCAAGATATGCAAATACTTCCTCTCTTCAAAAAAAAAAAAAAAAAAGTATATACTGCTTAGTGATTTAACAAAGTGTGTGTATAGACTATCTTCCTTCTACTTTAGTGTTCTAGTCTGCTATCTTCATCCTCCTTGTTCCATAAGACCAACAAAAAAAAAATTATGCATCTCACTTACTTTACCTCTTATATACGAAAACTCCAATAATCATCAGCATCACATAATCTCAATAATACCTCTTCAATACGTCGATACATATAAACCTTATCATCAATATCATTTACTTTACCTCTTGTTCACAAAAACTTCAATAATCATCAACTTCACATAATCTCAATAATACCTCAATAATACCTCTTCAATACGTCGATACATATAAACCTTATTACCAATATCATCTCACTTCCAACACAACTCTTTCCTCTAGTCAGTCTCCTCGAACAAGTACAGATAAAATCCTAATGCAAACCTCATCATCCCATACAATCCGAAGACACATTGTCAACACACAACCTCTGTGTAATCCATCTGAGCCACATCTTCTACTCATTATGAATTATAAACAAAAGAAATGCATACATGACCTCTAACAGACTTAGTTCGAATAACTCTCAGTAATTAAGTACTATTACGGAGTGTGAATGATCATAATATTTCACAGTGTGTACACCACTTCACGAATTATGGCAAACAGAAGCAAACATGTGGAGTATTTTTTGTGTCAAGTGTCACTTACTATTTCAATTGCTCACGAAAAATGCGGTGTAATAATTGTTAATGGTCTAAACCTAGTAATGGTATGTCATGTCGTTAGCTTCCTTCCTATTAGCATAAAGTTATACAGTTTCCATAAAACCTCAGCTCATGTGACTTCTATTAAGTTTCTTGTACTAATGTCGTTCGTCGAATTATAGCAGTTCATTTTCTTATCTTAAAATATAAGGCACTGAGCGTAAGCAAAACATGCAATAACGAGTAAATATGCCAGTAGAGAACAGAATGTCAACAAGTGGATGCAGCACAATTCTTACAACGAGGCTCTGCCAAGCGAACAGTCCGTAACCTATACCGTAGTGTAACCTAAACTCTATGTTCATACACAGTACAACAGCGTTTCTATATACCAAATTAAAGAGTAGTTATGACAACAGACAGAAATGTATAAATATGCAATCCATACGCAAAGCAGAAAACATCTCTTACGTAATAAACAAGTCATTAGCATCATATCAGCATAAGCAAATAAATGTTCATATGTAATCTTAATAAGTAAACATGAAGGCGCAAGCAGATAAATCACAAAGTATAACTTACATACCTAACCACATCAGCACAATAAATCAGGTGACAACTATAATTTAAGTAAATAAGCACAGCAGGCACATAATTAAAAAAAAATATGACATCAGTGAAAAAGCAGTGTAGCCAAGCGATGCATAATATACACAAGTTACAACCCAGTTCATTAATAATCATTGTCAAAATCAGTTAACGTACGCAAGCACGTCGCTTCACAAGTAATTTCATAGAACATGAAATTTAGCACAAAGTATGAATCACGTAATTGCGAGCAGCAAACTACGCCCAAAGTACGTACCTAAGTGGAAATATGTTACCTGAAAAATGAACTCAATTAATAGTTACCCTTTTTAGTTTATTAGTTTCTTCTTGGAAATTACATTCTTCCTGAAAATTTCTCGATAGTAAGTCCTCTTAACGTCGGAGACACACAGAATTTACATGAAGTTCTTAAATATTTTATACAACCGTATCCTGAAAAATACTGAACGTTAATAACATAATTCATCAAGTCACTATAGCTTTATACTGAATTTAATCGGAGAAATTAAACTGTGTATTTGTTTACGGCTGTCAGTGCATTCGCACTGAGCGCTCGATCAGCTGTAGGCGCGTGACGTAGGAAGCAATTGTTTGCGGTCAACGACTGCCCTGTGCGGCGCGCAGACTTGACTGTCGCTTTGAGTATGTGCCGCCGCCAAAACACAGCGCGGTATCCTTGTACTCTCTGCGTGTTTACATGTAGCTGTTAGTTTCTCACAAGTATGTCATTCCACAAAAATTTTTCAAAAGTATATCATTCCACAAAAATTTTGGAAACTGCGAACCTCACGTTTTGTGGTAGGAACAGCATAATTACGAATAGCGTCTAATTTTTCTGGATCAGGAAGAATACGTTCTGTAGAAATAACGTGACCGAGAAATTTCACCTGAGAACGACCAAATTCAAATATTTCTAAGTTCCATGTAATGCCAACTCTTGCAAAAATACGTAATAATGAATCCAAAATTTTGTTGTGCTCACTCCAAGAATGTTTAGCAATAAGAATATCGTCAACATATGAAATAATATTGTCACGAATATAAACAGGTAAAATTTCGTTTAAACTAGGAATGAATGCTGCTGAAGGTACAGTAAGTCCAAACAGTAATTTTCGAAATCTCTTTTGGGTAAAATCGTCATATCCGGTTATTGTCTACTTACTCTCTAGATAGATTGATAGTCGAAGAGTTGGTTTGACAGATGCAAAGAATAGTAAAAGAGTAGGCAGCGGTACAGAAAACTAAAAGAGAAATAGCACCACTACAGCTCGGGGCCCTATGCTCGCTACGGCACATATTCACTTAGAGTAGTGAATCCCCTGAGGACATTAATAGCCGCACATAATTTCCAGTTTGTGTCTTAATGGCCAATTTAGTGGGAGTGCGTACATAAATTGATCTAACCATGCACATGGATGTATGTCATTCTTAGAATTACGGAAGATCTTAAATTTCCGAACAGTCAAAAAGTGTTTATAATCAAAGTTTTCGCCTCGTGGCGACAAAGACCTGCCGCGTCTGTCCCAGTCCCAATGACGATTATTGTTAAATTCGCGCGCCTGGCGCTCTCTTGTCGCATCCCGTAAATGAAACAAATTATTTTCTTCAAACCCCTCTGCTACCTGTGATTCTAAATTTCTTCTGCTATCTTTTCCTACAATTTCGCCTTCGATCTGTTTGACTTGCTTTCGTAATGCCTCAACTTCCCTTTTAACGCGATAATTAAATTTTCCCTGATTTTCAACATGTTTATTTATGTTCTGGTACTCTTCGGTTTCTGCGAATGGTAATGGAGCTGTATCATCCGAATCTCTGTCCCCATGTAAACTAAGAATTGTCAGTTTATCTGATATCTCCTCAACTCTTTCCGCTAAATCACCTATTTTTTTCCTTCTGTTTATTTACGTCTTCCGTAAGTGTCGTGACTCTGGTTTCAGTATTGTCACATTCAGTAGTTAACTGTTCACACTGTTGTGTTAAGTTATTTATTCTGTCATTTGGTACGGATTCCTCGATTCTTTCAATTATTTCTTCCTTATCGTGTGCACATTGTAAATTTAACTCTGAAAAGTTCTGTACTATCACGCGATCTTTTTCTTCCCGATCTCTGTCCTGTTCCTCTTGTCTGATTTCTGTTGAAATTAAACTATTATTGTGAGCATTCAAAATCGGTTGTACTTCTTCTCTAATTTCATTCTTTGATTCATCATTCGTATTTTTGAAACATGTCTCTATTCGTGAGCCTAACTGTGTTTCCATTGTTTCCATCTCGGTTTTACTTGTTCCTATTTGTGAGCCAAACCCTCTTATCACTGCTCTTAATTCAGATCCCAAATTTAATATTGCACTCATTAACTGCTCCATTTCTTCTGTCGTTAACCACGCAATCTGAGAATTTTTCGATTGAGAAAAATTTTGAACTGTTTCCGGACTATTTTCCCTGCTTATTAAATTGTTTACAACACCATTATTCATCATACTGTTGTCCTGTGTTGGCGACTTCGCCATGTCAACAATTTCGTTATTCTGACTATTCATCATTTTTGCCTGTTTCATTGACCGTGTAATCATTTACAAAACATAAAAAATTCGTCACTGTACGAAAATTACACACAATGACTCTTTATCTCCAACAATACCATTTACATGAAATGTCTCCCTCAAACACGATCAATCGAACAATTGAAATAATTGCACTAAATTGTCAAACCCGTAGACAAGACAACAAAAGAAAATAAATTTTGAAAAATACCATTAGAAGAATGCCAATTACCAAATCTACACATTCAATACAGACTACAATTACTAAACTACAAATTACTACAACAATACTATTGTCTACTATTTTTACAATCAGAAGAATCCAACGGACGATCCTGGCAGGGTCGCCACGTGCATGGGGGCTTAATTAAATATGATTGAAAATATTTTTTATGTTTTTTAGTAGCTGTAAGTCCGATTACGCAAGTCTCGTAAACGGTTGGCCCTGACTAGTATTATTACGCTATCTGACTGCAAAGAACAACAACAAAGAATGAAATGAAAATTTTCATAAACACAGTTAATTAATTAAGTCCCCAGCAACTATAGAACCTACAAAACCAAAGCACAAATATAACTGTTCTGTATGTGGTAGTATGACTCAACGCACATCTGGCACGGTTCTTCTTCAACAAGACAAGAATTTTAAATACCAATTATACTGACGTGATAAAAGAAAATTAGAAAAACTATAATTACGCAAGAAAACCAGAATTCACTCTAATACAAGAACACAAGCCAGATGCTTTGTTGACTGAACCTGTAATGATGCATTATTTGAGACACACAAATAATAAAAGAACATAGTGGTTTTTACCTTCATATATATAGTGACGAAATGCACTCTGATCATTACAATAACATCTGCTATCTCTCCCATCAAATAACTGGATAAACATGGAACAAACACTTCTTACTACAACATCTCGACAAGCCTTGCCCACTAGCACATCTCAACACGAACTGTCTTCTACGAGCTCTCGACAAGCACTCACTACTACGAGCTCTGCCCACGCACTGACTACCACGAGCTCTCTCCAAGCACAGACTACCATGAGCTCTCAACAAGCACTGTGGAGGCGGCTTAATAATACTCTTTTGGCGCAATCTCTGGCGCTGTGGCTCAGTGTAGCCACCTTTCACTATGTTTCACTGAAACTGTTGCAGGAGAGCAACGGTTTGCCGACCGATGTGTGGGTGAGCGTTGTCATGGAGAATGTGTACGCCCTTGCTCAACATTCCTCTTCTCCGGTTCTGAATTGCCCGTTTGAGTTTTTTCAGAGTCTCACAGTACGTGCCAGCGTTAATTGTGGTCCCAAGCGATTCAGCTCCAACGAGAAGAGGTTCATAACTTTCTAAACAGCACGGCGGCGAGCTGGTATCACATTGGCGTACAAAAACTGCCACAGCGTCTACAAAACGCATCGACAGAAATGTTGATCATGTTGAAAAACAGCTAAATGTTCAAGCTGTAAACTGATGTAAACCATTGTAGAAATAAACAGGTCTATTTACTTATAAAAAAAAGGAGAATATACTTTTGGGATTACCCTTGTAAAAAAAGAGGTAAAAATGATATGTACTATATGGTACTCCGTATGATATCTCGTGGACTAAAGATGCGCATGTGGACCGACGTTACGACCTCAGAAAGTATCTGTGTTCTGGAAAGGTGTTTCCATCGTTATTGCCCATCATCGGGCTCGGCGATAAGTGAGTGGGCGTCGCCGCGAGGCGAGGCGGGGCGTCACGTGTGCTGCAGACCGCGCGTGCCCGCGTCCCGTAAGACTGGGCCGGCCGGAGCGGCATTTGGCAGCGCCTCTAATTGGCGCTGTGTTTACCGATCCGGAGGGCCGGCGCGGCCAGATAAGACGGCTTAACGACCGCCTTTACGACGCCGCCGAGCGCCGGCGGGTGGCGCCGCGGCGCCCGCTACGGCTCAATCCGCGCTGCCGGCCTCCGTGATTTATCTGCGCGCGCCGCGCACCCAGCACTCGCCAGCGCCAGCGCCCGCGGACACGCCGCCGTTTCGCCCGCATTAGGCCGGCACTCTAATTGTTTCGAAACGGCCAGCGCCGTACTCAGAGTCGCCGCCCCCGCCGCGGGCGCCCACAGCCAACCGGCAGTCGGCACGTCCGCTAGCTGGACAGAGCCGAGCCGCCATGCTGCCCATGCAGCTTCAACACGATACCACAGTTCATCAAGAGTAGTGACTGGCGTATTGTGACGAGCCAGTTGTTCGGCCACTATTGACCAGACGTTTTCAGTTGGTGAGAGATATGGAGAATGTGCTGGCCAGGGCAACAGTCGAACATTTTCTGTTTCCAGAAAGACCCGTACAGGATCTGCAACATGCGGTCGTGCATTATCCTGCTGAAATGTGGGGTTTCGCAGGGATCGAATGAAGGGTAGAGCCACGGGTCGTAACACATCTGAAATGTAACGTCCATTAAAGTGCCGTCAGTGCGAACAAGAGGTGACCGAGACATGTAACCAATCTCACCCCAAACCATCACACCAGGTGATACGCCAGTATGGCGATAACGAATACACGCTTCTAACGTGCGTTCACCGCGATGTCGCCAAACACGGATGCGACCATTCATGATGCTGTAAACAGAACCTGGATTCATCCGAAAAAATGACATTTTGCCATTCGTGCACCCAGGTCCGTCGTTGAGTACACCATTGCAGGCGCTCCTGTCTGTGAAGCAGCGTCAAGGGTAACCTCAGCCATGGTCTACGAGCTGATAGTCCACGCTGCTGCAAACGTCGTTGAACTGTTAGTGCAGATGGTTGTTGTCTTGCAAACGTCCCCATCTTTTGACTGACGGATCGAGACGTGGCTGCACGATCCGTTACACCCAAGCGGATAAGATGCCTGTCATCTCGACTGCTAGTGATACGAGGGAGGCCGTTGGGATCCAGCACGGCGTTCCGTATTACCCTCCTGAACCCACTGATTCCATACTCTGCTAACAGTCATCGGATCTCGACTAACGCGAGCAGCAATGTCGCGATACGATAAACCACAATCGCGATAGGCTACAATCCGACCTTTATCAAAGTCGGAAGCGTGATGGTACGCATTTCTGCTCCTTACCCGAGGCATCAGAACAACGTTTCACCAGGCAACGCCGGTCAACTGCTGTTTGTGTATGAGAAATCAGTTGGAAACTTTCCTCATGTCAGCACGTTGTAGGTGTCGCCACCCGCGCCAACCTTGTGTGAATGCTCTGAAAAGCTAATCATTTGCATATCACAGCATCTTCTCCCTGTCGGTTAAATTTCGCGTCTGTAGCACGTCATCTTCGTGGTGTAGCAATTTTAATCGCCAGTAGTGTAATACGCCATCAGGCAATTGCCCTTCTGGTGCTGCTGTCTTTCTGCTGCCTACGTATCTACGCACTCGGGCAATTGCTAGTCAGTGGCTAAAGTTTAACCCACTCCATAGATACTACTAACAGACAACGTCAACCGTGTTTGCGTCTGCACCAATGTCTGCACGATATTATCGATTATACGAGGGATGTGCAATAACTAACGCATTACATTTTTTTTTCTCGGCCAGTTTCGGCTGAAAAAATGCAGAATTTGTTGTGTGACATAGTGGAATATTTCCGCCTCAGCCCCTATGGTTACATGAAGCTCCGACAGATGTCGGCGCTGTACTTAACTTTCCAAATGGCGTATGTTACCGAGGTGGGTTCCAAGGAGAGAGCAGTCATTAAGTTTTTTCTTGCCGGAAAACTACAGCATCGAAGGTATTCATAAGTGCTTGCAGAATGTCTACGTAGACCTGGCAGTGAACCAAAGCACTGTAAGTCGATCGAGCCATCTGTCATCATCGCAACGAGGTCGCGCAAACCTTTCCGATCTCCGGCCTGACGACGTGCTGCACAGCTGTGATTCCTGCAGAGTTGGAACGTGCGGACACTCTCATTCGAGGTGACCGACGGGTCACAAACAAACACCTCGCTGCTCAGCTGCACGTCTCTGTTGGTAGTGCTGACACACTTGTCCACCAGTTGGGGTACAGAAAGATATGTACCCATTGGGTTCTTCACCATCTAGCAGAAGACCATAAAGAGCTACGAAGGACCATCTGTGAGGAGTTTATTGCGTGTTACAAGGCTGATTGACAAATTTTTGTCGAACCAGCGTCGCAGGCGATGAAACATGGGTTCATCATTTCGAACCGGAAACAAAACGGCAGTGGGCCAAACCGCCTCTCCTCCGAAGAAAAAGTTGAAACCCACAGCGTCAGCCAGTAAAGTTATTCTTCTCGGACTCTGAAGCGGTTATTCCATGTGATGTCCTCCCTCACAATGCAACGATCAACTCTGAAATGTGCTGTGCTACCCTCAGGAAACTGAAGAAAGACTTCAGGGGGTTCGTCGCCACAAAAATGCCAACGAACTTAACCCTCTCCGTGACAACGCAAGGCCTCTCATATGCTCTCGCACCCGATAGGAACTCATAAAGCTTCATTGGACTGATCTCCTTCATCCAGCCTACTGCTCAGGTCTCGTACCTTACGACTTCCATCTGTTTGACCCATTGAAGGATGCACTCCGCGAGAGTAGTAAGCGGATGATCAAAAATGTTCAAATGTGTGTGAAATCTTATGGGACTTAACTGCTAAGTTCATCACTCCCTAACCTTACACACTACTTAACTTAAATTATCCTAAGGACAAACACACACACCCATGCCCGAGGGAGGACTCGAACCTCCGTCGGGACCAGCCGCACAGTCCATGACTGCAGCGCCATAGACCGCTTGGCTAATCCCGCGCGTAAGCGGATGATGGGGAAGTTATTGATGCAGCAGGTCATTGGCTCCGACGTCGACCAGTACAGTGGTGCCATGCGGGCACACAAGCCCTCCCAGTAAGGTCTGGTGAGGTCGTCGCACTGAAAGGAGATTATGTTGAAAAATAGATTACACTGGAAGACCATGTAACTACTGAAGAGAATAGAATTAGGGAAAAAAATAAATTTGTCGCACAACTTGGCTAAAACAAGGTGTCGGTTGATAGGACACGTTATGAGGCATCCATGCTAATCAATTTAGTACTGGAGGGAAGTGTCGGAGGTAAAACTTGTAGACGGAGACCAAGAGAAGAATATACTAACCAAATTAAAAAGAATTTAGGTTGATGTAGTTATTTTGAGATGAAGAGGCTTGCACATGATAGAGTAGCATGAAGAGCTGCATCAAACCAGTCTTTGGACTGAAGACAACAACGTTACACTTGGACAGTGCAGTAAAAACACGGAGTATGTTTCATCTTTCTTTCACAGCGCAGTCGGAAGGCGCTTGCGTGAGCGAATATAGAGCATAACAATTCGAATTAAATTAACAGACCCGGCCATATAAAACTAATACAAGGCACAGTTATTGGAAAATAAATTGATATTGCATACGGAAGGGAAAGCATAAACAATGTGAAAAACAGAATTGTCAACTGAAATAGGAAATAGCCAAGTTAAATTATCAGTAGTATGAAGAATTATCTCTTACTGTAGAGCACAAGTACATATAATAAAACATACTAAACCAGGAGGTAATCAAAATAAAATAAACAAATGCAGAGGAAAACGGAGGAAATGAATGCGACAGAGAGTGTGGAAAGAATTAGGGAAATGTGCAGCTTACGTGAAGAATAGGAGAGAGTAAGCAGAGAGCTGCGTTTGGTCACTTAATATTAATTGTGGTCTCACAAATTAATAACATACAAAGCTCATCAAGAGAATGAGAAATCCCACTAGCAATGAAGATGTTAAGAGGTAATGCATACATTATTCATGAAACTTTAGTGTAAGGGCTAAGGAAATAAATGTACCCATTATTCATACTTGTGGGATTCGGGTCCACACAGACAGAAAATTATCCTGTACTTTTTTCACAAAACTTGGAGATAATGCTTCAGTGAAAGTTACTAAAACATGTTATAACTTGCTTCCAATTAATAGGACTTAAAATATCGCATTGTCAACCCTATTACATGGAAGGATTCGTAGCTGTAAAGGACAAGGAAAACAAATGCATGGAACAGAAATGAGATTTCTTAGAGTGGTGGAAGGATTTTGAAGAATACATAAAATATGAAATGAAGGTATTCGAAAGGAGTCGAAAATTTGAAGTGTAAGAGAAAAAACCGGATGAAAACAAAAGGAGATGGAATGAACATTTACAAAGGATGAATCCAGAGAGACTACGACGTCAGATAAAGAACTTAAAACCAAAAGAGAAAAATATCCTGGCAGACTTAGAAAAAAAATGGAACCGTAGCAGACTACATCTGACTTAATACGAAAAGTGAGGGAGGAGAAGAAGGAGGAGGAGAAGAAGAAGAATTTGCTTCCTGCGGAGAAAGGATACGTAAGCGTTGTACAAAAGATGAGGAAAGATTAGGTGGACATCCTTGGCCACATGGTTACGAAGGTCGAATCCATTCGCTAACCACCGAGTTCTGATTCACGTGAGCCGTCAATAAAATGAATCAATTTAGTCTCACATTGTGTAAAAAAACGCCAGAGGCAGAATCAACTAAATACAGAAAATTGTAACCGCAATGCATTTTCACGCAAGGGCATCGTGCAGTGTTACCCATTAAAGCAGCATGCGGATCCATCTAGTTCTGCGTCCGCTCAGCTACGAAATTAGACCAACAGTGTTAAAGCAAAAATCAGCCCATTAAAAATTTTGCGGGACATGACGTAATTGACAAGAACTATACGAGACATACATGTCTTTGCGAAAACAGACATAATGTCTGATGGGGAAACCACAGTCACTGGTTATACAACGTTAATTATAATCCGTCTTCAATGCAAAAATATTTATTCACATGACCGGTTTCGGTTCCTCTAGTACCATCTTCAGATCTGCAATTTCGGTTACAGGAGTAACTCGTCCACATATATCAACCTTCACATGATGCGTCACATGTGAAGGTGTTGGTAACTTATCGAATTTTTTTCTCTCTTACTCGCACTGCCCATTATGGAAAAAAAATGGACACTCTTAGGATATGAACGGCAGCTGAACTGTATACAAAACGCCAGAGTTGTGATGTTGATCATAAAGGTAGCCAGTCTAAATCCTGAGAACGACAAAAGAGTAGCAGTGGTGAAACAGGTACATTCACGTTTGTGAAATGGGGTGTTGAAACTTCCTTTTGACCATGCAGATTTAGATTTTTCGCGGATTCTCTAAATCGATTAAGGCTGCATACTGCAACGACATCTCTGAAAAGGACACGGTCGATTTTCGTTCCCAATCCTTGTCCTGTCTTAGGTCGTACTACGTTCGTAAAGGCATCGGTGTCAACGAGACGTTAAACTCAAATCTTTCTTACCTTTTTATAATCATAATGGCGGGAGAAAGAGAACTAATATTTATAGAGAAGAACGAAGAGAGATGGGGGCATATAATTTCTTATCACCTTGTAACCTCCCCCTCACTTATCGACCTTAATGACAGTAAAAAATTAAACCGCGTGTACCTAATGGAAATTTGGGAAAAGCAATCGTCACCGAAGTTAATCTGTCGGTAAAGAGGGAGGAAAGGGTTACATCTAAATGAAAGGAAAAATGCAAATGAAACTGGTGGAAATTAATTTTGAAAAGGGGTAAAGTTAATGAAGAAAGTAAATGTGCGGCCGTTACGTTAACAATTGACTAGCGGTAATTAGATATTTGAGATTTGGGGGAAATTACGGTCGCCAGTCCTAAGGACAATTACTATAGTAACTGAAAAAGAAAGGTAATTACACATATAATTAGCACTAGAAGCGTGGCAACTGAAGGTTGACACGTGTAGTGTGAAAACTGAAAGTTTGTCAGAAGTAATAACTTCCGCTGCACTCTGACTTAATTTAGCAAAAGAATTAATAAAACCGGAAAACTGAAAGTTAATTTAGTGACTGAAATTAATAAGAAGCTTTCTTTCTTAAGCACATCGAAATTCAGTAAAATACGGTTAGTCTTGGACTACCTCAACAATCATTTCAAAGGCTACTTGAATCTACGCAATTTAGAAATAAGAGATTTAGCTTTGAACTTGAATTAAATGATTCTGAACAATTAACAATAGTAAGATTTAGTACGTACCAAGCTGAGCTGCAGTCACAGGTAAGCTAAAATACGGTAACAAAACTCGCACTCTTAATTTGTGCTTGCGTAATCTAAATATTGTAAATACTTTAACTGAACTTTGAAATTAAAGCACTGAAATGGAATTATGCTGGCGTTAGAATTTCAACGACACTCGGGTTCATTTCGGAAAAGGAAGCGACCCTGCTTGGTAATGCAATTGGGACAATGAGCAACAAAGGTTCATGCTAAGTTGCTGTAATTTTGCGAGGCAAATGGAACAATTTGAAAAGCTGAGGTCTGCCATACAGTTCTGAAACTTTACGTGCTTTTAGTCTTCCTTGTTGGTTGATTGAAGGTTTGAAGCCGTCGATCGAGGAGGTGGCGACAGTCCACTCATTGTCGGCCGTCGCTGTTGCAGAAGCTGGATGTTGGCGCGCCTTCTTCTCGACACGGTCACCAGACGAAACGGGCTCTTGATGTGCGCCAGCTAATGCTTCCTGTCCGCGACACCATGTCAGAAGCTATCATCGCAAGTCGAGCGCAATTCCATGCTGCCAAATCCCGAAAGCGCGGCAACTCGCGGGAGCTTCTCACAACACACCTGCTCCACTCGCTACCCCAGCTAGACTCCCCTATGCTCTGCCCGCGCTCCACGCGGCAGAGTTAACACTACCAAAGATCCTACACACTTTGATTCTTCACACGACCTATCGATGTAATCGTTCGATAGCAGTTTTCCCTAGGCAAGACCCAGCGTAAATATACAAATAATATTTACGAAACAAACCAATTATACATCGACATAAGTGCATAAATATATATATACAAACAGTAAAACAATTACAATATATAAAGAGACAGAAATGTCATATCTTGAGGTAACAAAACAAGGAAAAAAATAATAGTACAATAGATGGAAATAGGAGGATATGCATTTCCGGCGTTACACGTGCCCCACATTGTCTGAGGATGTTCGTGTAACGTAAATAGACTCAGAAAATGTCCCAAAAAAGAAACAGAGGAAATGCATATGCTCAAAACATCAACAAAATTTAGCATTCGTCTAATTAACCATAAATCAATTTTTAGACCATAATAATTGAGTGGAACACTCCTAATCTTATTCCACTCTGTCATCTTGCACAAAATAAAACAGGTTGACAACATATTAAAATTCATAGAAGATATAGAAAATGGTTTAGCTATTCCAAAATCGTCAAAATCCGTAACACTATCAAGAAATGAAATACTATTTACAGAATTAATCAGAGTACATGGTCATAAAAACAGGTAGATCAAAATACGCAAATAAATAATTAAATAGACTACACATTTTGTATAAACTTTTCATAATTAATATTCTCGTCACGAGAATCTATTTAACGCTAAACAAGAAAATAATGTACAGCAGATCGACAAAAACATAAATATTAACAGCAGAATTCTTTCACATCAGCTGTCTGGGAAGAAAAAACAACTCCACCTTCCGTACTCGCAAGTACAAAGAATGCCGACAGCGGCACAAGAGCCAACAGCGGCACAAGAGCCGACAGCGGCTCCGCCTTGCCAGTATTGTTGCACCCGCCTGTGCGGCACGCTTGATCTCACTCGCCCTTGTAACGGCGTTTCCAGAACGTCCGCTTCACTGAATTCTTTCGGAAAAACTCACTCCCGAGTAATCTCAAGGAGTCCATAAACACTATCACAGTGGATAACTCAACACTGTCCATCATCACACGCATGTACTAGCCTGAAACTTAAAACAGCGTCTAAGTACATCGGCAGTGACTAGTAAATCACATATTTATGAAATCTTACAGCTATTTACAAAATCATATTCACATTCCTTAATCTACTGTGACTCAGCTGAAAACTTAAACTCGCAGCTTGGATTTTGCAGTTGATTAGATCATGATTAAATTGATTAAAATTTAATTGATTAATCAAAATTAATTACTTATTAGTTACAACTTCTTTAATGACCTTGGTCAGTCAAAAGCATGGCAATCTATCAAATCGTTAAATCTTGCACTCTACTTTACATACTGTACAAATTACCCATTGTGTGGTATTAATCGATCCTAGGTCGGTACAATTTCAAGTCTACAATGTTCCGTATACCTAATAGTTTTCCAGAGCTTGGATACTCTAAGCAATAAGCATTTGTGTGAGGTATACCAATGACTTTATATGGTCCATTATAAACAAACTTAAATTTAGAGATTTCATGGTCTATCTCGCTCGATTTCTCATGAGCTTTTACAAGTACTAAGTCTCCGATTGCAAACTTAGCACAACGTGCTTTAGCGTCATGACGACGTATGCGAGCATCGGCTTTTAGCTTCATTACTTCTCGCAAACGATCTTTTTTCACACCAATACTAATGTCAATCCGTGGAGGGAATTTGATTATCTCTTCCAATTCACTTTCTACGCTTTTGTCAATGCTGAGATTCCTCACGTTACAGCAGTTCAAATTCATTCCTGCGACAGTGTCATCCGGCCAGTTAACAATGTGTATAGGCTGGCATTGCCTATGCACACCGTCTCCTGCCTCGTGAAAACTAACTACCATTGTTTTATCTAGTGACATACATGTCAAAGTTTTGCTTTCGCAGTTAATCACTGCACGGTACTTTAACAGCCAATCTAACCCGATAATTACTTCCGTAGTTAAGTCTGGCACGACGACAAACTCTTGTTCAAATCGTGCCCCACATATCTCGAAGTTGACAAAAATCTGTTTTGTGACCGGTTTACTGGCCTTCCCAGTAGCACCGATAATTTTCACTCCTGTTACTGGCATAACTACGATGCCAGGTCTGTCTTTCAGTAACTCAAATATTTTCCCAGATACAGCACTCAATTCTGCACCGGTGTCAATCAACACGTTTAGTTGTAGGTCGTGCATATTAACAGACACTACTATCTGTCTACACTTGTCCTTGACTGTTTCTTTATTTTCCCACAGTAAATCCTCGTCTATATCCAGGTCATTCCAGAAAAAACCATCTGGCTTTGATCCTAAATCCGGTTTATCTGGCGGCTTTTTCAGCCTCTGTTCACATACAGTTTTAATTTCAACACGTCTGTCCTGAGGTTTAGTCTGTAGCTTCGCCTCCAATACCGAAACCTTTTCCTGTAACTCGTCAACTAGTGAGTGTTGCTTTGCTATCAATTCGCTAATTGTCACCTTCGTTGATTCCTCTATAGTCAGATTGATCTCATCTGCCAATCTACCTGGAGAAATATGCCCAGTAGTATCTGCAATTACTTCCTCTAGATCTGCGCAACCCACACTGCTATCGTCTGACCGTATAATGTCACCTCTAACCTCATACACGCTGTAATCTATGTGCTTTTCTACCAATTGTGTCCGGCTATCACTAAAATTTTCGTAATCTTTCTCCTTAATACTCTCGCAATGTTTAAACTGGAGGTTTGCGTCGGATGGGTCGGCTACTTCTACCACTATAACTTTCGGTAAAGTCTGCCGGTCAGGGCCAGAACTTTCCGTTACTACTTCAACATCTAACTCCTGCGGGACGAAACACGACGAATCTTGCTCGTGCTCCCCATTAACATCAACTATTTCTGGTAAAGTCTGCCGGTTAGGGCCAGAACTTTCCATCACTTCACAAATACTATCTTCCTGTGGGACGAGACGCGGCAAATTCTGCCCGCGCTCTCCATAAATACTTCTCCCACACAGGCCCCTATAATCTCTTAGTTCGTCGTATAAGCGACCGAACTGCCTTAACCAGACCTCATCACTCTCTGCATCCCCTCGCTCAATGACGGACGTGTTATCCGACATCTGATCTTCTCTCAACAATTGCGAATCATTCTTAAACTCAATCTCCAGTTCCGCTGTGGGTATTACAGCTGCCACTTTATAATCGATTTCCGGAACACTACTTAAATTGTTCTCACTGACAGTGAATGTATTTTCTACTGCCGTGTATACAGCTGATCTACTACGTGTGGGCGCACTCCTTTCTCTTAAGACTGGCATACTCTCCCGCCGTTGATTATTCCATACGGAATTTTCATAACGACGACACCTGGGTTTTCTCTTGTTATTGGGCCTCCAAAATTTCTCCACGCCCGGTCGGCCCCTCACCGGCGCGGCTAATGGTTTCCCTGTCTCGTCCCAGCAGATACGCTCCCCGGATGCTGCTGAGGCGGCTGATCACACCCTTTGGCGTTATTACTATTCTGTGAAGCCCGTATCACGTTAGTATGATACTGGTTTCCGTCATTCCTGTTATTATTTGCATTGTACCGATTGTTATTACGGTCCGAACCATTATTGTTATTGCTGCCATGGTTGCGGTATGCATTATTCCCATGGTTATCGTTGTTGTGGTTACTGTGGTACCCGTTGTTGTTACCACGGCCTCTGCCACTGTCGCGATTATTGCGCCAATTGCCCTCGTCCTCCACTCTTTCCAGGAAATCATTTATTGTCCTGTAATTGCTTCCTACGTAGCGTTTTGTATCATCTGGAAGCTTTTTGTAGAGTTCCCTGACTATTTCGGATTCCGTGCGGCGATCACGCAAATTTTCCAACTTGCGGATCCAGCCCTCACAAAACTCCTTCATCGAACCGCGCGAATTCGCATCGAAAGGCCTCGATTCGACAAATTCGCGCCAGACACTTTGCTGTTTTTGCTCTGACCAGTATTCAGCCAGAAACAAATTTTTAAATTCGTCAAAAGTCAGGTTCGTAATGTTGAGGTTTAAGCCCCAACGCTTGGCATCACCAGCCAACACATCAATAATCGCATTAATTTTTCTCTCATTAGTCCATGATCTGGGTAAAACCCTTTCACAATTCTTAATGAAATCCGTCGCGTGTATACCGCCTTTTTTCAAGGGGTCGAACTGCTCCTCTTCCGTCAACAATTCCGAACTATGTGCATAGATTGGCACATAGCTCTGTTTTTCGTCAAGTTTCTTTTCTAATTCCGACACTCTCGTAATTACTTGGCAAGTGGTTGTCGCAAGCGTTTCTACATCCCTTTTTTTATCTTCGCAGGTATTAGCGTGCTTCGTCACCTTGGTATCTACTTCGGATACTAAAGCCTTTAAAGTTTCCACCTTCTTTTGATCCTCTTTTTTCACTAATTGAATTTGTTCCGTCACCTTATTCTCGATGATCGGAGCTACTGATTCTCCTACACTTTTCTCGATTCTGCTAATTTCGGAATTAAAACGAGTATTTATGCTCGCAATTTCCGCCTGAACGCCTATCATTTCCTGTTTAAGATTATCGATTTCGGTATTAATTACAACAATATCTTCTTTGATTTTATCAACTTTTGTGTTAACCACTCCAACATTGTTGATAACAACGTTAATAGCTTTGTTCTGATTGTCTAGCATCCGTTTAAATTTTTCAGACTGAGCTTCTTGCTTGGCAGCCCGAGCTTCTTGCTTGGCAGCCCGAGCTTCTTGTTTGGCAGCCTGAGCTTCTTGCTTGGCAGCCTGATCTTCTTGCATGGCTGATTGACTCTTGATTTCGTTATTCAAAACATTCAATAAATCAGTTAAATTCCCGGAAACTACCGGTTTTACTTCCGTAGCGGCTTCCTCTTTAATTGTCCCCCCGTATTCGTCATCAAGGGATTCAGATTTGATTTTCACTTCCGATTCCGAAACATTTTCTAAAGTTTGGAATTCCATTTCTGCTCTTTGTTGCGTTTCGGCGGTCGCGTCTTTCATGCTAGCCGCCTGCCCCTGAACAATGGGTACCGCGGTGCGCGTTTCCCACTGTTCGACCGATTTTTCCGTATCCAAGTCTACCAAATTTTGGTAATTGTTGCGTTCACTCATTTTAATAATTTTCTATATAAATGCCAAATCTCAAATATAATTAGGATTACTCCCACTACTTATTCTCGCTGACGTAACGGCCTGTACGTAACCAGTACTTTGTTACGAGATTTGCACCATACAAAATTCGTGTCCAGAACAACCTCAAATCTGAAGATTGTCCTGTCACGGTCGCCACGTGTAACCTCCCCCTCACTTATCGACCTTAATGACAGTGAAAAATTAAACTGCGTGTACCTAATGGAAATTTGGGAAAAGCAATCGTCACCGAAGTTAATCTGTCGGTAAAGAGGGAGGAAAGGGTTACATCTAAATGAAAGGAAAAATGCAAATGAAACTGGTGGAAATTAATTTTGAAAAGGGGTAAAGTTAATGAAGAAAGTAAATGTGCGGCCGTTACGTTAACAATTGACTAGCGGTAATTAGATATTTGAGATTTGGGGGAAATTACGGTCGCCAGTCCTAAGGACAATTACTATAGTAACTGAAAAAGAAAGGTAATTACACATATAATTAGCACTAGAAGCGTGGCAACTGAAGGTTGACACGTGTAGTGTGAAAACTGAAAGTTTGTCAGAAGTAATAACTTCCGCTGCACTCTGACTTAATTTAGCAAAAGAATTAATAAAACCGGAAAACTGAAAGTTAATTTAGTGACTGAAATTAATAAGAAGCTTTCTTTCTTAAGCACATCGAAATTCAGTAAAATACGGTTAGTCTTGGACTACCTCAACAATCATTTCAAAGGCTACTTGAATCTACGCAATTTAGAAATAAGAGATTTAGCTTTGAACTTGAATTAAATGATTCTGAACAATTAACAATAGTAAGATTTAGTACGTACCAAGCTGAGCTGCAGTCACAGGTAAGCTAAAATACGGTAACAAAACTCGCACTCTTAATTTGTGCTTGCGTAATCTAAATATTGTAAATACTTTAACTGAACTTTGAAATTAAAGCACTGAAATGGAATTATGCTGGCGTTAGAATTTCAACGACACTCGGGTTCATTTCGGAAAAGGAAGCGACCCTGCTTGGTAATGCAATTGGGACAATGAGCAACAAAGGTTCATGCTAAGTTGCTGTAATTTTGCGAGGCAAATGGAACAATTTGAAAAGCTGAGGTCTGCCATACAGTTCTGAAACTTTACGTGCTTTTAGTCTTCCTTGTTGGTTGATTGAAGGTTTGAAGCCGTCGATCGAGGAGGTGGCGACAGTCCACTCATTGTCGGCCGTCGCTGTTGCAGAAGCTGGATGTTGGCGCGCCTTCTTCTCGACACGGTCACCAGACGAAACGGGCTCTTGATGTGCGCCAGCTAATGCTTCCTGTCCGCGACACCATGTCAGAAACTATCATCGCAAGTCGAGCGCAATTCCATGCTGCCAAATCCCGAAAGCGCGGCAACTCGCGGGAGCTTCTCACAACACACCTGCTCCACTCGCTACCCCAGCTAGACTCCCCTATGCTCTGCCCGCGCTCCACGCGGCAGAGTTAACACTACCAAAGATCCTACACACTTTGATTCTTCACACGACCTATCGATGTAATCGTTCGATAGCAGTTTTCCCTAGGCAAGACCCAGCGTAAATATACAAATAATATTTACGAAACAAACCAATTATACATCGACATAAGTGCATAAATATATATATACAAACAGTAAAACAATTACAATATATAAAGAGACAGAAATGTCATATCTTGAGGTAACAAAACAAGGAAAAAAATAATAGTACAATAGATGGAAATAGGAGGATATGCATTTCCAGCGTTACAACCTGACGGTATATCATCGACCTGTGTTAAATCTTAAATCTTTCTCAGAATAAGGGCATGTAATGCCGTTGGTATGCCCAGAGCATTTGAATGTAGCAGACACGTGAGGACGTTGAAGCAGTTGCTTCTCTTCTCTTTGCTGGCTAACTGCGAGGCGGCACCCAATCCATTCTTCCCATCTGGGCTCGACATGGACGATTTGTCATTCCATACTGTCATAAGCATACGACAGGCGGTGCTATGCATGTGATATTATTTATCTGTAGCTTTCTCTCCAACGTCATGCACTAGTATTTGCGTAGCTAATTGTTTTTATCACATTTAAGTTTCACTACTACAAGTCAATCCGGTGAGCAGTGCATCCAGAGACCACATGCAGTACAATTCTTTGCTTTAGAATCAAGTAGCCTATCTTCATATGCTGAATAACATGCGTGTAATTTGCAGTCAGTGGCGTATCTTATTTTGTTTGCTTTCGTGTATATTCATATAGGTTTGCACAGGATACAGGCTGCATTCACATGTGAGCTGTACTGATGAAACGTATGACACAAAATCCAGTTACATTAATGTTCTCCTGTGCAAATTCTGTATTTTCACGGTCATAACCCTTCAGTTTGGCTTACCATTCCAGAGTTAACCACAACACGCTGTGTACGACATAATGATACCTTGCGAAGTACTATTTCTGGGGAGTCAACCAAGGTTCGAGACCATGCGGAGGCTTACCACCAGTCTATCTTCGCATGCACAAGTTGCGATTAGAACAGTGAAGGACGACGTACTCTGCGCCACAGACATATACATTAGCCGATCAAAAGTATCCACACACCAATTATTTTGAACTCTGCTGGAGACACTTGCAATAAAGTGTGTGAGGGTATGTGGAAAAATTCCAGCCATTTTCAACAGCCGAAAGCAGAGAAGAAAATGATATTCGACGCTGTAGTTCGGCTCCAAGTCATCTTCCTAACTCATCCCATTTCCGGAATCTTCCTGTCCGCAGTCAACTGGCTCACAGATGCTGCCTTATGAGAGCGTGAATTGTCTCCCTGATACAGTCACCGACTTGGAATCCTTCCTCTACCGTAGGCAGTACACAGTGCTGTAAAGTGTGTTCATATTCTTCCGCATGTAGCGTCTTCTTAAGTGCAACAAGGGCGACCACATTCCAACCACGAGAAACACCCCTATAATGTAACGCCACCTCCTCCATACTTCGCTGTTGGTACTACACACGATGGCAAGTAATGTTCTTCAAGAATTCGCCAAATCCTTCCATCGGATCGCCACAAAGATATCAATCATCCACTGTCCGATGGCGTCGATCTTTACGCCACTTCAAGCGTATCTTGGTATTAACTACAGAAATGTGTGGCTTATGGGGAGGTGCTCAGCCATTGTAACCAAGTCTTTGTAACACCTTATCCATAGCCACCGCGCTACCTCGACTGCTGGTAGCACTTTGTAACTCAAGACTGATTTCTCCCGCTATTTTCGTGAGATTTTTTACAACCACCTTCTGTGACGCTGGACGGCCTACGCCCTGCAGTATATGATGTCTGCCTGATCTTTCTTTAGGTGTGGTTGTTACTTCGTGGTTCGACTTCACAGTCGCGTTACCAGAAGTCGACTTGGGCAGCTTTAGACGGAATGAAATATCCCTGATGAGTTTGTTGCTCAGACGACATACAATAATTAGTTCACGTTCGAAGTCTGTGTGCTCTCCTGACCGATTCAGACTAGTGTTACTGTTTGTCTACTGACAATACAATACTCACCGCCTCCTCCAGTACCGGCGATTACTGCTCCGGTGACATCTAGCGGCCAATACCGCATTACACTGGTGTGCTCGGATACCTTTGAAGAGATAACGTAAGTGACTTGCTGAATATACAGGGTGATTGTTATCAACGTTTAAAAACTCTCGAAGCGACAAATATGACGCCGAGACAAGTGATTTAATATAAGAATCATGGGGTCGAAAACGTCGGGAAGTATCCCAAATATGGATGAGAAATGTTGAACATATGATGTCATCAGACTGCGTACCTCAACGTACGTGCAGTGATTGGACTTGGGCGTGAAGGGATGATTGAGCGAAGCGATACTTGCAAATGATGCCAATTCCGAACATCTTTTGTAAACGGTGATCTATTGTAAACGTAGAAGTTACAAAATTACTGTCGTCACGGCAATCAAGTGTTTTTTTCTGGTAACGACGCAATTCGGAAGTTTATACTCATTTATGTGTGAAGCAAGAAGTAGCTTTTTGTTGTACTTACTTTACAATAAACCAGCGGGGACCACGAGGCGTGGTTAGCACACTGGACTCGCATTCGGGAGGACGACGGTTCAATCCCGTCTCCGGCCATCCTGATTTAGGTTTTCCGTGATTTCCCTAAATCGCTTCAGGCAAATGCCGGGATGGTTCCTTTGAAAGGGCACGGCCGATTTCCTTCCCCATCCTTTCCTCACCCGAGCTTGCGCTCCGTCTCTAATGACCTCGTTGTCAACGGGACGTTAAACACTAATTTCCTCCTCCTCCACCACGAGGCGACGGCCGGTGTGGCCGAGCGGTTCTAGGTGCTTCAGTCTGGAACCGCGCGACCGATACGGTAGCAAGTTTGAATATTGTCTCAGTGCCGACTGGAGTCGCCGTGCGGTTCTAGGCGCTACAGTCTGGAGCCGAGCGATCGCTACGGTCGCAGGTTCGAATCCTGCCTCGGGCATGGATGTGTGTGATGCCCTTAGGTTAGTTAGGTTTAATTAGTTCTAAGTTCTAGGCGACTGATGACCTCAGAAGTTAAGTCGCATAGTGCTCAGAGCCATTTGAACCTGCCTCGGTCATGGATGTGTGTGATGCCCTTAAGTTACTTAGGTTTAAGTAGATATAAATTCTATGGGACTGATGACCTCAGACGTTAAGTCCCATAGTGCTCAGAACCATTTGAACCATTTGAATCGCGAGGCCAGTAAATAAAATAGTAAATCTTACCTCACTGTAAACACAGTAGTCTGACGCAACGAAAAAAAAAAAAAAAAGTACTGCCTGCCGGAGGTAAGACTCGAATCCTGAGCCCCACTACCTAAAGTCGCCCTTGTAGGCTCGGAGTGACACCGACGTGAATACTGGACTTGGGTTGGGATGATCAGGTGCGATAGGCTCAACTGCTGCACGTGCGACCAGATACTTCCATCTGGTGACGTCACACGTTCAAGGTCTGTCGTCCACTTTCAGGGTATTTCACGACATTTGGGAGCCCATGTGTCTCACATTAAATTACTTGTTCAGCGTCTTCTATGTCACTTCGGAGGTTTTTAAACGTTTATAAGTAGCAAACTGTAGATGCAGACGTAGAGCGGAATACGCCGTAAATCCTCCGGGGTAACGTGAAGCGCCACAAGAAGGAGGTGAGGCAGAGTGGCGCAACGCGGCGTGCCCGGCGCGTCCTCACCACGACGCGGGGTAAAAATAAAAGCGGCGCTGTGTCCGGTAAGGCTCTGGGAACCTGTAGCTGCAGCGTGTACCCCGTACCGGTCGGCGGCGGTGGGACGGGATAATGCGCGCGGCTGGCCCGGCCGTAATGGCCCGCCAGCCGCCTCTATAAATCCCAAACTACCTGCGCTGCAAATGGACCGCACCGCACCGCGTACAATAGCTCACCTCTTCTCACGGCCGCCCCGACGGACACTCTTTCTCCTTTTACCATTTTTTTTTTTTTGAGAAAAAGTGTCCTTATCAAAGCTAATCATCTACATTTTCTCTCGACCTATGCCTTTTTTTATGCTTCATTTTTGTCGAGGGCAAGAAGAAGATGGGCTTTGTATTAAATCACCCTAGAACTAAGGCATTCCACCGCTACGGAATGTCGCACACTATTTTCTTGTCTTCCCTATCCGCAGAAGTTGTTACTGGATGTAATAACTACGCCACTAGCGTGTTAAGTGTTCAGTATGGGAGTTAGACGACGATCAATTTGGATTTACGAAGAGTAAAGGAACCAGAGACGCAGATCCAACGTTGCTCTTAATAAAAGAAGTGAGAGTCAAGGAATTTTAGTAGACTTTCATAGGGTTTGTTGACATAGAGACAGTGTTCTACATCGTCAAATGGTACAATACGCTTGAAATCCTCAGAAACAAACATGTAAGTAAACAAAAAGACAGGTAGTATACGTTACTAGCCTTTTCACAGTGATTTCACCCACGTAAAATATTGCACACACCTCCTCCTGCCCCTCTATGTCCACCTCTTCCCCCTCCCCCTCCTTCCACCAGTCACTCTCTGCCGAAGATTCTAATCTGTATCCGGCCGCTGTGGCCGAGCGGTTATAGACGCCTTCAGTCCGGAACCGCGCTGCTGTTACGGTCGCAAGTTCGAATTCTGCCTCGGGCATGGATGTGTGTGATGCCCTTAGGTGAGATAGGTTTAAGTAGCTCTAAGTCTATGGGACCTCGGATTTTAAGTCCCATAGTGCTCAGAGCCATTTGAACTATTTCTAATCTGTAACTGATAATGAAGTAATGTACATTATCTTTGCAGTGCCACATCGAGAAAAAGAAATCAAGACAACATCATAGAAATTACGAACCATTCACAGACAGAATTATATAAATTGAAGAACATATCTGTAGATACTACGGCCACATCTACACAATTAGTATTCAGTACACGAAACTGCCTGCAATATTTACTTAATCATTAGTGTTCAAATTCTGCCGACATTTGAATGCTGTACATACTGCGTAAACAGAAGGAAAGTTCCTCTCAGTCCTCCTCCACAAATACTCTGCTGTAAATACTGTAGTTGCACAGTATTTCTGCTACTTTTTGAAATGTTAACTCTAGGGCAGACTCAAATATACAGATACTAAATTTCCAAGAAACAACAAAGCTAAAATCTGGTTTCTGCGACTGTTTGTTATAACGACAGTAAACCGTCAATCTTTTCGACGTCGTTATAACCGGTTTCGATTGTATTTCGATGTACAGGATGTTGCAGAAGGAATAGTAAATATTTCATAGTCTAATTTGTATACAACATGCCACGCAGCATGTGTCCAAGTCTTATCGGTTCAAAATTTTCATTTCGCATGCTGATGCACCAGTTTCAACAAGGTTATTTATCGACTGTAATTTTTGTTTTTAAGATTAAGTTGTGCTTGATTTTACATAATTGAATTTTTCATCTCTGGTCGTTGTTATGACTGCATGGTCAATATTACGGTACCATTAAGCATACCACACGTATTTACAAATGCTGACAATACCGATAAAGTATTTGCGTGTGGGTGTTGGAATGGAAACGCTGCTGCTGCTTTTAGAAAACACCACAGAGAGGGATAGGGCAGTGGTTACACAGTGGACTGGCATTCGGGAGGACGACGGTTCAAACCATTGTCCGGCCATCTTGATTTAGGTTTTCCGTGATTACCCTAAATCGCATAAGACAATGCCGAGATGGTTCCTTCGAAAAAGCACCGCCGCTTTCTCTCCCCATCCTTCTCTAACCCGAGCTTGTGGTCCGTCTCTAATGATCTCCTTATCGACGGGACACAGAACACTAACCTTCTCCTCCTCCTCCAACTCAAGACCTAACTGCACACGATGTTGTCGTTAGGCCTCCACTTACTACGATGTGTAAATACTCGAGTGAGCGCACCAAAGAGAAAGAGAAGTACACTATGTGATCAAAAGTATCCGAACACCTGGCTGAAAATGACTTAAAAGTTCGTGGCGCCCTCCATCGGTAATGCTGGAATGCAATATGGGTCTGGCCCAACCTTAGGCTTGATGACAGCTTTCACTCTCGCAGGCATACGTTCAGCCAGGTGCTGGAAGGTTTCTTGGGGAATGCCAGCCCATTCTTCACGGAGGGCTGCAGTGACGAGAGGTATCGATGTCGGTCGGCGAGGCCCGGCACGAAGTCGTCGTACCAAAACATCCCAAAGGTCTTCTGTAGGATGGAGGTCAGAACTCAGGAGATGTTATTGTCGTGGAACCACTCCACCACAGGCCACACATTATCAACAGGTGCTCGATTGTGTTGAAAGATGCAGTCACCATCCCCGAATTGCTATTCAACAGTGGGAAGCAAGAAGGTGCTTAAGAAATCAATGCAGGCCTGTACTATGATAGCGCCACGCAAAACAACAAGGGGCGTAAGCACCCTCCATGAAAGACACGACCACACCATAACACCACCGCCTCCGAATTTTACTGTTGGCACTACACACCCTGGCAGATGACGCTCACCAGGTATTCGCCATATCCACACCCTGCCACGGATCGCCACATTGTGTACCGTGATTCGTCACTCCACACAACGTTTTTCCACTGTTCAATCGTCCAATGTTTACGCTCCTTACACCAATCGAGGCGTCGTTTGGCATTCACCTGCGTAATGTGTGGTTTATGAGCAGCCGCTCGACCATGAAATTCAAGTTTTCTCACCTCCCGTCTAACCGTCATAATACTTGAAGTGGATCCCGATGCAGTTTGGAATTCCTATGTATTGGTCCTGTCAGTCAACAGACGAGGTCAACCTTTACGCTTCTGTGCTGTACGTGTCCCTTCACGTTTCCACTTCACTATCATATCGGAAACAGTGGACTTAGGGATGTTTAGGAGTGTGGAAATCTCACGTGCAGACGCATGACATAAGTGACACCCAGTCTGTCTAACGACTACTGAGCTCGCTGATGTGGAGTATCTGGCAATAGGTGGCTGCATAATGCACCTGATATAAAAAACATATGTTTTTGGTGGTGTCCGGATGACTTTTGATGACATGGTGTATATACGTCCTTGGGAGATGCACAGAGATGGCAAATCCACCCCGCAGTTCGTGAGAGACTGCCCGTGTGCCTTATGTGTGTTAATCGAAAATAACCGAGCGAGGTTGCGCAGTGGTTAGCACACTGGAGTCGCATTTGTGACGACGATGGTTCAAACCCGCGTCCGACCGTCCTGATTTAGGATTTCCGTGATTTCCCTGAAGCATTTCAGGCAAATGCCCGGATGGTTCCTTTGAAAAGCCACAGCCAACCTCCTTCCCCATCCTTCCCTAATCCGATGGGACCGATGACCTTGCTGTTTACCGGCCGTGGTGGCCGAGCGGTTCTAGGCGCTTCACTCCGGAACCGCGCTTCTGCTGCGGTCGCAGGTTAGAATCCTGCCTCGCGCATGGATGTGCGTGATGTCCTTAGGTTAGTTAGGTTTAAGTAATTCTAAGTTCTAGGGGACTGATGACCACAGATGTTAAGTTCCATAGTGCTTAGAGCCATTTGAACCTTGCCGTTTGGTTCCCTCCCCCAAAGCAACCAACAAACCAATCGAAAATAAAAGTAGCACAGGAAATTGCGGTCTGCCGAAGGTGAAGGGGAGGTTTGTTGGGATTGGTGGTATTCGTGGAATGTACACACTTTCACCCTCTCCTTTTCCTGTTGATGTGGCAGCCTCAGTTACATTGGCCAGTGGTCTCGTATGGTCAGTGCTTTGTCTATGTTGTCACTTGTGCCTGTCATTACAGTGATGTATACACTCACGGCTGTGAGTAATGTACAAAATTTGTGTTGGTACAGGAATGCTATGCTGGAACTTGGTAGGAACAAGTAAGCGAAAGTCGTCCGTTTGTTATTATTAGACGTAATCCTGCTATCACGGCAGCGTGAGGTGAATACGGAGGGATGCAATGCGCTGTCCACCGCTGACCCACACGCCTACCTTACAACCACAGGTGTGGCGAATTTATCAGCGTCTATATACAGAGACTCCTCCTTGTAGCTGGTGCTATGTTGACGTTTCTAGGGTAACACTTTAGTGTTGGTGCTGCTACATTGTTGCCGGCCGGAGTGGCCGTGCGGTTCTAGGCGCTACAGTGTGGAACCGCGAGACCGCTACGGTCGCAGGTTCGAATCCTGCCACGTGCATGGATGTGTGTGATTTCCTTAGGTTAGTTAGGTTTAAGTAGTTCTAAGTTCTAGGGGACTGATGACCTCAGAAGTTGAGTCCCATAGTGCTCAGAGCCATTTGAACCATTTTTTGCTGCTACATTGACGAATACTCTTTTGATTTGACAGTGCTTCGTGACTGAAAGCTGTCCAAAGTGTTCACAACTGTTATACGACTTCCTTACAATGTAGTGACTATTAGCGTTTATTATCACCGCGGTATACGTGTTCGAGGCACGTTTAATACGTGTACCGCTTGTCGGTCTATCTTCTCCATCTCCGTATTTGTTTCCATCTCATCCACCATTTTCTCCTACCCATCTCCTGAGTCCATTTCCACTGTTCCTGTCCATCTCATCGTCCCCTCTCCTCATTTAGCACACCTCCACCTGCTATCTCTCTCTCTCTCTCTCTCTCTCTCTCTCTCTCTCTCTCTCTCTCTCTCTCTGTCTCCTACTCCCACCTGTCTGTCAATCTCATCCAGCTATAGTCTCTGTCCATGTTATCCTCCCCCTCTTACTATCAGTTCAAATGGTTCAAATGGCTCTGAGCACTATGGGACTTTACATCTGTGGTCATCAGTCCCCCAGAATTTAGAACTACTTAAACCTAACTAACCTAAGGACATCACACGCATCCATGCCCGAGGCGGGATTCGAACCTGCGCCGGCCGGTGTGGCCGTGCGGTTCTAGGCGCTTCAGTCTGGAACCCCGTGACCGCGACGGTCGCAGGTTCGAATCCTGCCACGGGCATGGATGTGTGTGATTTCCTTAGGATAGTTAGGTTTAAGTAGTTCTAAGTTCTAGGGGACTGATGACCACAGATGTTATGTCACATAGTGCTCAGAGCCATTTGAACCATTTTGAACCATCGAACCTGCGACCGTAGCGGTCGCGCAGTTCCAGACTGAAGCGCCTAGAACCGCTCGGCCACACCGGCCGGCACTTCACTCTAACAGTGCCAGCTTTAGAAAACAAACAAAATAACGCGCAACAGCAATACTAACAGGTAAACGGAGCTACGCTATTCTTTAATGACACAGTAATTCGTTTCGTTCGTTTACACTGCATTTGTGAATAGCAACACAAAAATGTTCAAAGCAAGGCGACCCTAGCACCAGCTAAGGTTACAATCGGCGCACTTTAAGAGAATCAAGAAGGCATGTTACCAATGTGAAAACAGTGTTTCACAAATGTTTTACTCCCTTTGCCAAGGCGTTGCAGCTGTGGTAACATCGGTCCCCGTCAGTTCACCAAAGTTAAGCTCTGTCGTGCTTGGCTAGCACTTGAATGGGTGACCGCTGTGGTCTGCCGGGCGCTGCTGGCAAGCGGGATGCACTCAGCCCTTGTGAGGCCAATTGAGGAGCTACTTGACTGGGAAGTAGCGGCTCCGGTCACGAAAACTGACATCGCCGCGACAGTGTTGAGCTGGCCATATGCCCCTCCAATCCGCATCCGTTGGCGCCTGTCGGCTGAGGGTGACAAGGCGGTTGGTCAGTAGCGTTGCACATCTCGATGCCTACTTGGACGGAGTTTTACTCCCTCCACGTAGTACTTCCGCTCGGGCATTAGGCAATTGCAACGCGGCGGGACAAATGACAAGCGGTGCACGCGGAAAAGTTTAAACGCCGCAGTTTCTGAAGGTCATAACTGCGTACTATGAGAATTAGGGCCAAATTTTCGCACGGGATCGATTGCTGGGTTTGATGTCTTCCAGATGAGCTTTTTTCCCCTCTATATGCGGTCTGTTTGACGATGCTTCAAAAATGTGTGTGAAACCTTACGTTACTAACAGCTAAGGTCATCAGTCCCTAAGCTTACACACTTCTTAACCTAAATTATCCTAAGGACAAACACACACAGACATACCATGCCTGAGGGAGGACTCTAACCTCCGCCGCACAGTCCTTGACTGCAGCGCCTCAGACCCCTCGGCTAATCCCGCGCCGCTGACGATGCTTTCTTGTGTTTGAGAGAGCTTTCAAGTCTTCATAGGACCAAACAAATACTATTGCTATTCTTACGAGGTGCATTCAAGTTCTAAGGCCTCCGATTTTTTTTCTCCGGACTGGAAAGAGATAGAAACATGCGCATTGTTTTAAAATGAGGCCGCATTCATTGTCAATGCGTCCCAGAGATGGCAGCACCGTACAGCAGATGGAATTTTACCGCCAGCGGCGAGAATGAGGACTGTTTTAAATACTTAAAATGGCGACGTTTTCCTTACTTGAACAGTGTGCAATCATTCGTTTTCAGAATTTGCGTGGTGTGAAACCAATTGAAATTCATCGACAGTTGAAGGAGACATGTGGTGATGGAGTTATGGATGTGACGAAAGTGCGTTCGTGGGTGCGACAGTTTAATGAAGGCAGAACATCGTGTGACAACAAACCGAAACAACCTCGGGCTCGCACAAGCCGGTCTGACGACATGATCGAGAAAGTGGAGAGAATTGTTTTGGGGGATCGCCGTATGACTGTTGAACAGATCGCCTCCAGGGTTGGCATTTCTGTGGGTTCTGTACACACAATTCTGCATGACGACCTAAAAATGCGAAAAGTGTCATCCAGGTGGGTGCCACGAATGCTGGTGGACGACCAAATGGCTGCACGTGTGGCATGTTGCCAAGCAATGTTGACGCGCAAAGACAGCATGAATGGGACTTTTTTTCGTCGGTTGTGACAATGGATGAGACGTGGATGCCATTTTTCAATCCAGAAACAAATCGCCAGTCAGCTCAATGGAAGCACACAGATTCACCGCCACCAAAAAGATTTCTGGTAACCGCCAGTGCTGAGAAAATGATGGTGTCCATGTTCTGGGACAGCGAGGGCGTAATCCTTACCCACTGCGTTCCAAAGGGCACTACGGTAACAGGTGCATCCTACGAAAATGTTTTGAAGAACAAATTCCTTCCTGCACTGCAACAAAAACGTCCGGGAAGGGCTGCGTGTGTGCTGTTTCGCCAAGACAACGCACCCGCACATCGAGGTAACGTTACGCAACAGTTTCTTCGTGATAACAACTTTGAAGTGATTCCTCATGCTCCCTACTCGCCTGACCTGGCTCCTAGTGACTTTTGGCTTTTTCCAACAATGAAAGACACTCTCCGTGGCCGCACATTCACCAGCCGTGCTGCTATTGCCTCAGTGATTTTCCAGTGGTCAAAACAGACTCCTAAAGAAGCCTCCGCCGCTGCCATGGAATCATGGCGTCAGCGTTGCGAAAAATGTGTACGTCTGCAGGGCGATTACGTCAAGAAGTAACGCCAGTTTCATCGATTTCGGGTGAGTAGTTAATTAGAAAAAAAATTGGAGGCCTTAGAACTAGAATGCACCTCGTATACCAAGCTGTGGGAAGAGCTTTAGGTGGTTAATTTCAACGAATTCTGGAGAAAGGTACTTTCATTGCACTTTAATATGCTGTGTTCGTAAAATTTATGGTCCCGGCGGAGGTTCGAGTCCTCCCTCGGGCATGCGTGTGTGTGTTTGTCCATAGGATAATTTAGGTTACGTAGTGTGTAAGCTTAGGGACTGATGAACTTAGCAGTTAAGTCCCATAAGATTTCACACACATTTGAACATTTTTTTAAAATTTATGACAACAGTTTTATACGTTTGTTTTCTTTGTTTTTGGCATTAAATAGTGGAATTCCTATTTCGTTTCTATTTTGAATCAAACAAGTATACGTTCAGGCGTCTTTATGGAATACGAAGAAAGCCCTTTCATCACGCGTAGAAGTACGTCATTATTTCACTGGTTATGGATATGGCATGTAAGTAACAAACCAGTTTGTTGAAGTGTCAGTTCCCGACTGTTTCGTGTTCTAAACGGGGCCAGAATCGTTCACTTGTGGAACATTTTCTGGCAGAAACAGTGAAAATTTGTGACCCTTCACGCTTTTTTTTTTGCGGCCACTTGAGTTCCATGTACGAATCATTTCTCATCTGAGATCACGAGCTTTTGCTCCCCCTCCCCCGCCCGTAGTCTTAGCTAACTGAAGCAGAATTAACGAGAGGCGTCAAACAATACCAACACGCCTGGTCCCAAATACACGAACGGGGCGGGAGAGGGATATTCGTCACTCTCTTTTTGATGTGCTTGTGGATGAAACACACGCCCCCGGACGTGAAATCGAACTGTCAGGGCGCGTTAATCTTCATTTGGACGCAACCCCGAGAGAGGCCGCGGCGGCGACACGGTGGGGGTGCGTGACGTGGCGCGCCTTCCGGAGGGCGGCTGCCGTTTCCATGAGGAACCCATAAAAAACCTCCTAAACGGCGCAGCTGGACGGCCGCGCTAATGGCTGGCGCTGACGAACCGCCGACCCGTCGTATTACCGCCGCCGGTACGGCGTCGACGGGCGGGAAGGCTGGCGGACGAGGGTCGAAAGGCGGCGCCAGATACGCGGCCTTCGTCACTGGAAAGTCGAAAGATCCAGCAGAGCAAATGGCTTGAAAATGTTGAGAACTACCCATAACTTATTTAAAACTAACCGACCCGGCAACGCTTCGCAATTGCTAAATATACACTGAGGTGACGAAGGTTGCGTGATACTTCCTAATACCGTGTCGGACCGCCTTTTACCGGGCGTAGTGCAACTCGACGTGTTAAGGACACAACGAGTCATTGGAAGTCCCCTGCACAAATGTTGAAACATTCTGTCTCTATGTTGTTGTGATCTTCAGTCCAGAGACTGCTTTGATGCAGCTCTCCATGCTACTCTATCCTGTGCAAGCTTCTTCATCTCCCAGTACCTACTGAAGCCTACATCCTTCTGACTCTGTTTGGTGCATTCATCTCTTGGTCTCCCTCTACGATTTCTACCCTCCACGCTGCCCTCCAATACTAATTTTGTGATCCCCCAACGCCTCAGAATATGCCCTACCAACCGATTCCTTCTTCTAGTCAAGTTGAGCCACAAATTTCTCTTCTCTCCAATTATATTCAATATCTCCTCATGTGATATACCCATCTAATCTTCAGCATTCTTCTATAGCACCACATTTCGAAAGCTTCTATTCTCTTCTTGTCCAAACTATTTATCGTCCATGTTTCACTTCCATACATGGCTACACTCCATACAAATATTTCCAGAAACGACTTCCTGACACTTAAATCTATACTCGATGTTAACAAATTTCTCTTCTTCAGAAACGCTTTCCTTGCCATTGACAGTCTGCATTTTATATCCTCTCTACTTCGACCATCATCAGTTATTTTGCTCCCCAAATAGCAGAATTCCTTACTACTTTAAGTATCTCATTTCCTAATCTAATTCCCTCAGCATCACCCGATTTAATTCGACTACATTCCATTATCCTCGTTTTGCTACTGTTCATGTTCATCTTGTACCCTCCTTTCAAGACACTGTCCATTCCGTTCAGCTGCTCTTCCAGGTCCTTTGCTGTCTCTGACAGAATTACAATGTCATCGGCGAACCTCAAAGTTTTTATTTCTTCTTCATGGATTTTTTAATTCCTACTCCGAATTTTTCTTTTGTTTCCTTTACTGATTGCTCAATATACAGAGTGAATAACATCGAGGATAGGCTACAACCCTGTTTCACTCCAAAAAATGGTTCAAATGGCTCCGAGCACTATGGGACTTAACATCTTAGGTCATCAGTCCCCTAGAACTTAGAACTACTTAAACCTAACTAACCTAATGACATCACACATATCCATGCCCGAGGCAGGATTCGAACCTGCGACCGTAGCAGTCCCGCGGTTCCGAACTGCAGCGGTAGAACCGCACGACCACCGCGGCCGGCCCTGTTTCACTCCCTCCCAAGCAGTGCTTCCCTTTCATGCCCCTCGACTCTTGTAACTGCAATCTGGCTTCTGTGCAAATTGTAAATAGCCTTTCGCTCCCTGTATTTTACCCCTGCCACCTTCAGAATTTGAAAGAGTTTATTCCAGTCAGCATTGTCAAAGGCTTTCTCTAAGTCTACAAATGCTAGAAACGTAGGTTTGCCTTTCCTTAATCTATTTTCTAAGATACGTCGTAGGGTCAGTATTGCCTCACGTGTTCCAATACTTCTACGGAATCCAAACTGATCTTCCCCGAGGTCGGCTTCTACCAGTTTTTCCATTCGTCTGTTAAGAATTCGTGTTAGTATTTTGCAGCCGTGGCTCATTAAACTGATAGTTCGGTAATTTTCTCATCTGTCAACACCTGCTTTCTTTCGAATTGGAATTATTATATTCTTCTTGAAGTCTGAGGGTATTTCGCCTGTCTAATATATCTTGCTCACTAGATGGTAGAGTTTTGTTAGGCTTGGCTCTCCCAAGGCTGTCATTAGTTCTAATGGGATGTTGTCTACTCCCGGGGCCTTGTTTCGACTTAGGTCTTTCAGTGCTCTGTTAAACTCTTCACGCAGTATTATATCTCCTTTTTCATCTTCATCTACATTGTCTTCCATTTCTATAATATTGTCCTCAAGATCGTCGCCCTTGTATAGACTCTCTATATTCTCCTTCCACCTTTCTGCTTTCCCTTCTATGCTTGTTACTGGATTTCCATCTGAGCTCTTGATATTCATGCAAGTCGTTCTCTTTTCTCCAAAGATCTCTTTAATTTTCCTGTAGGCAGTATCTATCTTACCCCTAGTGATATGCGCCTCTACATCCTTACATTTGTCCTCTAGCCATCCCTGCTTAGCCATTTTGCACTTCCTGTCGATCTCATTTTTGAGACGTTTATATTCTTTTTTGCCTGCCTCATTAACTGCATTTTTGTATTTTCTTCTTTCATCAATTAAATTCAATATCTCTTCTGTTACCCAGGGATTTCTAGTAGCCCTCGCCTTTTTACCTACTTGATCCTCTGCTGCTTTCACTATTTCGTCTCTCAAAGCTACCCATTCTTCTTCTACTGCATTTCTTTCCCCCATTCTTGTCAATCGTTCCCTAATGCTCTCCCTGAAGCTCTCTACAACCTCTGGTTCTTTCAGGTATCCAGGACCCATCTCCTCAATTTACCACCTTTTTGTAGTTTCTTCAGTTCTAATCTACAGTTCATAACCAATAGATTGTGATCAGAGTCTGTCTCTATAGCCGTTCATAATTCTGAAAGTACTGCCGATGCAGGTTTTTGTGCGCGAACTGACCTCTCGATCACGTCCCATAAATGTTCGACTGGATTCATGTCTGGCGAGCTGGGTGGCCAAATCATTCGCTCAAATTGTCCAGGATGTTCTTCGAACAAATAGCGAACAACTGTGGCCTAGTGACACGGCGCATGGTCTTCCATAAAAATTTCATTGTTTTTTGTGAACGTGAGGTCTAAGAATTGCTGCATATTGTATCCAAGTAGCCGAACAGTACCATTTCCAGTCAATGATAAATGCACTTGGACCAGAGGACCCAATACATTCCACATAAATACGGGCCGTATCATTATGGAGCCTGTACCACATTGCACAGTGCCTTGTTGATAAATAGAGGTTATTGTGTGGGTCGGCGCGACTGAGGTGGGACTAAGTGGTTGAGTGTTAATTTACAGGTTTCCTCATCATTGTGTGACAACAATTTTAGTCATTTTTCCACATTCGTTTCTTTCAATATGTGTAAATGCGCTGATAACCTCGATAAGCTCCAAACACACACACACACACACACACACACACACACACACACACGCAACTTTGGTCGATGGCTTCGCAGGGCCTGCACCACACTCGAATCCTACCATCAGCACTTCCCAACTGAAATCTGTACTCATCTGAGCTGGTCACTGTTTTCCTGTTATCTAGCGCCCAGCCGGTATGGTCACATGGGCACGAGCTCAGAACAGGCGGTGCAGGCGATGTCGTGGTGTTAGCAAAGGCAATCACGTCCGTCGTCTGCTACTAAAGCCCATGAACGCCAAATTTCGCCGCACTGTCCTGACGAATACTTTCGTCGTACGTGCAGTTATTTCACGCAGTGTTGTTTGCCTGTTAGCACTGAAGACTCTATGCAAACGCCACTGTTCTGCGTTGTTCGTAGTGAGAGGGAATAATTGAAATCTGGTGTTCTCGGCATACTCTGACACTGTGGACCTCAGAAAATTAACTTTTTAACGATTTCCGAAATAACACACACACACACACACAGCATTCCGCGTTCAAAGGCTGTCAGTTCCCGTCAGGCGGCCATAATCACGTCGGTAACCTCACGCGAAGCACCTGAATACAGTCCGCCCCTGGTAGCTAAGTGGTCAACCCGACGGAATGTCATACCTAACGGCCGTGGTTCGATTCCCGGCTGGGTCGGAGATTTTCTCCGTTCAGGGCCTGGGTGTTGTGTTTTCCTTATCATCAATATTTCATCCCCATCGACACGCAAGTCGCCGAAGTGCCGTCGACTCGAAAGACTTGCACCAGGCGAACGGTCTACCCGACGGGAGGCCCTAGCCACACGATATTTCTAATACCTGAATACAAATGATACCTCTTCCAATGCACTGCCCTTTTCCACCTTGTGTACGCGTTACTACTGCCATCTGTGTATATAAATGTCACTATCCCACGAATTTTGTTACCTCAGTGCTTATGGGAACTGGATATATGACCTAATCTCCCTCTTCCCCTCTGTCTCTCCATCTCCTCCTCCTTACTCAATCTCCATCTCCTGTTCCCCCTCTCTCTGCCCATCTCCGTTTCTCCTTCTCTCTGATCCTATTCACTGTCTCTGCAAATTCTGATTCCGCAGTAGTATTCTAATCGTAATCCTTAAATTGAAAGAGGAGTGGGGAGTAAGGTAAGGAAAGGGCAGGGACTAATGGTGTCAGCTGCATCGGGACTTTAAGCGGAATCAGCGGCGATGATAGAAAATGTGAGTCGTACCAGGATTCGAACACAGTATCTCCTGCTTACTAGGTAGTGCCAACCGGACAAAGTGTTTATCGCTCCTGCGTGGACAATTTGGCACGCCTCTCGGCCGACCCACATTCCCACCTAGCGCAATCCCTGCCCATCCGTAGTCCCCGTCCATGTCTTCCATGCTCGCTACTTTGAGATTCTCGACGTAAGTCAGACGTAATTGTGTATCCGCAATGAAGAAGTTGGATTCGTTGTCCATCGAGGCGAATCACTTATACGAATGCGCACAGTTACAGGGTATATCTGTAAGCGCAATAACTGCACATTTTTGACATGGTTTTTGCATTTTCGGGAATACATTTTTGACTGTGTCAAGATAATTTGAAAATGGGTCCCGGCCCGAAACTAGACATCGAGTAAACAAAAAAGTGAAATATGCAACTTTGGCTGTGAGTTTCCGTTGCATTATATAGCTCTTTTACAAATGTATATAATGAGAAATAATATGTGTGGTAGAACCAGTTTTTCTTTCTAATGGTTTTAAATGGCCTACTAAAGCAGTTAAAACCGATTGCGAGAACGAACACAAAACCTGATCTATTCACAGCAGAGCAAACAGAACATTTTATTTCACGCAGTATGTTTTAACAGAAAATCTGTACATCGTTCTTTAAAAAATTGTGCAGCTCATTCCCAAACGAATGTTTATTGGTACCCTGTAAAAATTTGAAGTATATCGATCAATAACTTTTCGAGGTTCTTGGTAATGGTAACAACGTTTCCTTCTGTATATTAAATATTATATATTATGTTTATCAACAACTATATGGACTATGTCCCTCTGAATATTTCATTAGAGAATCGGGTAAAAATCTAAAGTAAATCGGTTAAGTACTTGTTCAGACTTTTGGTAACAACGATTCTCCTTGCTGTAATATTACATGTGTATTTATATACAATGGGTGTCGAAACGTTTCACTTCGAAAACCATACAGTCCAAAATCGGCATACCAGTCAATCAGAATCGCCGTGAGCATTGAGGCAGATCATCCTGCCGAAGTATCAGCTTGAAGATACCCGTTTGGTAAAACATCGTGTCCTGCTGCGTGAAGGAGCTCGTAACTGCCCGTTGCGCATCCTCGTTCGCCAGGAATCGTCGACCGTCCAAGACCTTTTTAAAAGGACTGAACACGTGATAACTGCATGGGGAGAGATAAGGACTATAGGGCGGGTGCTCGGGTGTCTCCCACTTGAGTTTGCGTAATGGATGAGGCTGATCTCCCAGTTCCACCGGAGTCTTGGTTCGAATGGCGACCAATATGGAAATTGCTTTACAATTCCACAAAAATGGTTTCCGACAGACATGCTGTCCCCATACACATTCTTAAACGATGGATGTCTTTTGCCCTTAGACTAGCAAGGAAAGAATAACAGCACGATGGGCCTGTTTGATCGAATTTGGTTATCGTGTCGCCACAGTTCACGTTTCCGTACTTACCCACCCGCACATCGCGAAGACACGAATACCGCATTAATTCCTTACCTAAATGTCGGTGCTTATATGCCCGCACCGGAGGAGTTCTACGTTGCCTATACGTTGCAGCAACGCCCTCAAACGGGAACACTTCGAACAATCCTTCTATTATAAGATGGCACCCTAGTATGCATATAAAAGCACGCACGTGTTCGACTGCAACTTTGTCATAAATTCAAAGCAATTGGTGAAGAATTTTGGGAGATCTAAGATGTTGAGTGAACGAATATTTACATTTTTATTTCCGTATATGGCATAAGTGCAAGCCACAACAGCGCTGTAGATCTCCAAATCCGTAACTCTAGTGGACATACTTACGTATTGTTCGTTCTGTAAACAACGATCGGAACAGTCTCTCAATCGTTCAGTTCTTCGACGATAGAAATCCATTCTTTGCTCACGAAGCCCTTCAAGAACGGCTGTGCGAACACCCGCATCCTCGGAAAATCTGCGATTGGCGTGAAACAGTCTCTCGCTTGACTGGACATTCTCGTGTGTGGCCGCTGTCAACGGCCTTCCCCGCCGATCACCGTCACCAACGTCTGTGCGACCTTCGTCAAATAGTTGGCCCTATTTCACTATGGCTGGCTGCGACTGTGCATTTGGTGAGTACATCGCCACAGGTTCAAGGTGAATCGGTGTGCGGTCTTAGAAATTCTGCCAGCAAGAATCGTAGTACCTCGCATACTTCTGCTTTCGGGTTAAAATCCAGTTGCCGCGCCGTTTCATTCCCACAATGTGATGCACCTCTTATCCGTAACACAGCGGTACTGTGACTACAGGATATCTGGGACATGTCGTCTTTTCCGTAAATGCGCCACTCCTGTTGCGCAGTGGCCTTAGCGTGGGACATCAATTGTTTCTCACTTTTTGAAGTGCCGTCGTAGATAGCCAAATGTATGTCTTTATTTTTAAGACGTTTCGGCTACTTACGTTATAGGATCAAAACTTTGAGCTTGTAAAATGATGTTCAGTGTCAGTATCAATAATACCTATGTCTAAGCGGGTTAACGCTTGACAAAAAATTAAAAAATAAAATTAATAAAAAATAGTAACAGCGCATTTTATAAGGGGGCCGCTTCGTAAGCGCGAAAAAGTCACGGAAACGCCCAATCAATTCCAGTGGCAGACGATACAATATATATATATATATATATATATATATATATATATATATATATATGCATTGCGATATGGTATACTGTTGAAATTCCGAGAGCGTGCTTTCCTAGTGAGCAAACCTAGTCGTAATGCTGGACAAAAACTTAAGCCCGCTCAGTTCTGTTGTGGAAGGGTCGTGGACACAAACCCAGAGGAACATACACAAATTACTTACATTTATTCAACAATAAACGACGAACAAATGACAGTCGGAATAGTTCACAGGTTTCCAAATGACTGGCGTTGGTACGAAATGAACGGCATAGCCTCCAAACAAACAGCCCTACGACCTTGTTGATCGCTACGTTCAAGGAATACGTTAACGCATTACAGGCAAAATCGAAAACATTCCCGGAAAGGATCTATTACCGTAAGGTAGAGATTTAACGCTTGCAACTTATGTAAACTCAATTTGGTCCAATACAATCAGTTGGAAGAGAGCCACAAGGCATTACAAGCTAGCTGTAATTTTGCCACAGGTATCAAGACGTATCATAAACATTTAAATTCAAAACGAAAATAATGTCCTAACGCCAAGGAAAAATTATTTTCATACAAACGTGACGCTCACCGACCGTGCACTTAAGTATTGCTTTGCTCCCCATCAGCAATCATTTAAATATGCTACCTAGAAAAATCTATTTCTGAAATTTCGTTATTCTATATTAATTATTTTTTGGTGTTGCGGCTTTGTCCGTCGGTGTACATCGCTTCCTCCTGCATATAGAGAATGTCACCGGAAGAGTGGTCAGTAGTCAGGGATAGGATAGGAACGATTATTCGAAGCAAAAAGTCTGATAAACGTGGGCTCTGAAATGCATACCTAACAGCTATGAGCACTTGTTCAGAAGAATACATGTGCTTCACAGCAGCGAAGATGAACAAGTCGTATCATACCCACGAATATAGACCGTTTCTCCTGGGACACCCTGCATATTGCCACAGAGCCACGAAAGTGACGTTAAAGAGATCCGAGTTTATAAGCTTTCCGCCCGCTTTTGGCGACTGCAACAAGGAAACGGTAAATGAAAATGGTACACGAAGTACCGTCCGCCACACAGCGTATTATGACTTGTGGAATATACACTACTGGCCATTAAAATTGCTATACCAAGAAGAAATGCAGATGATAAACGGATATTCATTGGACAAATATATTATACTAGAACTGACATGTGATTACATTTTCACGCAATTTGGATGCATAGATCCTGAGAAATCAGTACATAGAACAACCACCTCTGGCCGTAATAACGGCCTTGATACGCCTGAGCATTGAGTCAAACAGAGCTTGGATGGTGTGTACAGGTACAGATGCCCATCCAGCTTCAACACGATACCACAATTCATCAAGAGTAGTGACTGGCGTATTGTGAGGGGCCAGTTGCTCGGCCACCATTGACCAGACGTTTTCAGTTGGTGAGAGATCTGGAGAATGTGCTGGCCAGGGCAGCAGTCGAACATTTTCTGTATTCAGAAAGGCCCTTACAGGACCTGCAACATGCGGTCGTGCATTATCCTGCTCAAATGTAGGGTTTCGCAGGGATCGAATGAAGGGTAGAGCCACGGGTCGTAACACATCTCAAATGTAAGGCCCACTGTTCAAAATGCCGTCAGTGCGAACAAGAGGTGACCGAAACGTGTAACGAATGGCACCCCATACCATCACTCCGGGTGATACCCCAGTATGACGAATACACGCTTCCGATGTGCGTTCACCGCGATGTTGCCAAACACAGATGCGACCATCAAGATGCTGTAAACAGGACCCGGATTCAACCGAAAAAATGACGTTTTGCCATTCGTGCACCCAGGATCGTCGTTGAGTACACCATCGCAGGCGCTGCTGTCTGTGATGCAGCGTCAAGGGTAACCGCAGCCATGGTCTCCGAGCTGATAGTCCATGCTGCTGCAAACTTCGTTGAACTGTTCGTGCAGACGGTTGTTTTCTTGGAAACGTTCCCATCTGTTGACTCATGGATCGAGACGTGGCTGCACGATCCGTTACCGCCATGGGGATAAGATGTCTGTTATCTCGACTGCTAGTTATACGAGGCCGTTGGGATCCAGCACGGCGTTCCCTATTACCCTCCTGAACCCACCGATTCCATATTCTGCTAAGAGTTATTGGATCTCGACCAACGCGAGGAGCAATGTCGCGATACGATAAACCGCAATCGCGATAGGCTACAATCCGACCTTTATCAAAGTCGGAAACATGATGGTACGCAATTCTCCTCCTCACACGAAGCATCACAACAATGTTTCACCAGGCAACGCCGGTCAACTGCTGTTTGTGTATGAGAAATGGGTTGGAAACTTTCCTCATGTCAGCACGTTGTAGGTGTCGCCACCGGCCCAACGTTGTGTGAATGCTCTGAAAAACTAACCATTTGCATATCACAGCATCTTCTTCCTGTCGGTTAAATTTCGCGTCTGTAGCACGTCATCTTCGTGGTGTAGTAATTTTAATGGCCAGTAGTGTAGGTGTTGATGTGGAAACACAGATGTCAAAATTCAAATGAAAGGATATAAAACAGAAAACGCTTGGCATGAGACAGCTTAAGCAGGCTGTAATCTGAGGCTTCGAACCCGATGGCTCTCGCTGCGTTGGAAGGTTTCAGCCTGCAGCTAACCGTGTCCAGTAACAAGAGTCATACGACACCCGACGGCTCCGCCCCCTTATGAAGGTGTTGTGAGTGATGCAGGAGCGGGGCCGTAGAGTGGCCATGCCTCACCTGCGTGACACCTACAGCCGTCAGCGCGTGTTCTGCACGCGCCACGCCGCGCAGAGTCGAGTGCCACTCCACGGGGCCATCAAGCACGCCGTTGCCGTTGCCGACACTGTCCTAGAGTATCACACACAGCGCGCGACATGCCTGCCGCTCTTCACCTCATGGCCACTAATGTTTCGTCGTCCGCCACTCCCGCATACTCTTCTTTTTAATCGACCACTCTGAAAGATAATTTTCAACATTAAACGTTCCTTTCTTCGTCACTTTATGGAACAGCTCCACAGTTACGATGAAAGCCACAAGCTGTTAATGTTTCACAGTGTTTATTTATCTTGTTTACAGGATTTCAAATTTTTATTATAGTTGTCTTCAGTTCATGCAGATAACCATCCTAGTCTATCCATTGCCGGCCTGTGTGGTCGAGCGGTTCCAGGCGCTCCAGTCTGGAACCGCGCGACCGCTACGGTTGTATTTTCGAATCCTGCCTCGGACATGGATGTGTGTGATGACCTTAGGTTAGTTAGGTTTAATTAGTTCAAAGTTCTAGGGGACTGATGACCTCAGAAGTTAAGTCCCACAGTGCTCAGAGCCAGAGCCAGTATCTCCATTGCAAGCTTTATCAAATCTGCGCAGTCACTGCAACCTGTACCTGTCTGAACTTCCTTACTGTACTCGAGTTTTGGTTTGCCTCCACAATTTTTATCCCCTTCCCCTCCCATCTGTCACCAAATTGACGATGCCTTGAGGCCTCAGGACGTGTCCTATAAACCGCTCAGTTATTTTAATCAAGTTGCTCCGCGATCTTCTTTTTTCCCAATCCATTTCAGTACTTTTATTAGTCTTCCGATCATTCGGTTTAAAGAAAGCGGAGTTACATTTACATTTACATTTATACTCCGCAAGCCACCCAACGGTGTGTGGCGGAGGTCACTTTACATGCCACTGTCTTTACCTCTCTTTCTTGTTCCAGTCAGCTATCATTCGCAGGAAGAACGACTGCCGGAAAGCCTCCGTGCGCGCTAGAATCTCTCTAATTTTACATTCGTGATCTCCTCGGGAAGTATAAGTAGGCGGAAGCAATATATTCGAAACCTCATCCAGAAACGCACCCTCTCGAAACCTGGACAGCAAGCTACACCACGATGCAGAGCGCCTGACTCGCAGAGTCTACCACTTGAGTTTGCTAAACATCTCCGTAACGCTATCACGCTTACCAAATAACCCTGTGACGAAACGCGCCGCTCTTCTTTGGGTCTTCTCTATCTCGTCTGTCATCCCGACCTGGTACGGATCCCAGACTGATGAGCAATACTCAAGTATAGGTCGAACGAGTGTTTTGTTGGTGGATTACATTTTCTAAGGACTCTCCCAATGAACCTCAACCTGGCACCCGCCTTACCAACAATTAATTTTATATGATCGTTCCACTTCAAATCGTTCCGCACGCATACTCCCAGATATTTTACAGAAGTAACTGCTACCAGCGTTTGTTCCGCTATCATATAATCATACAATAAATGATCCTTCTTTCTATGTATTCGCAATACATTACATTTGTCTATGTTAAGGGTCAGTTGCCACTCCCTGCACCAAGTGCCTATCCGCTGCAGATCTTCCTGCATTACGCTGCAATTTTCTAATGCTGTAACTTCTCTGTACACTATAGCATCATCCGCGAAAAGCGGCATGGAACTTCCGACACTATCTACTAGGTCATTTATGTATATTGTGAAAAGCAGTGGTCCCATAACACTCCCCTGTGGCACGCCAGAGGTTACTTTAACGTCTGTAGACGTCTCTCCATTGAGAACAACATGCTGTGTTCTGTGGGAGATTGTGGTATATTCCCACATCTTCCCCTATATTTTTACGAACTTCCGATGGATGGCGGCACCATACGAACCTTGAAAGTGGCTTCTGTAACGAAGGTGCGTTCCAAGCACAGAGCTGTCATTAAGTTTCTTTTGGTGGAAAACCAAAGCATTGCAGATATCCATAGCCGCTTACAGAATGTCTACGGAGACCTGCCAGAGAATAAAAATAAGGTGACTCGTTGGGCGAAGCGTCTGTCATCATCGCAACAAGGTGGCGCAAACCTGTCCCATCTCGCGGATGCCGGCCGGCCGCACACAGCTCTGACTCCAGCGAAGTCGGAAAGTGTGGACACTCTCATTTGAGGAGGTCACAATCAGGTACCTTGCTGCACAACTGGACTACTTTGTTGGTAGAGCTGCCACACTTGTCGAACAGTTGAGGTAGCGAAAGGTATGTACTCAACGGATTCCTCGCCGCCTAACAGCAATACCGTAAAGAGCAACGAAGGACCGGCTGTGCTAAATTGCTTGCGAGGCTGATCGTGACAGTTTTTTGTCGAACATCGTCACAGGCGATGTAACATGCATTCACCACATCGAACCGGAGGCAAAATGGCAGGCAACCCATGGAATACGTCTTCTTGGACTCTGAAGGGCTAATTCTGTTTGATGTCGTCCCTCTTAATGCAACGACCAACTCGGAAGAGCACTGTGCTACACTCAGAAAACTGAAGGAACGGCTTCAGCACCTTCATCGCCACAAAAATGCAAACGAACTTTTCCTTCTCCGCTACAAGTCCGTGAACTCGAGAAGGGCTCGCAAAATTTCATTGGACTGTTCACCCTCATCCACCCTACAGTCCGGATCTAGCATCCTCTGATTTCCATCTGTTTGACCCATTGAACGATGGAACCTATACGTGGAGGATAGGGAGGCTCCGACGTCGACCAGTAAGATGGCGTAAGGCCGTCGCAGTGAACGGAAGATTATGTTGAAAAATAGTGTTCTGTAGCCAAAAGAGTGAGGAATAATATGGTGTATTGTAATCCTGAATAAAATCGACTTGCTTTCAGGAAAAATGTGTTGCATTACTTATTGAACGCCCTCGTAATTTCACCTCAGAAGGTATATCTGCCACAAACCTAAAAGTTGGTTCGAACATCAGGTTACCTTACTAGTCATGGCCCTGTTAGAAGTGGTATGCTGTCGCCTTTTTCAGACATTTGAATTGACATACCTCGTCAGTTATACGGAGACATAAACCTTAATGCACGTTCCAAACCGCGAGGTACACGGCATTGTTCGCTCTAACAAATATACCCAGAAGTAAAATAAACGAGAAGCGACACGTAAAATCTTAGGACTGATCAGCGATCGAATCCCACACGTTGCACTGAACCACTGGGCAACTAAGACACATTACTTTCGGTTTATGAGGCGACCTGCTCTAAAAGAGAGAAAAAGAGATAGTAAATTGGTAGCACTAAGTACCAGCATTTTACTGTCCCAATTTTATTAATGCTAAGTACTAGCATTTCACTAACCCCCATTTGAGTCACCTTGGGCTGAAATATACGAAGGCGATACAAAATGGCTTTGAGCACTATGGGACTTAACTTCTGAGGTCATCAGTCCCCTAGAACTACTTAAACCTAACTAACCTAAGGACATCACACACATCCATGCCCGAGGCAGGATTCGAACCTGCGACCGTAGCGGTCGCGCGGTTCCAAATTGTAGCGCCTAGAACCGCTCGGCCGGCGAAGGCGATACAAATTAAAACTTCAAAAGCGAAATAAAATTCGTAAAAGCGTTATTACCGATGTGTCAGTTGAAAGGAATTATATTTGTGTTTCGACAAATGATCAAGAGATGGCAGCCGGTTGTTGCTTCACGGAAGAGGAAGCAGTGACAGTGCAAAGATGGTCGTCCCAATATCGACTGGCACCTCTTTGGACCCACGATCTGGGATACGTTTTTTGGGTAGTGACGCTGTTAAACTTGTGGAAATGCATCGCACGTGTGTCCCTACAGCAAGAAAGTCTAAAAGATGTGTGACTGCTGAGGAAGACGCTCACTTCCCGGGCCAGGTACATCGCATACTGATGAACGAAAACATTGTCGCAGTGGATATTAGTGTTTATACCGCACGCAACATTGTCCATGATGGGCTACGATTCAGAGAAGATGGATGCCACGTCAGTTCACTGCTGAACTGAGAGATCGTTGAGTCGATGCCTTTGAGGAACTACTGCGTCGTTTTCCGGTAGGTTAATGGATTTAGGGCCAGAATTACACTCCTGGAAATTGAAATAAGAACACCGTGAATTCACTGTCCCAGGAAGGGGAAACTTTATTGACACATTCCTTGGATCAGATACATCACATGATCACACTGACAGAACCACAGGCACATAGACACAGGCAACAGAGCATGCACAATGTCGGCACTAGTACAGTGTATATCCACCTTTCGCAGTAATGCAGGCTGCTATTCTCCCATGGAGACGATCGTAGAGATGCTGGATGTAGTCCTGTGGAACGGCTTGTCATGCCATTTCCACCTGACGCCTCAGTTGGACCAGCGTTCGTGCTGGACGTGCAGACCGCGTGAGACGACGCTTCATCCAGTCCCAAACATGCTCAATGGGGGACAGATCCGGAGATCTTGCTCGCCAGGGTAGTTGACTTACACCTTCTAGAGCACGTTGGGTGGCACGGGATACATGCGGACGTGCATTGTCCTGTTGGAACAGCAAGTTCCCTTGCCGGTCTAGGAATGGTAGAACGATGGGTTCGATGACGGTTTGGATGTACCGTGCACTATTCAGTGTCCCCTCGACGATCACCAGTGGTGTACGGCCAGTGTAGGAGATCGCTCCCCACACCATGATGCCGGGTGTTGGCCCTGTGTGCCTCGGTCGTATGCAGTCCTGATTGTGGCGCTCACCTGCACGGCGCCAAACACGCATACGACCATCATTGGAACCAAGGCAGAAGCGACTCTCATCGCTGAAGACGACACGTCTCCATTCGTCCCTCCATTCACGCCTGTCGCGACACCACTGGAGGCGGGCTGCACGATGTTGGGGCGTGAGCGGAAGACGGCCTAACGGTGTGCGGGACCGTAGCCCAGCTTCATGGAGACGGTTGCGAATGGTCCTCGCCGATACCCCAGGAGCAACAGTGTCCCTAATTTGCTGGGAAGTGGCGGTGCGGTCCCCTACGGCACTGCGTAGGATCCTACGGTCTTGGCGTGCATCCGTGCGTCGCTGCGGTCCGGTCCCACGTCGACGGGCACGTGCACCTTCCGCCGACCACTGGCGACAACATCGATGTACTGTGGAGACTTCACGTCCCACGTGTTGAGCAATTCGGCGGTACGTCCACCCGGCCTCCCGCATGCCCACTATACGCCCTCGCTCAAAGTCCGTCAACTGCACATACGGTTCACGTCCACGCTGTCGCGGGATGCTACCAGTGTTAAAGACTGCGATGGAGCTCCGTATGCCACGGCAAACTGGCTGACACTGACGGCGGCGGTGCACAAATGCTGCGCAGCTAGCGCCATTCGACGGCCAACACCGCGGTTCCTGGTGTGTCCGCTGTGCCGTGCGTGTGATCATTGCTTGTACAGCCCTCTCGCAGTGTCCGGAGCAAGTATGGTGGGTCTGACACACCGGTGTCAATGTGTTCTTTTTTCCATTTCCAGGAGTGTAGTACACTAAATGAACTCTGTGTGCACTATCACCAACTTTAAAAGGAAAGATCGAGCAAAGAATGACTTCGCTACACAACACTTCGCGAAACGAAAGGGAAAGAAGAAAGGAAAACAGCGCACTCAACCATCGGCGGAAAAAGTCACATTCATGTCTTTTACCATGTAAGATCGAAAATTTGGAGCACAACGTGGAAATGGGATTAATAGTGGCCAGTAATTGATTCTCAAATCTGGTACGAAATCACCTTGGTCTTGCAGACAGGAATAAATGACGAGGTATTTTCATTGCTGTTGTTTTGCTGAACGCGTCATCGCTCACCGCCATATTGCTCGTTTAACCCTACTACAAATTCAAGATATGAAATTTCAATGTTTGCAACACCCCACCTTTCGTACCAGGCCTTGCCCTATATGACTTTCATGTGGTCTTATGTCTCACAAAAGCGATGCGAGACATACACTTCAGTTGCGGTGAACAGGTGAAAACAGCGGTGAAGGAGTTCTGCATTCGCAACCAAAAGAATTCTTCTCATACGGTATCAGTACATTCCTTAAGAGTGCAATACACATCACGGGGACTGCATCGAAAAATGGTTCATCCATAATTTTTAGAGTTCCGTTGCTCAACGCTAAAAACGGAACCCTAATAGGCTCACTTGGTAGTCCGTCTGTCTTTCTGACTGCGAAAAACCCTTTTTCTCGGGAACTGATAGATGTATCAAGTTAAAAATTGTCACATAATAGAGCCTATTGTTCCTTGTTGCAATACAAAATTGAAGCCTGTAAGTCAGTGCAATCAAGAGATATTGCCATTCGTGTCACATATTTTGATAATCGCTAACTCAATCATCAAAATATATAAGGTACTTCCCGCTGGCCTAGAACCATGAAATTTGGAAAAAGGAAGGTTTCACAGTAAAACAAAAGGGAAAAAATCCAAAAAATGTAAATCTGGAATCATATCACACACAATTTTTGTCATTCCTTATCAGACTGACAATCCTTTCAAGTGTCAAGATTCTTTTCCTCAGGACATTTTGTCACATACAGAGGTCTGTGGTCCCTTGGCGATAGAATAAACGTTAGCTCCTGAGTCAGTGCAGTCAAAAGGTACGGTCAAATGGTTCAAATGGCTCTGAGCGCTATGGGATTTAACTTTTGAGGTCATCAGTCCCCTAGAACTTAGAGCTACTTAAACCTAACTAACCTAAGGACATCACGCACACCCGTGTCCGAGGCAGGATTCGAACCTGCGACCGTAGCGGTCTCGCGTTTCCAGACTGTAGCGCCTAGAACCGTTCGGCCACTTCGTCCGGCAGATACGGTCATTTATGTTGCATGTTTTGATAGAAGCAAAACCGCTCTTCAAAATCTATAGCGTACTTCCTGTTGACCCATAGTCACGACATTTGGCAAGAAGTAAGGTTTCACAGAACAAGTAAAGGAAAAAATCAGAAAGTTGCTAATTTGTAATTTTATCACACGAAATAAATATTTCATCAAACTTGAAATTGAAACAACCAGTAGTCCTGCATTCAGGCTGACTGGGTCGCATGGTAAAATTCAGACATCACGCAACGAATGACTTTATTGCTCATATGACCCGTTTCGGAATTTATCCGTCATTAGACATCTAGATTCCTTCCTGGATATAAGATGATGAATAAATTTCGAAACGTTTTATGTGAGTAGCAAATTCATTCCTTCGTCTTTTACCAGTCCACCTGATTATTACACCAATGAGCCAAAGAGACTGGTACACCTGCCTAGTACCGTGTAGGGCCCCCGTGACCACGCAGAAGTGGCGTAACACGACGTGTGGCATGGACTCGACTAGAGTCTGAAGTAGTGCTGGAGGGAACTGACACCAATAATGCTGCAGGGCTGCCGATAAATCCGTAAGAGTACAAGGGGGGGGGGGGGGGGGAGGTATATCTTCAGAACAGCACGTTGCAAGGCATCACAGATGTGTTCAGTAATGTTCACATCTGGGGAGTTTGGTAGCCAGCGGAAGTGTTTAAACTCGGAGGAGTGTTCCTGGAGTCACTCTGTATCAATTTTGCACGTGTGAGGCGTCGCATTATGCTGCTGGAATTGACCAGGTCTGTGGAATTGCACGGACAGGATGCTTACGCACGTGTCAACTGTCAGAGTCGTTTCTAGACGTCTTAGGGGTCCCATATCACTCCAATTGCACATCCCCCGCCCCCTACCATTACAGAGCCTCCACCAGCTTGAACAGTCCCCTGGTGACACGCAGGGTCCATGGATTAATGATGTCTCCATAACCGTACACGTCCATCCGCTAATCGCAATTTGAAACGAGAGTAGCCCGACGAGGCAACATGTTTCCAGCCAATCGGTGTTGATGTGCCCAGGCAAGGCGTAAACGTCGCTAACAGGGGAAAATGGTCCATATTCTCGACTTTGGCCGGCCGTTGTGACCGAGCGGTTCTAGGCGCCTCAGTCTGGAACCGCGCCACCGCTACGGTCGCAGGTTCGAATCCTGCCTCGGTGCCTCGTGCATGGATGTGTGTGATGTCCTTAGGTTAGTTAGGTTTAAGTAGTTCTAAGTTATAGGGGACTGTTGACCTCAGATGTTAAGTCCCATAGTGCTCACAGCCATTTGAAGCATTTGAACCTCAGTGTGCGAGTCCTAATCGCGCCTGGCCAATTCTGCTATATCACAACGTCTACATTGTAAATTTCATTTGAATCACTCCTGCATACTAATAAAAAGGTTTGAATGTAGTGCCTACAGAAACTGCCGAATGCAAATCCAGTATTTTATGCGCTGCACCTCCACACTTGTTTGGTCCTCCCAAATACGAGCTCAGTGATTTAAGAAGTACTCCATCTACCTGAGTGTCATCAGCTATTGGAATCCCGAATGACTGGTACGAAAAACAATCGAGAATGTAATACTTTTCGGAAAAAAATCGCACGTAATAAAACAAGAAGGCTTCGGTTAATAGATCTCTTGTAATTTATCGAGGCCAGCGACGAACAGAGAAATTCTTCGGCAAGAGTCGTCGTACGATAAAGGAATGCAGCGATTGATATTCATGGAGGAATAAATTGAGGCGCGGGATTGAAACGTTTCACGCCTGGTGTGGCCGATTAGTTCTCATTGGGCACGGCTGAAGGCATGGCGAACACGACCGACTGGCTTGACGGGCGTGTTCTCCCACAATCTCGTCCGTCCTGCGATCGTGGGAGTCTGTGGGCAGAGCGAGGGCGTCGTTCGCTGGCGTCCCCAGCCATTAACTTTGCGTCCAACCGCCTGTCGCGTCACTGACAAATCGTATAACTGTGGCCTCTACTGGACTCCCTCTAAGTAGTCGTCTTGATGGGAGGTACTCAATTTTAATAATTCGTTCTGCCTTATTCATTACACTACTACGCAGTACTGCCACCGTACCCGAATTGTGGTATAAACACCATAATCGGAAGGTATTTGTAGCGGGTACGCAGGAGCAAAATTGCTCAGAAGCTCAAATGACCGTGAATTTTGCAGTAAAAAGGAGGAGGAAATGAAATGATACCGAGATTTCCCAATTTCTCGAACGAGTTTCTGCATTTGACTTAGCGTGCTTTTCTGTGTATCAATTTTGAGGATTTACTGAATGGGAAGGAAGAGTCTCAGGTACATACCAAACTGGTCTGTAAGTATCGTTATTGGTCAAAATAAATAGGAAAAATGGTAGCACATAAAATATATTGTTCTTAACGCTTTCCACGTTTTTAATTTGTCGTTATGGACCTGTTTACTTCACCTGCATGGAAGAACTGTACAGCTTAAGGCTGAGCAGCTGATACACATAGTGGTCTACCCGAGGAGATAAAAACTATCATTTTCATATCTTTGCGCAGGAGGAATCTTAAGTGTATTAATGTACAAAATAAGAGTTAGTTTCACTATATTATCGGTATTCTAGGCAAGAACACGAGAACGCTCCTCAAGAAAGTCATAGCCTGCTTTCAATAATTACTATTTTTCGAAGATATAGTAGTTAATACTCCTTAAACAGCTTATTATTTTGATTCCTTTAATTACAATAGCTGTAATTTACAACTCTTGAATGTGAAACGGGACACTTTCATACCTGAACTTACCGGATTTTCAAGGCAGGCATACATGAAATCTCGATGATTCATGGCATGCAGTTCTAATACTGTTGTTAAGCTAACCCTAGTGAAGTAAGGGGGAATATTGCCTGGATAGGATGATGGGAGCGTTACAGAACAAGGAAAATCCTAATCATAAGACTTTTGGCGTACAACTGTGTCCGAAATACAAAAGTTTCCAAACAGAAGATACATGCTGAAGAAAAAGGAAGAAGACCGGAAAAATCAATTCCGCAGCAGCAAAACTAATAGCCCTTTTGTGCTTAAAACTCATCTTACACATATCTGAAGAATAAAAGATAAGAAACTGTCTGCCTTCATTGTCAACATGACACTTTCACTAGGAAAAGAATTTTAAGTGGACCGATTTTAAAATTCTGTGAGATGGGTCACACGACCGGCGAAACTAACTAGGTACATCTACATCTACATTTACATTCCGCAAGCCACCCAACGGTGTGTGACGGAGGGCACTTTACGTGCCACTGTCATTACCTTCCTTTCTTGTTCCAGTCGCGTATGGTTCGCGGGAAGAACGACTGCCGGAAAGTCTCTGTGCGCGCTAGAATCTCTCTAATTTTACATTCGTGATCTCCTCGGGAGGTATAAGTAGGGAGAAGCAATATATTCGATACCTCATCCAGAAACCCACCCTCTCGAAACCTGGACAGCAAGCTACACCGCGATGCAGAACGCCTCTCTTGCAGAGTCTGCCACGTGAGTTTGCTAAACATCTCCGTAACGCTATCATGCTTACCAAATAACCCTGTGACGAAACGTGCCGGTCTTCTTTGCATCTTCTCCATCTCCTCCGTCAACCCGACCTGGCACGGATCCCAGACTGATGAACAATACTCAAGTATAGGTCGAACGAGTGTTTTGTAAGCAACCTCCTTTGTTGATGGACTACATTTTCAAAGGACTCTCCCAATGAATCTCAACCTGGTACCCGCCTTACCAACAATTAATTTTATATGATCATTCCACTTCAAATAGTTCCGCACGCATACTCCCATATGTTGTTGTTGTGGTCTTCAGTCCTGAGACTGGTTTGATGCAGTTCTCCATGCTACTCTATCCTGTGCAAGCTTCTTCATCTCCCAGTACTCACTGCAGTCTACATCATTCTGAATCTGCTTAATGTATTCATCTCTTGGTCTCCCTCTACGATTTTAACCCTCCACGCTGCCCTCCAATACTAAATTGGTGATCCCTTGATGCCTCAGAACTTGTCCTACCAACCCATCCCTTCTTCTAGTCAAATTGTGCCACAAACTTCGCTTCTCCCCAATTCTATTCAATACCTCCTCATTAGTTATGTGATCTACCCATCTAATCTTCAGCATTCTTCTGTAGCTCCACATTTCGAAAGCTTCTATTCTCTTCTTATCCAAACTATTTATCGCCCATGTTTCACTTCTATACATGGCTACACTCCATACAAATACTTTCAAAAACGACTTCCTGACACTTAAATCTATACTAGATGTTAACAAATTTCTCTTCTTCAGAAACTCTTTCCTTGCCATTGCCAGTCTACATTTTATATCCTCTCTGCTTCGACCATCATCAGTTATTTTGCTCCCCAAATAGCAAAACTCCTTTACTACTTTAAGTGTCTCATTTCCTAATCTAATTCCCTCAGCATCACCCGACTTAATTCGACTACATTCATTATCCTCGTTTTGCTTTTGTTGGTGTTCATCTTATATCCTTCTTTCGAGACACTGTCCATTCCGTTGAACTGCTCTTCCAAGTCCTTTGCTGTCTCTGACAGAATTACAATGTCATCGGCGAACCTCAAAGTTTTTATTTCTTCTCCATGGATTTTAATACCTACTCCGAACTTTTCTTTTGTTTCCTTTACTCCTTGCTCAATATACAGTTGAATAACACCGGGGACAGGCTACAACCGTGTCTCAATCCCTTCCCAACCACTGCTTCCCTTTTATGTCCCTCGACTCTTATAACTGCCATCTGGTTTCTGCACAAATTGTAAATAGCCTTTCGCTCCCTGTATTTTACCCCTGCCACCTTTAGAATTTGAAACAGTTTATTCCAGTCAACATTGTCAAAAGCTTTCTATAAGTCTACAAATGCTAGAAACGTAGATTTGCCTTTCCTTAATCTATTTTCTAAGATACGTCGTAGGGTCAGTATTGCCTCACGTGTTCCAACATTTCTACGGAATCCAAACTGATCTTCCCCGAGGTCGGCTTCTACCAGTTTTTCCATTCGTCTGTAAAGAATTCGTGTTAGTATTTTGCAGCCGTGGCTTCTTAAACTGATAGTTCGGTAAATTTTTCATCTGTCAACACCTGCTTTCTTTGGGATTGGAATTATTATATTCTCCTTGAAGTCTGAGGGTATTTCGCCTGTCTCATACATCTTGCTCACTAGATGGTAGAGTTTTGTTAGGCCTGGCTCTCCCAAGGCTGTCAGTAGTTCTAATGGAATGTTGTCTACTCCCGGGGCCTTGTTTCGACTTAGGTCTTTCAGTGCTCTGTCAAACTCTTCAAGCAGTATCTTATCTCCCATTTCGTCTTCATCTACATTCTCTTCCATTTCCAGAATATTGTCCTCAAGTACATCGCCCTTGTATAGACCCTCTATATACTTCTTCCACCTTTCTGCTTTCCCTTCTTTGCTTGGAACTGGGTTTCCATCTGAGCTCTTGATATTTATACAAGTGGTTCTCTTCTCTCCAAAGGTCTCTTTAATTTTCCTGTAGGCAGTATCTATCTTATCCCTAGTGAGATAAGCCTCTACATCCTTACATTTGTCCTCTAGCCATCCCTCCTTAGCCATTTTGCACTTCCTGTCGATCTCATGTTTGAGACGTTTGTATTCCTTTTTGCCTGTTTCACTTACTGCATTTTTATATTTTCTCCTTTCATCAATTAAATTCAATATTTCTTCTGTTACCCAAGGATTTCTACTAGCCCTCGTCTTTTTACCTATTTGATCCTCTGCTGCCTTCACTACTTCATCCCTCAGACCTACCCATTCTTCTTCTACTGTATTTCTTTCCCCCACTTGTGACAATTGTTCCCTTATGCTCTCCCTGAAACTCTGTACAACCTCTGGTTTAGTCAGTTTATCCAGGTCCCACCTCCTTAAATTCCTACCTGTTTGCAGTTTCTTCAGTTTTAATCTCCCAGATAGGATTTTCGAAAGTAAATTGTTGTGTGTGGAAGGACAAGGATCGTAAATACAAAGAAATGTATAAAAATTGAATACCAAAACATGTTTATTCTTCTGACCACAAAAAATATGAAGTATCCCATATAAATTTACAAGACAAAATTAAAAAGGTATCTTTCACGTATCCCTTTTTTTCACCTCGTGAAGTTTGCTGGGACATATACCTCTCACGTCAAATACAACTGATATACAAACCAGTGGGAATACTACTGGGTGTAGTGATGTTTCAAAACGATGCCTGTAACATACAAGGAAACACAGTTTGTTTTTTCAGACATTCTTTGAAGATGCTAATTTGAGTACATTTTTGTAAAACAGCCACACTTTGTCAGTTGTGAACACGCAGCATCCGACATGACCACTCATGTCCCTCTTCATATCCACTACACGGTCGCTGGTATTTTTCTCCATGTTCTGGAAGCTCCGCGCTACATGGCAGCACCAGTGAGATATGGGATATAGACGTCCCACCACTCAAAACTGTCTATTACTTTATTCAGATATACTTGTCCCATCAACCGTGGAAGAGTTAATAGTAGATTGGGTACCTCTAAGTGGTTCGGGAGCTCTGTTGGTAGTTGATTTCATTCAGAAAAGATACTGCGTGGAGCTCTGGACGGGCTGCAGTTCATCCCTCCATGCATACAGACATGATCCTCAGAACTCACTTCATGAGATCAGGTTCTAGGAAATATCTTCAGCTGTGAGTATGTTATCCAAGAAAGCAACATCCTTTCCTCAGTTGCCTGTAACCGAAGCTTCTCTAATTTTTATGGATAGCCCTCTGGAGCCTGTTGAAAACGGCTGAAAACGGGAACCAATTGCAGCTGGACATGCGATGTCTTTCTCGTAAGGTCAATCAGCACTGAGGATTCTGTTTGTCTCCTTTGCTTTGTAACATCCAGCATCTATAAAGATGGGCTCAATGGACGGCAAGCTAACTCCAAAGAAAAGCTAAAAATTCGCATAATAGCCTTAAGCTTCAGCCTGCGAGTAAATGGTCAGGTGGCCCTTGTACCTGGCTACTACCCAAACACGTGGTTAACATCAAAGGCATCCTGAGGATGTAACTGTGGGTTGAGTGAAGATTATTCCACGCTGTCACATTGTGAACAAAATAGAGTGTCATGAAGTAACAGTTCAGGTTTTTGACTGGACTGAGGACTTACTAGCAACCAGATTCCTATCGGGAAGAAATAGTGTAATGGGAAAATACCTATGGACGTAACGTAAAGAACTGTTACAATACGGTTAGTCTTCCCCAAAGACATAGACAATCTGGAGGATACCATAGGGTTCTTCGAGGATAAAGATTTAAGGAAGCCGTAAAGACAGGAAATTGTGTCGAACAATATGAAGCCCAGTAGACGCACGGTACAAGAGCTGGTAATTAAATCTCCACATAAGCAAGTATAACGTATTGCTCATAAACAGAAGAAGAGACCCATTATTGTTTGAATGAACGTTTGGCGATCGGCCATGCGAAACCGTCGCAACCAGAAAATAACAAGCAGTATGTATGTGGAGTGATTTAAAGCGCAGCGACTACATTAGACTAGTTGTAGTTGCAAGTGCTAGACTGAAATTTTTGGTAGAAGTCTAATGAAATTTAATTAATCCGTGATTGAGTCAAATTACAAAACGCTCTTTCACATGTTTTGTTAATCATCTGTCGGAGTCTCTTACCAGGCTTGATTAATATCTAAATACGAGCAAAAATGGTTCAAATTGCTCTGATAACTGTGGGACTTAACATCTGAGGTTATCAGTGCCGTAGATTTAGAACTACATAAACCTAAGTAACCTAAGGACAGCACACACACCCATGCCCGAAGCAGGATTCGAACCTGCAACCGTAGCAGCAGCGCGGTTCCGGACTGAAGCTCCTAGAACCACTCGTCCACAGCGGCCGGCTAAATACGAGCAAGGTGTTTTATCACAGGTTAATTCAGTAAGCGTGAGAGTGCGATGGAGATGCTCGTAAAGCTCATGTGACAAACGTTGCAGGAAAGAAGATGTGCAGCACCAAAATGTCTGTTGTTAAAATTTCTAAAACGCACCAGTTACACGTGACCGTACGACGTGCTTTTGTCGATGTTCATCTCATATCCTCGTTTCAAGACACTATCCACTCCGTTCAACTGCTCTTCCAAGTCCTTTGCTGTCTCTGACGGAATTACAATGTCATCTGCGAACCTCTTCTAATAACCCACGCCATGTCAGCTTCCCTTCGTTACACAGCGCCTCCAGCTAGCCAGTTGGTCCGCACTGTATTATGTGGCCTCTTGTTTAACGGCCCGTGTACGCTCGCTAACATCAACACCCACCTCGAAAACCAGCAGTAAATTAAGACGTTATCCACGCACACAAGGGAATGCACTTTCGAAAACTTCTGAAGTTTCCATTCCTGGAGAACAACCCTACTGGTACGTGACTACTGGACTCCCGAAATACGCCTCCACACCACCTCCGTCCCCAAAGGGTTCAACTCGCCTCCTGCACCCTACCACTGCCACCAACCAACTCCTCGATTTTGCGAGCTGTCCACAGCCTCCGACTATACATTCGTCCGAGTAAAGGTATCACAACCTAGTGAAACCATTTTCAAACCGTCTCTACCGTGCATGTGCAGCATCGCGATAGTTTAGACTGTCAGAACCCATTGGCTTTATTCGAATGCATGTTTCACGCGTTTCCTTGTTGACCATCTGTAGCGCTATCTGACACCTTCGCTCTTTTCGTGTTGCTCTAATGTTTCTGGTTTAAATAATGAAACAGTGCACCCGTATGTAGTTCTTTCATATTTATCATTACGCGTTTCGAGAATGTATTCTCATTGTCAAGTGCAAATATTGACGTAAGTATTTCGTCTGTTATTTCTACTTCTGTTGTGAGCCTCATGAAATGTACTGTGTCTCGTTTTGAGGTTGCAAGGTACCGTACTGTGCCTCCTACATTATGCAGAAAACCACACGCATGGGTGTGAAATTTCACAAGCAGTATGACAGATGATACTCTGCGTAATGGACGAGGCACAGTGTCTCATAAGTTCAAAAAGACGACTACAATGCAAGACAGGCTGCACAACACACAAAATACTAATGTAAATATTTGATCACGACAATGAGAAATTCTCGTAACGTAAGCTCCGCAACGTTTCGTTATTTAAAGAATGAATGATAGCTGTAGTCTTTCCAAAAACACGGATTATGATGAACGAAATTGGGTCAAACGTTTGTGCTTCTCACTCGTGATCAGCACTTCTTTTGAAAGCAGTGATACAAAATGTTAACTGGATAACCTCTTAATTATTCCTGACACCACTTTACTCATCAACATCTTGTTTTCTTTTATAGATTTTGATTTTATGCATATGGTGATAAATTTGATAAGCTTGCCTCACTGATTTTGATGCTACAAATTTTGTTTTTGGTTAACAATACACTGCATATAATTAGTAACAATGTTAATAAACGACAGTGTAGTAAATGTCGAGACATTAGGACTTCTGGAAAATATCTAATCTGAAGAAAACTTATCGTTGTTGTAGTTGGTAGAGAGTGGCTATACCGTCTCCACTGGTTGTGAATGTGGTATGCTTCTTAATTTGACTAATGTACAGGGTGAGTCACGTAAGACGTAACACCCCCTTTAATCCGAGGGCGGTTGCACGTATCGGCACGCGATTTTCGGCGAATCATAGCGGACTATGGGGCACATACGTTGGTACATGTACGATAATCACAACGTTTGTATTGACCGAGATAATAAGGCAAGTATATGTTTTTTAAATGGGACGCTATACTTTTTTTTTCATCATTTGAACGCTCTGGAAAAGACGCGTATAGTGATGTAACGCATGTTGCTATTGTGATTCAGATTTTGCTTAAAAGAGGGCGGATGAGGATTTACCTTCGTGGCGTAGGCAGTGAATGCTGCATAGAGCACGGCAAGTCGGCCTGCGGGTCGCGCGAGGCGTGTTTACAGTCTGCAGCCGCTTCCGACCGCCTCGACCTTTAATCGTACAATATTTCACAGCGTCTTTTAAGTGAAGTTTGAATCACAATAGCAACATGCGTGCCCCATAGTCGTCTATGATTCGCCGAACACTGCTTGTCGATACGTGCAGTCGCCCCCGGAATAATGGGGGTGTTATGTCTTACGCGACTCAACCTGTATGTGTAACAGCGTAGCATGATTATTTCTACCTATTCCACCTCCACTATAAAGTGTGCGTGTCATTTACAGCATTGAGTATAGTATGTAATCACCAATTATCGGCTCTTGTGACTAGATTCTTGTATGAAAGAGGGAAAGAAACTGAAATCAACAGAGGGTAGTGAGATCCTTTTGATTATGATACCCCAGGCTTTATATATGCATCACATTTCTGAATAAAAATCCCTTAAGTGAAAAACATATACTAGGATGTATTACATTTTCACAAGGTTGAGATGTACAAGCTTAGCAGGAACCTAGTACTTATTTTCTTCAACGAGAATGCTGGGAGACATCAAAATGGCTCTGAGTACTATGGGACTTAACTTCTCAGGTCATCAGTCCCCTAGAACTTAGAACTAATTAAACCTAACTAACCTAAGGACATCACACAAATCCATGCCCGAGGCAGGATTCGAACCTGCGACCGTAGCGGTCGCGCGGTTCCAGACTGTAGCGCCTAAAACCGCTCGGCCACCCCGGCCGGCTGGGAGACGTCTGTCTGGATCAGGGTTATTAAACGCTCGGGAGCCAGTCAGAAGAATTTCCTATGATCAGTCGAAACTAGTTGCAACCGTCCATTAACTACCACTCTAACACCTTTCACCCAGTTACAAACAACGAACAGTGGGAGAATACCTGCGTCGAAAGCATTTGCGTGGTTCCAACGGCTGCAGCCGTATCTCGAGCGGACCTATTATTTTCACAGGCGGACATTTCGGCCAATCAGTTCCCAAGAGCATAGATTAACCACTGTGAAAGGATATTTCCACCTAACGCTCAGAGTACATCTGTAAAGTGCTGCTGCCTGCCAACAATTTCAGAAGTTTATTTCCCAAAGATTATTGGTGAACGCCAGCCATTCTGTGGGAAAATCGCTCGCCTTTGAAGACCAGACCACCGCCCTTTAGCCGGTTTAATGGAACTCAGGTAGTTACCTTCGGGCTGGAGAATAGCCGCAGTACCGGGGACACTGGCAAACCGGAGCTGTTTCTCGCAATAGCGGGCAGCGCTTGCCGACAGTCACGGCCGGTAAATGGTCCGTTACAATATCCCCGAGCTATGGTACACTTAGCCCTGGCGTGGAAAGGAAATTCAGCAGTGACGGACAGCTTTCACAAAAGCTCACTACTACAGTCCTTTCAACCTCACTAATTTTTCTTTTTCCTGCATAGAGAACGAGACATAAGGTTCGATTCTTCTTTACAGATTGACATTCATACATCTAATGTAGAGTTCGGTAGGGCGCTGCTCATTTAGTATATTGTCTGTAATTATAAACATTTAGATGTCATGCCATACTTTCTTTGATATCGAATTTTATCACTGGTATAATTGTTTCAGGACGGTATAAATCTCACAAACTGCAATATTCGCTATTTCAGGATAAAAAACAGGAAAAGGAAGTTCCAGTAAGAAAACGACATGGATGTAGAGATTGTTAGAAATGGAGTGGCAGGTTAGTTGGAGAAGGCTGGGGATCAACCAACAATAGCTTTGTCGAAGAAGCCATTCAAAACACTCCGGTGATGATCTAGAAAAAAACCACAACCAGTAGGGCTGGATAGGGATATAAAAAAATAGTTTCCAAGTATTAACCAACTTCAAAGGGTGTAGTCTATTTTTCTCTCTTTTCAGTTTCTCATACGTTTCTCTAGAATGCACATATTGATACTTGTTGGTTTCGTTGTCGCTCAGCTATGTGACAAATACAGGATGTTTCAGTCTTTGCATGTCACGGGTAATAAATTTTGTTAGAGACAAAATGGTCGGTCATGTTCCTCGCTGACACTACGCACGTTTTTATTGAATTCATGGGTCCTGGTACGACGAGATTTCACCGAACTAGCAGAATCTACTAACTACGTGAGCTCCATCTGCGAACTATATGCCCAAGCAAACTAAAAGATTGATTTTCAACAAGAGAAAACCATATGACTAACTGTCTCTAAGCGTAGAAAACTATTTTAGCAGCTAGTCCGCAAAACCTCGGTCTACCCCCTTCACACAAAACAGATGACTAGATTATACACAACACACATTGCATACATGCTTCGAAGAGTACCTACGGTCCGCCGCCACGCAGTGGAATAACGAATAACAAAAAGCGCCTAGCATTCTCGGGAAGCATAATGAACATTTTGACTCCAACAAACGTTGGTCCCTATGATGCGATGTATCACCTCTAGACATCCACTTGGGGAAATGACTGCCAACGTGGGAAAGAAAGCCAGTGTGCACTTCGTGTCCATACCGGGTGGAGTCATGCACACATGGAACGGGTTCTTCCGGGTGCCATGAAGAGCACAGGGTACAGGTAACTGCACGTAGTGGCTCACTTCGGTATCAGTTGCGTATGTCGCTTTGGATCGGAAGAGATTCCGTCTCGTTTCGAGCAGCTGTCTAAAGTGGTAGAGGCTGCCGGTCTTGCTTGCGAGATGAAAGCAGAGCTCACCATCTGCAGCATAGTTACAGGACCGAACGCAGGCCTCTGGTACAGAGCCGACTGAAGGTTGTGAATCAGAGGCTAAGACGGTTCTGCGACCGTGTAGGCTGTAGATTCCTCCACTTGCGCCATAGGGTGGTGGGGTGGTTCTATTAAATACGTCAGGAGCCCATTACGTGCAGGAGGTGAATAACGCTCACGGGTACCGGGAATTATAAGGCGCGGATTGGCCGGTTTCTTTGGTTAGAAGCTCTCGGAGAAACACAAAAAGAGTTTCAGTCTCAAAGGGTGCAGGTCGAACACAGGAACGACGGTATAACGGTTGTAAATTGACGTAGCTGTGTTGGGAAAGTACAAGGCTCCAAGTGCTAATAGAAAGCACGGATACTCAAATCCTCATAGGCTCTAAAAGCTGGCGGCAACTGGAGGTAAGTTTAGCCGAAATATTTGCAAGGGACCTAATGGTATTCGCAAAGGATGGGCTAAATACAGTTGGTGGAGGCGTTTTTGTTGCTGTTAGAAATAGTTTATCTTGTAGCGAAGTTGAAGTAGATAGTTCCTGTGAGTTAGTATGCGTAGAGGTCAATCTTAACAACCTCCCAATTAAGAGAACACAATATCTGAAAGAAAACTTGAATCAAATTTCAAACACTTACCCGACTCCTACAATTATAGTTTGTGGTGACTTCAATTTACCATCGATATGTTGACGAAAATACAAGTTTAAATCCGAAGACATGCACAATACATCATCCGGAATCGTGCTACACGCATTCACTGAACATTATTTCGAGTAATTAGCTCATAAGACCACTTGAATAGTAAATGGTTGTGAAAACACTTGACCTCTTAGCAACAAATAATCCTGAGCTAATAACGATCATCAAGCCGATACAGGGATCAGTGAACACAGGATTGTCTCAGTGAGACTGAATACCGTAGCTTCTAAATCCTCCAAAAATAAACGAAAATATTTCTATTCAAAAAAGCTCGAAAAAATTCGCTTGTCACCTCCCTGAGAGAAAATGCCCACTCCTTGCAAATTAAGCACGTACCGGCAAGTGTAGACCAGGTGTGGCTTGAATTCAAAGAAATAGTCTCGACAGAAATTAAGAGATTGATACCAAATAAATTAACAAACGACGGAACTAATTCTCCGGGGTACACAAGACAGCTCGGAACACTGTTGCAAAAAAATTTAGCGCGGACTTCAACGCAAGGTGCTTATAATAGTTTCAACAACTAAAATTTGTTTCGAAAGCTCGAGGAAAATACAAAGAAATTCTGGTCGTATGTGAAGTATGCTAGCGGCGAGACACAATCAATGCCTTCTCTGTGCAATAGCAATGGAAATACTATAGATGACAGTGCTGCTAAAGCAGAGTTACTTAACACAGCCTTCCGAAATTCCATCATCAAAGAAGACGAAGCGAATATTCCAGAATTCGAATCAAGAACAGCTGCCAACATGAGTGACTCAGAAGCAGATATCCTCGGAGCAGTGGAGCAACTTATTGCACACAGTAAAAGCAAGTATTTCGGTATAGACTAAATACCAATTAGGTTCCTTTTAGAGTATGCTGATGAAATTGCTCCATACTTTGCAATATTATACAACAGCTCGCTCAACAAAAGATCCGAACCCCAAGACTGGAAAGTTACACAGGTCACACCAATATTCAAGAAAGGCAGCAGGAGTAATCCATTAAATTACAGGCCCCATATCATAAACGTCGATATGCAGCACAATTATGGAACATATGTTGTTTTTGAACATTATTATTTAGATCGAAGAGAACGGTCTATTGACACATATTCAACACGGACTTCGAAAACATCGTTCTTGTGAAACACAAGTAGTTCTTTACTCACACGTATTGTTGAGTGCTGTCGAGGATGGGTTTCAAATTGATTCCGTACTTATAGGTTCCCTGAAAGCTTTTGTCACTGTACTTCAGAAGCGGGCTGTAATCAAATTTCGTACTTACGGAATGTCATCTCAGTTATATGACTGTATCCGCGATACCTGTCGGAGAGATCATAGCTCGTAGTAACCGACGGAAAATCATCGAGTAAAACAGAAGTGATTTCTGACATTCCCCAAGGCAGTGTTATAGGCCCTCTGCTGTCACTTATGTACGAGTATATAAACGATTTAGGAAACAATCTGAGCAGCCGTCATAGGTTGTTTGCATATGATGCTGTTGCTGAAGGTCTAGTAAAGTCAACAGGTGACCAAAACAAATTGCAAAGTGCTCTATAAAATATATTGGTATGATGCGAAAATTGGCATTTGACCCTTATCTGCCGGCCGTGGTGGCCGAGCGGTTCTAGGAGCTTCAGTCTGGAACCTCGCGACGGCTACGGTCGCAGTTTCGAATCCTGCCATGGGCATGACGTGTGTGTGATGTCCTTAGGTTAGTAAGGTTTCAGTAGTTCTAAGTTCTAGGGGACTAATGATCTCAGATCTTAAGTCCCATAGTGCTCAGAGCCATTTGAACCATTTCTGAACCCTTATGTACATAAACGATTTAGGAGACAATTTGAGCAGCCGTCCTAGGTTGTTTGCATATGATGCTGTTGTTTATCGTCTAGTAAAGTCTACATATGACCAAAACAAATTGCAAAATGCTTTATAAAATATATTTGTATGGTGCGAAAATTGGCAGTTGGCCCTAAATGATGAAAAGATGGTGTCATGCCCAAGAGTGCTAAAAGGAATCCGTTAAACTTCAGTAACACGATAAATCAATCAATTATAAAGGCCGAAAATTCAACCAAATACGCAGGAATTACAATTACGAACAACTTAAATTAGGAAAAACGCACAAAAAATATTGTGGTTCAAAAAATGGTTCAAATGGCTCTGAGCACTGTGGGACCTAACATCTGAGGTCATTAGTCCCCTAGAACTTAGAATTACTTAGACCTAACTAACCTAAGGACATCACACACATCCAAGCTGGGGCAGGATTCGAACCTGCGACCGTAGCAGTCGCGCGGTTCCGGACTGAAGCGCCTAGAACCGCTCGGCCACCGCAGCTGGCAAAATGTTGTGGGGAAGGCGAACTAAAGACTGCGTTACATCGACAAAGTTCCAAGAAGAGCAGCGTGTTTTGTATTATCAAGGAATAGGAGAGAGAGTGTCATGGATATAATACAGGATTTGGGGTTGACATCATTAAAACAAAGGCGGTTTTGGTTGTGACGGAATATTATCACGAAATTTCAATCAACGGCTTTCTCCTTAGAATGCGAAAAAAATTTGCTGACGTCGACCCACTTATGGAGAAACGACCATCATAAGAAAATAAGGAAAATCAGAGTTCGCATGGAAAGATATAGGTGTTCGTTTTTCCGCTCGCTGCTAGACAGTGGAATAATAGAGAATTATTGTGAAGGTGGTTCGATGAATACTCTGCCAGGCACTTAAGTGTGACTTGCAGAGCAGTCATGTAAATGTAGATGTTAATGTGGATCTGATGAAAAGACTTTGAAACAGCCCGTATATTACCAGTTGCTCAGGCGTATTAACTTCAATGAGGTCTGAGTCACGTTAGTATTCTGTCTGAATCCGGATTCTCGAAGTGGATAAGCTGCATGCTTGGTCATTTATCATGAGGCATCTGGACATTCGGATACAGATGTAAGTACTGAGTGAAAAACTAGCTCCTTTGTTCATTTTTGTTTTTTGAGATTGGTCATAAAAGGCTTTGACATTTATGATGCAGCATTTTTTTCTAAAATTCTTTCACTTGAACAACAAGATGTTAAATAGATGTTAACTAGGAAATTTCGAGGGCCAGTTAGAGCAAGGAAGGAAGATTTCCATGTGCATCGAACTTTGAGCGACTTACAGCCACTCTCACTTAAGTTGTCTGATTTATGCCGAAGCAACGTAGGTACTTCCCGCCACTTTTGTAAAATTTATTTTTTCCCCTTTTTTCCCCCTAAATTTCTGGTGTAAAAAGTGTGTAGCTTTCTCTGTATTTGTGCAAATTTTAGACTGGCAGATGTACGTTGTTCAGTTCCTATTGGAATATCGCTAGTACTCGGTCGCATACCAGTTTTACACGCAATTTCCATGGTTTTACCTTTTATTTTTGTCACGGGAGCCCGGGTTCGATTCTCGGCCGGGTCAGGGATTTTCTACGCTCGGGGACTGGGTCTTTGTGTTGACCGCATCATTTCATCATTACTCGTGAAAGTGGCGAATATGGACTGTGTAAACTTTGTACGGGCGCTGATAACCGCGCAATTGAGCGCCCCATAAACCATATATCATCATCATCATCATCATCATCATCATCATTTTCTTTTTGTGTGATGTGACCCCATCTGTCGCAGATTTAACCAATAGACAGTAAATGTGCTTCTACAGCACCAAGTGACACGATTTTTCCATCAGTTAGCCAGCCTCAGACAGGCTCTGACTACCCACTCTTCGTATGTATTTACACTCTAACCCATCCACCCAGCTCCCCCACATGGGTTACAATTAGAGACATACCAGTTAGTCCATGGGGTAGGGTACTAAATCCCACGCCCCCATAATAGCATTAAATAAAGTTTTCAAAATAAATGCAGAAAGGACAGAACGGATTAGTTTCGAGCTGTCTTAATTACTGGGCCATCTCGCTTCATAACATACGAAAGCGCAGGCAGAGGCGTCAGGTAGGTGCTTTGATGCACGCTGTTTGGCGGAAGTACTGTATGATGTACCACACTTGTGGGAAATGGGTTTATCAAAATTCGCTTACATAGGGGGTGTAAACAATAACAGTTTACAGTACACTACACTGGTGCACAAGAAGTCAAGACGAACAATTTGATATGAGACATCTGCGGTCTTTCAAGCCGGGAACCAACCTCGAATTGGCCTACAAAAGCCACCTAAGGTGCAAACTAAAGAGAATGCGCTCCATGCGGGTTTTTCTATGTCCTTTTGTTCTCCTAGTCAACTGTTTCGTTAACAGTATTAATTTAAACTCATCCTTGAGGATAACGAAAGAAATAAAAAGACTTCTGTAAACGTTATGCAAAAACTAATTACGTTTACAATTCGGTCTAAACTTAATCCTTACAATAACAGTAGTTTCGTAGTAAGAAGGCCAGACCAACAAGACGATTTAAATGCTAATTTAATATTGTTAGCCGGCCGAAGTGGCCGTGCGGTTCTAGGCGCTGCAGTCTGGAACCGCAAGACCGCTACGGTCGCAGGTTCGAATCCTGCCTCGGGCATGGATGTGTGTGATGTCCTTAGGGTAGTTAGGTTTAACTAGTTCTAAGTTCTAGGGGACTAATGACCTCAGCAGTTGAGTCCCATAGTGCTCAGAGCCATTTGAATACTTTTAAAATTCACAATACTTCGAGGAAAATTTACACAAACATCAATTTTACATCTTGTAACCGCAAGAACAAGTGTTTTTTTTTATTAAAGTATGATTTAGGCAATATCTTACAACGAACACATGCACTGTAGTTTATGAGGCTTTTATATGTCGATTTAAGGCTGTTTCCCGTGTTTATTGACGACAAGTGCCCTACATCAATTTGTTCGTCTCGATCACAGCTACACCACTGCGGTACTTTGTGAACAGTTATCTTTTACGCCAGGTATATAAAGGATCAAAAGGAAAACTATCTTAGCATGATGAACACTTTTTACAGTAACCACTACCATCGCTATTTACTGGAATATTCCTTAAATGTTGTTTTTGTAACATTTTATTACGTATAAAGCTCATCGTGTTGTAACTATGAGAGTGCAAACACATTTATTCTGAGGATACAATTGTTTTTCGTTGTAATTGTTTTCGTGGTGTTTGCTGTGAAGCGTATGGCGAAAACCCCTTGCGAAGAGTTATTTCGTTCGATTGTATGCTGTTAACGTCAATATTCAACAAGTCACTCTCATCGGCAGTCTTGGATGCGTTCGTGATGTGCACTGTCCGTCTTCCAGCACAATAGCTGATTGAATTCCGACGATCACATAAAGTCTTCTGTGATCCGGCAACAACACGCTACTGACCATGTCGATAACCTCAGGACAATAAAACTGAGTTGAACCTCACTATCGCCGTTACTATGCTGATCATATCTGTCATGGTGTAACTAACACCTTTGGCACATACGGCCAATGCTAATTTGATAGTGTAGTTTCTGAAACTTTTATAAATGTGTATGATTATAATTAGGCTAATATTACGAAGACAAAATTTTAAATCAAAGTCTACCCACGTATACTGTGTATTTCTTTCCTTTTTTTTTACCTTAACAGACAATAGTACTTTAGAAATGAACTCATTGTTCTTGAAATCCCTCATTTCATTCGGAATTATATTTTTCCGTTTTGGATCATGAATATATGGTCACGTGGAAATTGAAATGCAGTAAGACTTGTGAGAGAAGAACTAACAGTCCACGTTGAAAGCACGCTTATGGAGCACACGAAGTGTACGCGGAGTTGAAATGCCTGCTTCAGCAGAGAGTGATCTTGTTCCTACACAGGTTACAAGAATGTCATAGTAATTCACAAAAATCCGTAATTATGTAAGTCCCAGGTTCACAGTCTAAAAATCTTAAACGTAATCAGTTGTAGCGCTGACGAATCACACGTCGCCAGCCAGCGACTAAAACCAATACAGTACGATTTACAACACGCTACGATTTATACTACTAAAAAAAAGACCACTCCCATAACTTACATACAGTACATTTTTTTATCGGGGAGATCCTTCTAAATGCTCTTCTGACTTCAGTAAATGGCTAAGTATGGCTACCGTGTAATGTAGGTAAAAGTAAAACTGCATTTTCTGTTCAGTTCTGTTTAGCAGAGAACGCTGTGTGTCTGGACGTGAACGGGATGATGACGATTCCGTACACTGTTCCAATGTCAACATGCCTCGAAGAGTCATTTCAGGCATTATCACTCCACTTCAGGAAGAAAAATGGTTCAAATGGCTCTGAGCACTATAGGACTTAACTTCTGAGGTCATCAGTGCCCTAGAACTTAGAACTACTTAAACCTAACTAACCTAAGGACATCACACATACCCATGCCCGAGGCAGGATTCGAACCTGCGTCCGTAGCACCTAGAACTTCTGGAAGAATTGTCAGCTCGGTAAATTAGGCACCGATTTGACGCGCATCACAGCGATTGTGAGACACAAACGTTGAAATTCTGCTTCTTAGTGGTCTTAGTGGTCACCTATGGACAACAACCCCAGCTGGTGATCGCTGCCTAAAAATTATTGCTCACACGGCACCTAGAGAAGAGTTCAACAGAACTATGTACTGCCTTTTGTGAGATAAATGCGAGATAGTCGATATAGACAGTGTGCAATGATCCACACTCGATCACTACGTACTTTTAGAACCATTATAAACAAAGTAAAAAACACTCAGCAATATGATGCGTGAAGTAGATGGGCAACGGAACACCTGAAACAGCATCTGGATCAATGGCGTCAGGTCCCCTTAACCAAGGCCTGCAGCATTTGTATGACATCCGATGTTTGTCATACAAGAGAGTAGAGGCAGCCGAGCACGACTCAGGCACGCGATGATTGATGGATGTTTTCAAAATAGTTGGGCGCTAAACAGCGTGGGTATCAGCGCCCTTTCTCAAGGTCGTGGAAATGACATCTGAGTAACTCTTGTTGTAACGAAAATCAAGGGCCATACAACGGTGGTTACAATAAGTAAATAATTCACACAAAATCTCCTGTATACCTGTTAAAACCGTTGTCGTACCTTAATAGTATTAATAAAATAGTGGATGGTATTTAGATGGCTGGGTCATGGAGAAACCAATAGGATAAGCCAGCCACCCTAAAACATATTAAAACTTCCGTCCAGTTAAACTGAGCAGAAGTCCCGATGCCACATAAAAATTCAACAGTTTACTCGCTACTGTTTCGTCATCGCCTAAAATTGATGGTAGGTCCCTCGGTAAACCAAGGGCTTCCCTCCTATCAGCATACAAAACACATGACATTAAAACGTGGTGTACCGTGTATGGAACATCGAAAACATTGCATTCCGGTGCATCTTCATGCCGCAGAAGACAACCATGTGCCATTGGGCAGCTTCCGATAGGTACGCGCGTGAGGACTACTTCATCCCCTCTTGGAGTTCAGATGGAAGTGCATCACGGTAGACCGATCGCAGATTGTTGATGGCCACTATCAGCCACAGCCTTTGCTACTCAGCCAACACTCTCTTTGTTACCTACGAGACGACAGCCTGCAGGGGGATGTGGTATTTTCCTTGCTGGCTGCTTTCGCTGCTCTGTGAACTTCCTCGTTCCCCTCGATTCCCATGTGTCCTGCGACCTAGCAGAAGGCAACCGATTTGTTCCACCTGTGAAGAAGGTGGATAGTGTCCTGGACCATCTGAACTATCCTGTCTGTTGGGAACATTTGCTGAAATGTGTGCAGAGCAGTAAGAGAGTCCGTGCAGACAAAAAACTATCCTCCACCAAGACATATCATAAACAACGATACCTTTTTGATCACCCACAGTTCTGCATGGTACACCGAGAAGTGACTTGGTAGGCGGATTTTAGCGATAAAATCTTATAAATCACGAGAACACTCGACAGTAGGGAGGTGGAACAGTCACGTTTTGGCCCTGTTTCAGGTACTTAATTCGAACGTCACTCATCACTGTCGATTGTGATTTTGCTGCAGTGGAGATTAGGCACAGGAAGAAAACGAAAAGAAAATCTCCACCGTTCTGCCTGAGACTGGGCTAATGTAACCGACCGAACGCCGTGTCATCCTCAGCCATTGGCCCATTTTGATAAGGTGTGGAGGGGTGAGGAGTCAGCGTACGGCTCTCCCGGCCGTTGTCGGATTTGCAGGCCTTATAGCCACTTTTTCTCCTTCAGGTAGCTCTTCAGTTGGCATCACGATTCTGAGTGGACACCTTAGTCATCAACCAAGGAAATATCGCGGGAAATTGATCCGCATTCTGCGCATGGCAATCAACCTCGCTGACCATTCAGCTAACACGGCACACTTCGGCACAAGAACCTCTGTAAGTTAGTTTCTTGTTCCATGGATCACCTGTACGGTTAATCATAATGATGTGGAACAAGCCATTTTACATTCACATTACACATTCATTTGTACATACGACTGCTTGCTGATCATCTTAAAGTTTATTTTTTTATTTTTTTAAACTTTGACGTGTGTTAGTAGTTCCTACCCACCACCCTTTACAGTTTACGAAAATAGAAATTCTTCTACCGAACAGGAAGGGTTGTCAGGGAGACGCTGTTTCAGTTCGTTTTCAAATTTAATTTTGCTGTCTGTCAGGTATTTTATTTCACTGGGTAAGTAATAAAATATTTTTGTTGGAACACTATGCACCAGGTTTTGTACTAAAGACAATCTTCATATGAAGCAATTAATGTCATTTTTTTCTTCTGGCATTGTAATAATGTACACTCCTGGAAATGGAAAAAAGAACACATTGACACCGGTGTGTCAGACCCACCATACTTGCTCCGGACACTGCGAGAGGGCTGTACAAGCAATGATCACACGCACGGCACAGCGGACACACCAGGAACCGCGGTGTTGGCCGTCGAATGGCGCTAGCTGCGCAGCATTTGTGCACCGCCGCCGTCAGTGTCAGCCAGTTTGCCGTGGCATACGGAGCTCCATCGCCGTCTTTAACACTGGTAGCATGCCGCGACAGCATGGAGGTGAACCGTATGTGCAGTTGACGGAATTTGAGCGAGGGCGTATAGTGGGCATGCGGGAGGCCGGGTGGACGTACCGCCGAATTGCTCAACACGTGGGGCGTGAGGTCTCCACAGTACATCGATGTTGTCGCCAGTGGTCGGCGGAAGGTGCACGTGCCCGTCGACGTGGGACCGGACCGCAGCGACGCACGGATGCACGCCAAGACCGTAGGATCCTACGCAGTGCCGTAGGGGACCGCACCGCCACTTCCCAGCAAATTAGGGACACTGTTGCTCCTGGGGTATCGGCGAGGACCATTCGCAACCGTCTCCATGAAGCTGGGCTACGGTCCCGCACACCGTTAGGCCGTCTTCCGCTCACGCCCCAACATCGTGCAGCCCGCCTCCAGTGGTGTCGCGACAGGCGTGAATGGAGGGACGAATGGAGACGTGTCGTCTTCAGCGATGAGAGTCGTTTCTGCCTTGGTGCCAATGATGGTCGTATGCGTGTTTGGCGCCGTGCAGGTGAGCGCCACAATCAGGACTGCATACGACCGAGGCACACAGGGCCAACACCCGGCATCATGGTGTGGGGAGCGATCTCCTACACTGGCCGTACACCACTGGTGATCGTCGAGGGGACACTGAATAGTGCACGGTACATCCAAACCGTCATCGAACCCATCGTTCTACCATTCCTAGACCGGCAAGGGAACTTGCTGTTCCAACAGGACAATGCACGTCCGCATGTATCCCGTGCCACCCAACGTGCTCTAGAAGGTGTAAGTCAACCACCCTGGCCAGCAAGATCTCCGGATCTGTCCCCCATTGAGCATGTTTGGGACTGGATGAAGCGTCGTCTCACGCGGTCTGCACGTCCAGCACGAACGCTGGTCCAACTGAGGCGCCAGGTGGAAATGGCATGGCAAGCCGTTCCACAGGACTACATCCAGCATCTCTACGATCGTCTCCATGGGAGAATAGCAGCCTGCATTGCTGCGAAAGGTGGATATACACTGTACCAGTGCCGACATTGTGCATGCTCTGTTGCCTGTGTCTATGTGCCTGTGGTTCTGTCAGTGTGATCATATGATGTATCTGACCCCAGGAATGTGTCAATAAAGTTTCCCCTTCCTGGGACAATGAATTCACGGTGTTCTTAATTAAATTTCCAGGAGTGTATATCATTGTTCCATTTGAACTGCAGTGAACTATTTACAACAAACTTCATGATGCAATAAATACGCTGTGTAGCACTAGTCAAAATCCCTAACTCCTTCAACAGATGTCTCCAAGATTACCGTGGGTGAGGACCACATATTCTTCTTAGAGCAGGTTTTCGGCCGATGAAGACTTCTTTTCTTAAAGATGAGTTAACTCAGAATGTTATTCCGTATGACATTACTGCATGAAAATATGCAGAATATGTCAACTTATTAATTTTTCCCTTCCCAACATTGCAATGATCTGAAGTATAAATGTGACTGAACTAAGCTGATTTAGTGGTTCCAAAATGTATTTTTTCCAGTTTAAATTCTCATCAATATGGACTCTTGAAAACCTCTGAAGTTTCCAGCAGAGCTATTATTTCCTTGCCATGTGTTGCACTCATCATCTGTGTAGTACCTATGGATGTGGAAAACTGAATGTTTTTAATTGATAGTGGAACCATTCGCAGAAACCACTCAACAGTACTTTTAAGAACATTTCTTCTATCTATGTTTGGATTGATTACAGTACTAGTGTCATCCACAAGAAGAACCAATAGTGATGCAAAAAGAGACAGCCAGAGTTACAGCTAAAATGGATGGCAATTTTCAGTCGGTGACCAGTTTTGGGCCACACTTATTGTCAAACCAACCAATGTTTGCAAAGTAAAATGCCTGTCCAGCACGCTGGAGCTATGCAAGAACTAATTGTGCTTTTTGTATATTAAACAGAAGGTTCTTTACAGATATGATCAAGTGTAGAGCCACAGTGGAACTAAGATAAAGCCTTGTGGTACCCCATAAGTGATTTCTCCCTGGCCAGAATAATCTCCCCCGCTTAGATTGGATGCGTTATTAAGTACATTATTCATCGGTTGTCTGTACCATGAACTCTGTAAAACCTTACTTTGCTTAGGAGAATATTGTTATTCACGCAGTCCTATGTCTTATACAGGTCACAGAATATACCAACTGGTGCTGTTTTGTTATTTAATGCTTGTAAAATTTGATGAGTGAATGTATAAATGCCAATTTCACTTGTGCAACTGTTATAAATTCCAAACTGTGATTTACTGAGGATATTAGTGTGGCTTAGGTGGGGTACTATTCTAGAATCACCTTCTCGACAATTTTGGAAAATGATGTCAGTAGTCAAATGGGTCGGTAGTAATTGAAATCCGACCTATTACCTTTTTTATAGAGGAATTTAACAATGCCATATTTCAGACTCTCTGGAAAAATGCCCTTAGTGATGCAGTACATATTTCAGAAGAAACTGCACTTATTATGTGGGGACAAGTCCTTAGCACGCGCTTGGAAATACCAGCAAATCCAGACGAGCTTTTATTTTCAAGAGAATAGATAATTTTCTTCATTTCAGAAGAAGTTTGTGAGGCATTCATGTAACTGGATTTCAGTTGAGTTGCTTTTCCAATATACTGATTTCATATTTCTCTTGAAATGATTGTCCCTATACTTTCAACCACATTTTATAAATGAGTATTATACGTATCTTCCACCTGTAACTGACCATTTTTTGCTCTTCGATTTAAATCAGTAGCGTTGTTATTCTGTTTTGTGGCCTTCGTCTTTGCTGTTGTTGTAATACGTTCCATGTAGACATAAGTCTGTTGTCATAATTACAGATTTGTGACATAATGTGCATGTTCTTTGCTTCTTTAACAACGTTTTTTAAGAGTTTTGACTAATTTTTGTAGTATTCAGCTACTGCAGAATTTTGCCTGTTCTTGCTAACAGATGCGTTTAACGTCCTCTCTGATTAGCTTATTCAGGAAACTGTTTTCAAGTAATGGTATGAATTTAACATGTAATAGATAAAATCTAATGTCAGCATTAGGTTCATAATAAATTTCATCACAAGGTATCTCTTGTAAACTATCCTCAAGAAAACTTGTCCTGGATCATTAATTATTCGATCTGATTTCTACTGAGGAATAACTGCAGTGTAAGGCACTATTTTCTTTATCTAAACTAACTGTGCGTCACGCTCAAAGAGAGAATTTGTTACTGAATATACAGCTATTGTCTTGCTCTGTTTCCGTCTCCAGCCATCCTGATTTAGGTTTTCCGTGATTTCCCTAAATCGTTTCAGGCAAATGCTGGGATGGTTCCTTTCAAAGGGCACGGCCGATTTCCTTCCCCATCCTTCCCTAACCCGAGCTAGCGCTCCGTCTCTAATGACCTCGTTGTCGACGGGACGTTAAACAACACTAACCTAACCTAACCTTGCTCTGTACTTCAGCAATGAAAATATTATCAATTAGGGCCCTACTGTCTTTATCCACACGTGTTGGTAAATTAATTACTGAGATAAAATTATAGGATCCAAATATGGTTTCCCGATCATTTTCCACACCCTTTACGAAAACCACGCTAAAATCGACACAGGCTCTTCACTGCTTGCTGCCCATTATTCAGATGCATAGCCAACATTTCAACGCTGGCTTCATCTTTCAAGGCGGCACACATCGCGACCTACTCGTGAGCACCTCCTTCCAGGAGGCAACAATCAACCGAACAGAATCGCTGCTGCTTCTGCTGATATGAACCCGTAATTGTGCCAACTTGCAGTTGTTTCCAGATATTATATGCTTGTCGAAACTGTCTACTAAAATTCATCGCACTGTTTTACATGATAACACCAATGATGTATTAATCAGTGTGGCAGTTACCACTAGCATCGACTCGTCGATAGTAAAATCGACCAAAGTTTTCTTTTGACCCACCATCGTTTACTTCCCAGTGGTGATCTACAGGATGAACCTGAACTTCGACAAAATTTGTCCAGGGATGTTTTCCGAGTATTTTGGTATTAAAGCCTTTTGCGCCTTAATGGCTCGACGAAATATGCTGCTTGTCTTGTAATAAACTTCTTTCGTTCACTAACGGTACTTGTTGATCACAACAGTAATGCCGACTTCACTATTCACTCTCAAGCTTTTGTTCCGTACTGCCCAGTTCTGTCTCGAGTTGGTTTTCGCAGTAGTGTTAGTTGTACGGCAACAGTGATACACAGTAGTAGGGATATGTATGCTGATGAAGTTGTCCGATATGCACCTCTGGTATGATTTCACTAAACGTGGTGCAACAGCAGCACAACGGAACAATGTTAAGCTGTTCAGCCTGCGAAGCCCGCCGTATCACAGTGCTTTTGCATCTGAAGGTTGTCACATTGCACCGTGTTTTGTAACGTATGTTTATTAGATTGAACAATTTTCGACATTTTGACGGTGGAATATTTTCATAGTTCTCTGACGAGAGGTTTACAAATCGCAACATGTTTCAAAAATAAAATTTAAACAAAGTGCCAACAAATATGGGATATAAGTCAATAACTGGGCAAGCGCCAAAAACGTTTTACAGATGTCTAAGCAAGGTATTCGAGTCGAAGACCAACGTCGATGTTCAAATAATGAGTCATGTGCCAACTCCCTGTTAGCGTCTTCGTGTGCAGTTGTATGGATTGCCAACAGTCGAAGTAGCTCTGCGGTTTGTTTACAACAACAGGGCAGTGCTGAAGTATTTATTACATGCAAATAATACGCAAGGTGGAAAGGAAAACTGCACCAAAACGGAGGAAGAGAGGTGAAGGTAGAGCCGAAAGTGAAAGGAAGAAACTAGGCAGCGAAGGAAAGGAATATACTCGAAAATACAATATTGTGGTTCCAGGTAGAGAGGCTCCCAAGCACCAGGTAGACCTTGACTGTAATTTTAACATTTATTATAAGGCTTGGAATTAAGGTAAGTTATGTTAAACTATTTTTTGAGTTTAATTTATTACTGTATCGAATTTCGTATCGACAAAAATGAGCGTTCTGATTATGAGGTCATAGTTAACTACTTGCATGGAATTATTTACTCATCTAACAGAAAAGGGTTGCTTTACGGAGAAACAGGACACTAGTTTTTGGTGAAATAACAGTCTTTTATGTCTTGCAATCGTGATTTTCTTTACATTGAGAAACGAAAGAGACTAACGGTATGTGAAGTTCCACAATATTTAGTTAGCCTCCCTCACTGAATCTACGCATAGGACACCATTCACAGTGACTGTTACGTAAGAAAGAGACTTTTGCGACTTAAGTCAGCTGCTGAAAAGATATGAATGTCACCAATGTGCACATTTCAAAAGCACATTGGGTCAGACTGACTGTTGAACGTCTGGGGGTACTCCAACGCTGGTCAACTCTCAATCAATTAAAGAGACCAAGGAATATTATATCCTGAAGAGGAATGTGAACCCTTCTGAAGTTCAACAGGTGCAGCTGGAAACACTACACTGTGAACCTAAGTTGTACGAAGAAAAAAGAAGTGATTTAGCCAAAACGATTCCTTAAGTCGTTTATTAATGATTCTGTCGACAGTTGCAGTATTTATATTAGGCGGCTAGTTTCGAGCATTACAGGTTCATTTTCTATTTGTAAAACAGGAGAATAAGCACCTTTACGAGAACCTCGAGTATTGAGTGGAAATGGTTATCACGGCTCTTGAATCGTTATTTATGTTAAAGCCATTCATACAAAACTTTTCATTTTCTTCAGATTTTCTATGATTTTTTCGTTAAACCTATTGATGCAGAATACAAACACATATATGACATGAAAACTGTACAGTTTTTGTGTTTGTGTCGCGATCCCCACCGTTTATATTGCTTTTGTATAGCTGCTATACACATTTTGTTGATTATCCTCCTATTTTTGGAGCTTGACCCAGTATTTACTTATATGCAACAAATAGTGACTGGTAGTAGTTTCCGTAAATCGTATATTTATTGATTTCCGTGAGACATTTCGGTCGGAACCTGGCAAATATGTGTACTGAGTGTTTCTTCTTTACATATTAACGAAGAAATCAGTAACATATCTCACTCTTCGTTTTTATGAACGTACTTGCTGTAGCCTTTGATAGTTAACCTCAAACAAACACTGAAAGAAGGAATTTGAAGATATTGCTGGAAGACTTTAAATAATATATTGCAAATTATTCAGTTTTGCGTGTTCCCAATGTACCGTTGCTTCCCTCAAGAATTTCATAAGATACCTGCATTTTCAGCCTCGTCTACATTCTTAAGCGTGTTTAATTTCGAAAGGAATTGAGATCGAATCGATACCCCGAGCCGAGGCGATGTAAGGTGTACCATGTCTGCCAATGCTTCCGGCAGCTGCCTCCTTTGCTGGATGTACTTGTTCTGTAATCGGACTGATCTAATCGTCTTGGTGAGAAGCAGATGTGAGGTGACGTAAGTCAGCAGTTTTGCCAATTACACGAAGAACTACATCTCTTCTGAGCGTACCATCAAGACAACACGGAACAGCATAGTGACAATTAGTAATGGATGCAATAGAAGAATCTTAAACAATGAGTCGAGTATGGGGAGAAATGTGATATTGATCCGTGTAGCGTTATTAAGCGAAGTAACAACCACACAGATATGAATCAACGAATCCACATACACAGACAACAAGTGCTCTGCCATGAAGCAAGCGCTGAGGAAGTCATCAAAAGTAAGTCAGGCATGTTTAGGTAGCACTTCAGGAACATTAGTAATAAAACTCAAAATCAAAAATATGTATTGATGGAGTGTTATCGTCGAGCCAGGTTTACTGAATCTTCATCACAGAGCAAATCAGTACAGTAGAATGCACTACGTCAAATGGGGCCTCGTTTCAATTGTGTCATGATTGTTAGCTTCATTGTTGTAAATTGTCTAGTACGATTCCTAGAAAATAAAAATTCATCTGAGTTACATTGACTTATTAACGTACCAAGTTTTTCTCTCACGATGAGGATCCGAGCCAGTCTTGTCAGCAGCTGGAAATACAAATAGGGGGAGTAGGGGTATCTTACTCCCACAGCAATATACACAAATAATGAGTGATATATATGGTTAAGTTTGGTTAAAATTGCTCCAGACATCTCTGACTTACGCGTTAAAATCACCGCTTTTCACTACAATCTCAGCCGTAGAGTTGCTGTGGGTATCTTAAATGTCATAGTCACCCTTTTTATTTTTTATTTTTTATTTATTTAATTTTTTTTCGGGTATCGAGCGCTGTGTGTGCCATGTTTGGTGGCAACTGCTTGAGGTGTTACAGAGAAATGCTGAAACGTCACTGTCTTTGCAACACCCCCCCCCCCCCCCTCCAGCAGAGGTGAAACGTCATCGGAGCTGACACCAGTCAGCGAAACGAGCCCGAAAACTATGGACTCCATACTAATACCGGTCGTTATCGAATATTTCTTACATGTCATACCTTCTCAGCCCTACCTCCAGGGACGGTATGAATATATTTCTGCAAATATGAGGGGCGTTCCGAAAGTAAATTGGTTGGTGTTTTCACATGGAAACTTCATTGTAAATACAAAAAGAAAGAAAAAAATATATACACCATGGCAGCATGAACTATGAACTGCACACCTATCACTGTTTTCCTACATAGTCCCCATCGACATTAAGATGTTTGTCCCATCATGCAATCAGTTTGAAGAAACTACTCTGCTATTACTCGGTACCCAGCAATGCAAGGACTTCTCGCGTCGTCTGCGCTACCTCAGCATTGCTTATGATGTGACTTCCCAGGAGTGCAGCTTTCAACAGATGAAAGTCCTCCTGTGCACATGCTACACCAACGACCAACCATACGACGAGACGTGACCTCTTCACCACACACGATCTTTAGACGCTCATGGATGACGGACACACGAGTCCCACGTGCCCATTCATACCGGATATCAGCACACATTTCCATGGCGAGCAACTTAACAGTACACGTCCGTTTGCCATCGTGATGTCTACTTGTATCTGAATAACCTCAGCCACGCCGGTCTCCTGCTACTCGGTTTTCTTCGCGCTGAGCAATGGGTGTGGGGTTTCATATGGCGTTTCTTTGTGTCACCTAGCGTACCATCTTCTCGTTCAAAAACTGTGACGAAAGTTACTTATGGAATGTCCCTCATAGCATAGATAAATGAGTCACGTGCGTATAAAATTTTGATGTAATTGGTGTACACGTTCCTGATTTATGTTTCTATGTCATCCCTATCCTCCCTCTCCCATAAGAAATATAGGTTAGTGTTTCTTTCTAGATAGTATGTGGTATGTGTACCAAGGTCATTTGTAATCAATGCAGTGATTTGGGTGGAGATAAGGAACATTAGTCGATACGTGTACACTAACATACCAATAATTTTTTAATAAATATATACCGGGTGTCTGAGGAGGAATTGTCAATATTCAGGGATATGGCAGAAACAATCATTCGAAGCAAAATAAGTCTAGTAAACATGGGTTCTAAAGTGCGTATCTTAACAGCTATGCGCACTTGTTCAAACAGATCTTTTTCTCTGGACATAATTATGCTCGTAGGTCTTAAGATAAGATTTCAGATCCCATGTTTATTCCATAATTTTTTCTTGTTTTGGTCCATACTATCTCTTCCTAAAATATGGAAAGCAAAAATGGTTCAAATCGCTCTAAGCACCATGGGACTGAACATCTGAGGTCATCAGTCACCTAGACTTAGAACTACTTAAACCTAACTAACCTAAGGACATCACACACATTCATGGCAGAGGCAGGGCTCGAACGTGCGGCCGTAGCAGCAGCGCGGTTCCCAACTGAAGCGCCTAGAGCCGCTCGGCCACAGCGGCCGGCTATGGAAAGCAAATAGCCTGCAACAGATGAGATTTATTTCACAATATCGAAGATGAAGTAGTGCCCATAGCCTCAGGTATGCGTTTCAGAGCCCATGCTTACTAGATATTTTGCTTTGAATAGTCAATCTTGTCAAATCCACGAAAACTGTAAATTTCTACTGAGCCACCTTACAGATTATTAGTTTTATCTGAGTTTCAGAAGGATGCACTTCTTAACATTTTACTATTTTAGCATGTATTAATCGTTTTAAAAAGCTTGATTTAAGAATTAATATACGAGTTATACCGCATGGCTATGAAAGATAAAAGACTACGATAGTGGCCTTCATGGGGAAAAAGCACATTGGAACCAAAATATTGGTAGATAAGAAGATTTTAGAGCCAATAAACAACTACAGTTACGTAGATTGTGAGGTGACATATGGCTACAGAAAAGATTCACAAATTTAGGTTAGTAAATTCAACAAGGTATGTGGAACAATGAACAAAAACCTTAAAATCAATGCTACGAAAGATACTCAAATTCTAAAATTGTTGCAATCCCCACACTACTCCATGGAAACGACACCTGGGTGATCAGCGAACAAGATATTAGGGAAGAACTGAAAACGTTAGTCCAAATGAAAAAATTCTAAATTATAAGAGAAAATGGAACGAACATCTAGAAAGAATGGAGAGTGACAGACTCCCCTTAAAGACTAGAAATTACAAATGCCAAGGAGGAAAGATAGAGGAAAACCCCGGCAACTACGGGCATTGTAACAGGAAACATGGCCTAATACCTGAAGAGACGAACAAGAAGAATATGGGGGCCTATCTCAAATAATAACGCTAATTTTCTGCTAATCGCACTGTCAGTTTGTAACAAGACGTTATCATCTCCGGAATGACAGTCTCCTCTTAACACCCCATAGCTCCAACCCCACCTCATTTCTTAAAAGCGAAGCCCACACCGGAGTGAGGGATGGTGAATGACTAAAATAGAAACTCCGGATGAGCCAATCTTAACTCAACTGAATAGCATTCTGATGAGCTTCCACGCTCCCATAGCCCTACAGAGTGGCGGCTGGCCTAATCTCCATTGCCAGCGGACGAATACTAGAAAATACTGCAGGCACTTGCGACTACTTAGTGGAAAGCTTTCCGAAAGAAGATACGACAACGGAGGAGGTGTATCTTTCGTCTCGTTACGGATGTCGTTACAGTTTGAAATAACGATTTCCTTTGGGTGACGGGTTAGTGGAGGTGATACATTGTGTTCACAGCCAGTTACAGGGGGAGGGCAATTCGGCGGTCGGCGAGAGAGGGGCCCCGCGTCACCTGTGACGTAGTGCAGGCGGTGCCATCCGTCTGGGGTATGGGGTGGCGCTGACAGGCGGCGCTAAAGCCCGCGCCGTGCCTCACCCGCCACCGCCTGTCAGGGGCACGCGACCCCTTGCCCCCACCCCCTCTACTGGCGAGCGCCCACACCGAGCCCGTCACTGACTGCGCACTTGCGCTGCTGAAGCACTTTGCTCGGATATCCTCAGGGTACGTCCAGACTATGTGTCTTTCTACATTTACATCCACATACATACTCCGCAATCCACCACACGGTGCGTGGCGGAGGGTACCTCGTACCACAACTAGCATCTTCTCTCCCTGTTTCATCCCCAAACATAACGAGAGAAAAATGACTGCCTATATGCCTCTGTACGAGCCCTAATCTCTCTTACCTTATCTTTGTGGTCTGTCCGCGAAACGTAAGTTGGCGGCAGTAAAATTGTACTACAGTCAGCCTCAAATGCTGGTTCTCTAAACCTCCTCACTAGCGATTCACGAAAAGAACGCCTCTAGAGACGCCCACCCGAGTTCCTGAGGCATTCCCGTAACACTCGCGTGATGATCAAACCTACCAGTAACAAATCTAGCAGCCCACCTCTGAATTGATTCTATGTCCTCCCTGAATGCGACCTGATAGGGATCCCAAACGCTCGAGCAGTACTCCAGAATACGTCGTATTAGTGTTTTATAAGCGGTCTCCTTTACAGATGAACCACATCTTCCCAAAATTCTAGCAATGAACCGAAGACGACTATCCCCCTTCGCCACAACTGCCATTACATGCTTGTCCCAATTCATATCACTCTGCAGTGTTACGCCCAAATATTTAATCGACATGACTGTGTCAAGCGCTACACTACTAATAGAGTATTCTAACATTACAGGATTCTTTTTCCTATTCATCTGCATTAATTTACATTTATCTATATTTGTAGCTAGCTGCCATTCTTTACACCAATCACAAATCCTGTCCAAGTCATCTTGTATCCTCCTACAGTCACTCAACGACGACAACTTCCCGTACACTACAGCATCATCAGCAAACAGCTGCACATTGCTATTCACCCTATCCAAAAGATCATTTATGTAGATAGAAAACAATAGCGGAACTACCACACATCCCTGGGGCACTCCAGATGATACCCTCACCTCCGATGAACACTCACCATCGAGGACAACGTACTGGGTTCTATTACTTGAGAAGTAGTGTTCAATCTCACACTCACGGGAATAAAAGCGCATGCACAAAAATTAATGGAAAGAATGCACACATGCTAGCGTGTTCTCGTATCCACACGTTAACTTACCGCTCGGGAATTTGTGCTACGTTTATTGTGACGAAAAGGCGACTGAAAAAGAAAAAGAAGGCCATTGTGGTAAAACAATATCTAAATAAAAGAGATATGAGAAATACAAAGTGCCGGCGGCGTTTTCTTTGCAAATTTCAAAAGGAGGTCACGGCGAGATTTTGGATTTTCTGCCTAGGAAGCTGCAGCGATAAGGCAGGCAATAACATTTCGTTAACTGACAACGGCTGAGTTATACACCAATTTGAGCTATTTATTTCTCAGTTCAGAACAAATGCGTCATTTGTAATTTATTATAAAAAAAGTTGTTCACCCAAATTTGATCTTGAAAGATTATTTGTAGATTACCTTCCTCGGGCTCGACAAATTCCGGAATATCAAACCGCCAGAGTCCATAGAACGGAGGTTGTCTTTTTCCCAATTTCCTATTTTTCGCCCCATCAGCGTCCTTTATTTCAATTTCTAGTAGTTTCTTGAGGAACTACACATACCCCCATCTTTTAGTTCGTTCAGATGTGAGGCTCCTCAACTGATGTGCTATTAAGTCGCCATAGCATCAATATTCGCCCACAGTTTTCATATACATCTTTCATAAATTTGTAAGCTACTTTAATTCTGCATTCCTATTTTCGTTGACACTCTGAGCATCACGGCGAGAGAGGCGTCCCGCGTCACCTGTGACGTAGTGCAGGCTTTACGTTAATCAGCTGCAAATTTCAGTCAAGACACATTATAGCAAAGATATCAACCTCAAAGCACGACTTTAGCAAACTAGACAACGAAACACACGTGGGTCCCTGTTTTCGCACAAGAGATTCCCACCTAATCCAGGACGCAATGCGCAATTGCGCACGGCCTTAATTTTACGGAAATTACGCATGCACATGGATAAACGCGCATGCATAGTTGGCTGTTGGAAATGTAAGCGCATGCGCAAACTTGGACAGAAAAAACGCATCATGTGGACGCATCTGTACTCGTACAGCTGCATCTACTTCCACCAGTCACCGTACAACGCTCAACCCAATTTTCATTTTTCATTGCATAACTTCGTTCCCGGACCGGCCTTTGCCCTTGTCACGTAGCAGTTGTGTCCACCAGAGTCAGTATCCAGTGAAGGAAGGTCTCCTTCAGTCTGGCGGTGGTGGACCGATCTTTCGCTTATCGCGTTACACAGGTTGTGTCTGGAGCCTACATGGCTGGCTTAAAGGTTCACGGTTTCTCACGGGAGTTGGGTTTTTCCCACACACGTTGCAGATCATGTTCCAAAGGTCATGCCAGTAAATACGACCTTGCGAAAAGCTTATGAGCGTTAGCAAGAAATGGCCAACTAAAGCGCCTACATTTGCCTCTAGAGGCTGACTGGCCGAAACATCTGCTTACTAAAATAACAGAAGTCATGGGCTATATGGAGTGGTGCTGAGATTTTTAAAATGTTGCACACATGTAGGCGGGAGTGAGTGATTCTCAGGGACCATGAGATTGGTTTGTCGGTTTATGTGAGAAAGGCACGACCAAATTTGTGAGTGTTTGCACGACGGATAGAGATCTCATGTTAAAATCTGGAAATATCACTTAGTGTTTGGAAAGAACGAGGCGCGCTCCGTGACGTCTTCTAGAAGACAGTAAATTCACTCATATAACCGTGTGTGTGTGTGTGTGTGTGTGTGTGTGTGTGTGTGTGTGTGCGTGCGTGCGTTTTCTTCGCTTTTAACTTTAGACTCCTGTCTGTATTTCTTCATGGAGGAGATGCCACAGACTGATTCGAGACTGTGTAGTATTTACTTCTTGTGGTTTCTACGCAAAAAAACGTGTCTTGCTTGAAGAGTAATTTGCGTCTCTATAGTATGAACAAGATTTTGATTTTCGGATAAGAAAACAGTGTGGCTAAACTGCATTTATCTGTTGATTTATTGCTTCTTGAAATCTTAAAAATTTTTCATTGTCAACAGTCACAATCGGTCCTCAAATCAAAAATTATATTTTCTCTTCAAAAAATGGTTTGCATAAATAAAGAAATATATCAGTGCGTAATCACTTGCAAACTTCATCACAAGGAATCATTTTAATTGACTTTCAAGTTAAATAATAGAACTCTCAACATGGCATTATTTACAATGAAACGAATACCCCTAGCTGCATAGAGGCGTTGATATAAGTCAACGGGGCAGTTGAAAATGTGTTCCCCGACTGGAACTCGAATCCGGGATCTCTAGCGTACATGGTAGACGCTCTATACATCTGTGCCACCGAGGACACAGAGGATAGTGCGACTGCAGGGACTTATCTCTGGCACGCCCTCCGTGAGACCCACATTCCTAACTTACTGTCCCGCACTATATTCATAGCGCCCCTGCCCATTATACTCATTACTTGCGGCTTTTTGCCGATTTCCGTAAGAGTTCTGGCACTGTCTGTGCATCCGCACAGAAGAAGATGGTCAAATGGCTGGTGAGCCTTGCATTATTTGCCAACAACTACAGGGGGTGGGCAGAAAAATGGGAACACAACACATTACCATGCCCAATACGTTGTAGGAAAACCATTGGCATTCAAAACAGCTCCGAGTGGATATCTGAATGGATAAATACAGGACTTGGATGGTACCAAGGGAATCATATACAATTCGTCCTGCAAAATGGCAGCAAGTTCAGGTAATGACGATGGGGGAGGAAGTGATCTCACACTCTTGCCTCCTAAGTAGATCACAAAGGCTCTGGTGATTTTGGTAGCCAGGGGAGATATGATATTTCATCTTCGTACTCACAAAATCTGTCCTGGACGATGCGCGCTGTGTGAGCAGCGGCCCTGTCGTGTTGCCACACAGCATTACCATTGGCGAACTAAAATTATAATGTGGGATGTACCTGACCAGCCAGAATGGTCACATAAACCTTGGCAGTAATGCGACCTCGCACAGTAACCGGGGGCCCATGGAATACCACAGATGTCTTTTCAAACCATCAACGAAACCGAGTCATGTCTCACTCTGTGACGTAATTTCAGCCAGAAGTGGACAACTGTCTGAAACAAGACTCATCCCATCATGACTTTCGTCCATTGCTTCACAGTCCAGGTTTAATGGTTTCGGCATCACGTTTTGTCACGGGCATCTGTATCACTCATAAGTAGTTTTGGAATTCCAGCTAGCCATGCAATTCCCCGCCAGTGGAGCTCCTTTCGTGTTGTGTTGATGGTGACAGGGTTTGAGAGTGTGACATTCAGTTCTGCAGTAACTTTTTCAACTGTCACACTCTTATTTTTCCTCACAACCCTCTCCAACGACCGTTTGTTACGATCACTCAGCACACACTTCCGTCCACGTTGTGACTTAGCGGATGATGCGGTATAAATCTTCGATAAGCTGCCTCTTGAAACACTAAACACTTAGACATCTAGATTGCAGAAATACCTAACATCGAACACCAACAATTTGGCCATCTTCGAATTCACTTAGGTCCGCCATAACGACTCACAACTACACAGAACACTTACGACAACGACTAACACATGTAACGTATTGAGGGCACTGCACAGGTGCTCTTAGTTGCCTAATACAACAACTCAACTTGCAGGCTGGGCTAGCATCTACATTTGGATTCAAGAATGCTTTTCTCGGTGTGTTTTCATATTTTTGTCCAGCGCCTGTGCCTCTACTCCCGCCAACAATGTACGACTTCCAACTACAATTAACTACTTCCAACGAAGGAGGGCGAAAATTCAGTGGACATCAAAGATAATATTTTACATAAGAAATCAATTAATTTCTAATAATATCTCCTTGAAGTTATTTTAGAAACTTTATAATTGACAGCTTTTAATGTTGATGACTTCAAATGTAAATAACACTACGTAATCGAATTTCAAAATTAATCCAATACATAAAAAATCAAGTTATTTGCAAAATAATAAAACCAATATTATTCATGTTATTAAAACTACACACATCAAAAAAAATTTTGCATCACCTCGGTTCTGCGAGTTCCGGAACCTGTACAGAAAATTGGAATAGAGATCAACATACATTTCAGCCCTTCTTATTGCTCATGAAAACCACACATTGCATGTTGTACCACCATACAGCGAGACCTTCAGAGGTGGTGGTCCAGATTGCTGTACACGCCGGTACCTTTAATACCTAGTAACATGTCCTCTTGCATTGATGCATGCCTGTATTCAACGTGGCATACTATCCAAAAGTTGATCAAGGCACTGTTGGTCCAGATCGTCACACTCCTCAACGGCGATTCGGCGTATGGTTGCAATATCGGTCGGAGGATAGCCTTCACGTATCGTACAGCCGTTACGGCGCCTTCCATGATCACCAGCGACGTACGTCGGCCCCACATAATGCCACCCCAAAACAGCAGGGAACCTCCACCTTGTTCCACTCGCTGAACAGTGTGTCTAAGGCATTCAGCCTGACCGGGTTGCCTCCAAACACATCTCCGACGATTGTCTGGTTGAAGGCATGTGCGATGCTCACCGGTGAAGAGGACGTGGTGCCAATCTTGAGCGGTCCATTCGGCATGTTGTTGGGCCCATTTGTACCACGCTGCATCGTGTCGTGGTTGCAAAGATGGATCTCGCCATGGTCGCCGGGAGTGAAGTTGCGCATTCTACAGCCAATTGCGCACAGTTGGAGTCGTAACACGACATCCTGTGGCTGCACGGAAAGCATTATCCAACATAGTGGCGTTGCTGTCAGGGTTCCTCCGAGCGATAATCCGTAGGTAGCAGTCATCCACTGCAGTAGTACTTGGGTGGCCTGAGCGAGGCATGTCATCGACAGTTCCTGTTTCTCTGTATCTCCTCCATGTCCGAACAACATGGCTTTGGTTCACTCCGAGACGCCTGGACACTTCCCTTGCCTGGCACAAAGTAACAATGTGTACGCGATGGAACCGCTGTATTGACCGTCTAGGAGTGGTTGAACAGACAACACGAGCCGTGTACCTCCTTCCTGGTGTAATTACTGGAACTGATCGGCTGTCGGACCCCCTCCGCCTAGGCGCTGCTCGTGCACGGCTGTTTACATCTTTGGGCGGGTTTAGTGACATCTCTGAACAGTCAATGGGACTGTGTCTGTGATACAATATCCACAGTCAACGTTTATCTTCAGGAGTTCTGCGAACCAGGGTGATGCAAAACATTTTTGATATATATATATATATATATATATATATTGCATGTTGTACCACCATACAGCGAGACCTTCAGAGCTGGTGGTCCAGATTGCTGTACACGCCGGTACCTTTAATATCTAGTAACATGTCCTCTTGCATTGATGCATGCCTGTATTCAACGTGGCATACTATCCAAAAGTTGATATCAAGGCACTGTTGGTCCAGATCGTCACACTCCTCAACGGCGATTCGGCGTATGGTTGCAATATCGGTCGGAGGATAGCCTTCACGTATCGTACAGCCGTTACGGCGGCTTCCATGATCACCAGCGGCGTACGTCGGCCCCACATAATGCCACCCCAAAACAGCAGGGAACCTCCACCTTGTATATATATATATATATATATATATATATATATATATATATATATATAAAGTAATAGTTTTGAGTTCTCTGGTATCGAATAATCCTTTGCTTAACTGTATCAACAAGTCCTATATCAGCCATTGTTCAGTTGCAATACAAGTACCAAGACGACAATGTAGAAGAAATGTTGCACTTCATTCCGTCGTGTCAGTCTCGAAGTTGCTACGTGTCTTACTTTTGTCATGGTCATCTTTGCGCAGTATTGACGTATGTTTTGTGTCAGGCAGTCAATAAAAAAAATAAAGAAATAAGCATCATAGCGTCGAAAGATGTTACTATGCTGACAGTCAAGTGCATTATACCAGTCTGGCAACTAAACACGTAAACTGTACGAGAGAGCGCCGGCCGTGGTGGCCGAGCGGTTCTAGGCGCTCAGTCCGGAACCGCGCGACTGATACGGTCGCAGGTTCGAATCCTGCCTCGGGCATGGATGTGTGTCATGTCCTTAGGTTGGTTAGGTTTACTTAGTTCTAAGTTCTAGGGGACTCATGACCACAGCTGTTAAGTCCCATAGTGCCCAGAGCCATTTTTGTACGGGGGAGCATTGTCAAACTCAGTCGCACTAATGAGAGATTATTAGGTTTCCAAATGAACTGAAAAGATTGCGAGATACACCGTCTCGCAATTAGAATTTTTTTTTTATACGCAAAAGGAATTCCTAGCAGTAGTTCGCAGCCTTGCAGTGCTACACAAACCGGTGATCCAAAAGATTATGACCATCTACTTAGTAGTGTGTGGTCCACTTTCTGAACGCAACACAGCAGCCATTCTGCGTGGCATAGATTCGACGAGTCCTTGGTAGGTTTCAAGAGAATGTGGTATCAGATATTTACGCACAGGTTACGCAATGAATTACGAGCCGTCGGTTCGTGGGAACCAAGTTGACGTCCGACAGGTCTCAGATGCGATCCATCAGGTTCAGACCAGATGGTCAAAACATCTACGCGAGCTCGCTAAGACTGTCCTCGAAACCAATGTAGAACAATTGCGGCCTTGTTGTATGTACAGTTATCCTCCCGGAAGGTGCTGTCGCCGTTTGGGAAGACATCGGGCATGAGGGGATGTGCGTCGTCCACAATCATGATCACGTAGTCCACAGTGTCTGGGTGCCTTCGATTATCACAACAGAAATGCCGCCCACAGCATTACAGTGCTCTCACCGACCTGCGACAGTGGTGCAGTGAATCTTCTGAGCAGCCATTCGACTGAATGGCGGCATATCTGGCGACGACCATCGACCGGCTGTAAGAAGAAACTTGATCCATCTGACAAGGTGATACAATTCCATTGTTCCATTGCCCAGTCTCATTGATTACGTACTCACTGCAATCTTAATTGACGGTGTCTGAGTCAACATGGGAACTGGCGATCAGAAACGCAGCGAGTACTAATCCGGTATTGTGGGTTGCATACTACACAAATCAAGGCGCCGGCTGTAACATTATTTCTAACGGGCTTCCATCGCACACACAGTAGTTCCCAGAGTAGCCTGAGTGAGAGAACTGTGGCGCTGCAGTCGCTTCGTACTTGTCGACTCATTCTCTCTTACTGAAGCATGCAGGAGTGAAAGGCTAGTCATAACTTACAGTTAGTACGGAAGACGAGTAGCCCGCCAGGCTAGCAGCGCGGTCTAACGCTCTGCTTCCCATGGGGGAAGGCGTGCCGGTCCCTGCCACGAATCAGCCAGGCGGATTAGTGTCGAAGTCCGGTGTGCCGGCCAGCCTGTGGATGGTTTTTAAGCCAGTTTTCCATCTGCCTCGGCGAATGTGGGCTGGTTCCCCTATACCGCCTCAGTTACACTATGTCAGCGATTACTGCGCAAACACTTCCTCCACATACGCGCACGCCATAATTACTCTACCACACAAACATAGGTGGTTACACTCGTCTGGTACCAGACGTTCCTTGGTGGTGGGGGGGGGGGGTGTCCACTGGGGGCCGAACCGCACAATAAACCTGGGTTTGGTGTGGGGTGGCGGTGGGGTGCGTGGACTGCTGTGGGGTTGTGAACCACTGAGGGCTACGGCGGGACGAAGCCTCTCCGAAGTTTCAAGGACCTCGGTTTAATACACAATACACGGAAGACGAGTACACTATTTTGTAGGTGTAAAGTAGCACTGACAAAGCGAAATGTCGGGAGCAGATGGCCTTCAACGAAGCTGTATTTTTTGAGACTGTGGAGGGTGAATGACAAAAATTAATAGAAGCAAAGTACACAACTGCAAATCTGTTCCATTCGAGGAAGAGTGACATCTGGAATAAGTTACACGCTATAGTCCACGCTTCAGACGAATAATAGATAAATTTCATTCATTGAAGAAAAATGTATTTTTGTTTATTCCATTTCGATTATGAGAAAACATACATGTGTGTCAAACGAAAACAGGGCACAGAGCAACGTCACTGTTACATACCCGCGACAAAAAAGTCTGCTATTTCTGTATTTATTTGGTCATAGCAACTAGCGTTTATGGCCTAACAGCGAGGTGTGTCGCTTATGATTCGTTTCTGTCATTTCTTTTAATAATGAAACACCGATTAGAGAGTCCACTTCATCCTCATATCATGTTTTCTGGTACTGATGTTACAGACTCGGTAACGCCCGAAAGGGTGTACATGTCAATGTAATTGTTAGTCATTGTCTGAATGGATATTAAATATTAACATAAATTTACAGCAGTTTTCGAAAAAGTTTTATCTATATAAATGTATATATAAAAATGACAATATTCGCTGCTGACAGATCAGTCGTTACATTGGTATGTAGCTTGTTTCTGTCATTTCGACGGGTCGAACATTTTGTACATTTCAGTTGCATTTTAGAATGGCTATGAAGCCGAAATCATGCTTGTGTGAAGTAAACGAATAGTAATTCACTATTTAATGGCGGAAATTTCTTTCAAATCGGTTGTGTATGTACCGGGAATGCCACGAGTCCGCGGCTAAACTGGCGAACTCATGTGCTCGCTCTCCATTTTCTGAGGGTGTTGAGTCCACTTGTCCTCGACAATAGATTCAGGTGACGAGTGGAATGAAGCAGAGACTCACCTACCGTTCCTATGGGAATATCGAGACGACGAGTTTGGAAGTGACGTCACAGCACTCGCTGCGATGTTAAAGCGAGATTACGGGGCTCATTTCGCATCTATAGCGGGAACACGTAGAGGTCATCTGCCGTGAATCGCCGTGTTCAACGATTTGTGACGATCGGTGTATTCCGAAACACTTGGGCCTACAACAACATTGTACTTTGTCGTCAGATTTGCTAAAGATTGCCATATACTCCACTTTATAGAATGGGCAAGCCTCCGAACTCCACGTTCTGTGATGAGTTGCAGATGTCCAAGACCTTATCGCCTACTCGTGGGCTCAATTTTATTAAATCACTTTTCGAGCATGCTCATGACACTATCAAGCGAACAGCTGTACCAGTTTTGCCGTTTCCTCGGCGCCAGGGCATAACAGCCTATCCTTTGTCAAAGTCGCTTATGTCAATGGATTTCCCTATTTGCTGCACGTTTCGTCGATAGAATGATTCTCCATTCATCTGTGCTCCGGTTATATACACTCTAACACATAAAAAGCGATGGACCACAAAGAAATTATCTGAATGGAATGAAAATCGTTGGAAGTACGAGTACAGACAAACAAATGATTACGATTTCGGAAAAAAATGCACTATTTATTCAAGAGAAAAAGCTTCACAAATTGAGCAAGCCTGTAACATACTGGTCCATACCTGACCATTATGCAAGATGCAAGCAGTTATTCGGCTTGTCACTGATTGTTAGAGTTGTTGTGTATCCTTCTGAGGGATACCGTGCCAAATTCTGTCCAACTGGCGCGCAAGGTCGTCAAAATTCCGAAGTGGACACATGGCACTGCCCATAACTCACCAAAACACTGATCTGGCGAACTTTCTGGGCAGGGTAGGGTTTGGCAAACACGAAGACAAACAGTAGAAACTCTCGCCGTGTGCGGATGGGCGTTATATTGCTGAGATGACGTAGGTGCCGCGAATGACAACCAAAGGGGTCCTGATATGATATGAAGTGAAATGGCATCCCAGAATATCACTCTTGGTCGTTGGGGGGGGGGGGGGGGAGGTGGTGTTGTGGTATGGTGGACGACATCGCTCTCCGGGTCAGACTCGTCTTGGACCTGGAACCTCATTGCCTGCAATGGAACTGTATTCAGTGATCTGTCCCGCTTCGACATGAGCCGCTATGATCAGCGAAGACATGTCCGGAAACGCCTCAGACAGTGGAGTGATACAAGTCTGACTGTGATAATCTGGCGTGTATTACATTTCATAGTAAAATCGCATAGGCCGTCATTCACGGCAGTCTTACAGCACGTAGGTTGAGATTCATTGGGAGAGTCCTTAGAAAATGTAGTCCATCAACAAAGGAGGTGGCTTACAAAAACTCGTTCGACCTATACTTGAGTATTGCTCATCAGTGTGGGATCCGTACCAGATCGGGTTGACGGAGGAGATAGAGAAGATCCGAAGAAGAGCGGCGCGTTTCGTCACAGGGTTATTTGGTAACCGTGATAGCGTTACGGAGATGTTTAACAAACTCAAGTGGCAGACTCTGCAAGAGAGGCGCTCTGCATCGCGGTGTAGCTTGCTCGCCAGGTTTCGAGAGGGTGCGTTTCTGGATGAGGTATCGAATATATTGCTTCCCCCTGGCAAGCCTTCTGCTTACATTTCAGCAAGATAATGCCCACCCGTACACGGCGTGAGTTTCTACCGCTTGTCTTTGCACCTGTCAAACCTTATCTTGCCCAGCGAGGTTGCCCGATAGTTCTACAATTGAGAACGTTGGGAGGATTATGGGCAGGGCTCTCTAACCAGCTCAAAATTTTGACGATCTACGATGCCAATTGGACAGAATTTGGCACGATATGCCTCAGGAGGACATTCAACAACTCTATCGTTTACTGGCAAGATGAATAACTGCTTTCATAAGGGCCAGAGGCGGAGCAATGCGTTATTGAGTTGCTCTGTTTGTGAAGGTCTGTCTCTTGAATAAATCACCCAAGTTTGCTGATATTGTGATCATTTGTTTGTCTTAACAGGTACATAACAAGTACCGATTTCTGTCTCGCTCGGTCAATTCCTTCATGAATCTTTTTTTTTTTTTTTTCTTAGAGTGCGCTTTCCTTCTTCTGTAAGGTACTGAGAACGCCAAGAGGGACATTGCATCATGAAAAAATTTATTGTACATACAGTAGTACATCTTTTTCCAATTTCTTATTTGTTCATCTATTTTTCTATTGTGCTCTACTTTTTAGTTTTTAAATTTTCTTATGTGGTTCCTGTGACTCATCATACGACGAATTCGATTAGCATGTCGCTTTTATTCAGAATTCCAATACACCATATTATTGCCCACATTTCTGACTAAAAAGCCGTATTTTTGAACGTAATCTTCGATAAGTGCGATGGTCTTACGCCACCTTACTGAGAAGTCCACTCTATTGGCTACGTCGGAGCCAACGTCTTGAGACATCAGTAACCTCCTTATCATCCACGAACTGCTACCCGCGGAGTGCATCCTTCATTGGTCCAAACAGATGGAAGCTCTCTACGGTTTTCTGTTAGGTGACGAGGAACCCGCCGGCCGGTGTGGCCAAGCGGTTCTAGGCGCTTCAGTCTAGAACAGTGCGACCGCTACGGTCGCAGGTTCGAATCCTGCTTCGGGCATGGATGTGTGTGATGTCCTTAGGTTAGTTAGGTTTAAGTAGTTCTAAGTTCTAGGGGACTGATGACCTCAAAAGTTAAGTCCCATAGTGCTCAGAGCCATTTGAACCGTTTGAACAAGGAACCCAGCGGGCAGACGCCTGTAGGTAGGCCAACTGCTGGACGAGCGAGTCAACATTAGCAACAGAGACGTTCAGTTGAGGAGCGAGGTGTTTGATCGTGATCCATCCATCACCACGTATGAGAGTGTCCGCACGTTCCAAGATTACAGGAGCCACAGCTATGTGCCACCGGTCGGCACGTGGGAGATCGGATAGGTTCGTGCGACCTTGTTGCGATGATGACCGACGCCTCGCCCAACGACTCACCGTGTTTTTATTCACTGCCAGGTCACCGTAGACATTCTGCAAGTGCCTGCGAATATCTGCGATGCTCTGGTTTTCCGTCAAAAGAAGCTCAATGACAGTTTTCTGCTTGGAACGCAGTTCCGTTACAGTCGCTATTCAGAAGACTACGTGCAACGCCGCCACGTATTGGAAGGTCATAAAACTGTAGGAACTGTGGCGGGAATATTCCTCGATGTCCCAAGGCAAATTCCAAATTTTTCCGACCGAAACTGACCCCGAAAAAAAATGTGTGGTGAATTACTTATTGAATGCCCCTCGTATTTATTGTCGCACTGCATATGTCTTTTAGGACGCTGAAGATGCTTCCAAATCAACAGAACCATACTGACAATCGTCCTGAGTGTATTTACAGAAATTGCAGTAAATCTGAACCATGCTGACATAATAGGTATTTGAAAAGCATTCTTGCCTACTGCGGGATAATGTACCGGAAATGTACGAGTATACAATATGGCTGGGGTGAGCATCATCGACAGTTTTCGGTTTCGAGTTAACAAGCGTGTCGGCCTCACGGGAATTCTTGATTTTTGGAGTCCCCCTCGTGCCGACACAGCAGGCGGCTCTCATCGCTCAGCTGGTGGCGACAGTTACAGGTAAAACCGACGGAGAGACGTTTCTGGCGAAACGCCGTCCGCGGAGAATCGCCCGGCGACAAAAAGCGACGGTGTCGGCCATATCCGGTGCACGGCTCGGGGCGGCGTCTTTATCCACGCCAGGACAAACGAGCGATCGGATGGATGGCCCCTCGGCGCGTCAAAGCGGCCGAAGATGATGGAGTGGCAGCCAGCTGCAGCGCGTCCTTAAACAAATTTGTTATGGCGGCGGCGGCGGCGGCGGCGGCGGCAGCAGCGCGATCAATCAGCCGGCTAACAATGTGGTGACAATGGCAAGCAGGGTCGCAACCCCTTCTGCTGCCGGCCGGCGCGCCGCCTGGCCCGTATTGATCGCACGACGGGTTGCTCTGCGCGTGGGCAAGAGGCTGCAACGTTCTTGGCGCGAGTTGCCACCTTCTAATGCCACCCCGTTCTGCCGTATAGTTAAAACAATGTTGAATAACTGTCGTAACATAATGAGTCACAATTCGATCTGTGCAGGCAAGACGAAGAATTGATTAAAAGCAACTGAGGGGGCTCTGGTGCTGGATCACAGTGTACGCTATGCAGATAAACTCGTCTTTATTTTCATGTTGTAATAGAAGCAGTTGCTATTGCTCGTTGTTCTGAAATAAAGGAGGTATGATTTCACCGAGAGGGTTCTCGGGTCTTGAAAGTGTTTAAGAACAATATTTTAATCTTCCTTTTGGTCTCAATATTCTGGCATAATTCATACATTCAACAAAATCTTCGGTAATACAGCCCACAGTCGTGTTCTCAAAATAATGTAATCAGGTATGAATGAAATTTCTTCGAAATGAAAGACGAATTGAAATCACGTAGTTTATATTCCCTACCTCTGGAATTAGGGCACAACAATTTCTCACATCGATAATATATCTTACATGGGTGCAAGTTTCAGTGTCGCCTTTCCATGTCGAACCATCAAAATAGCTATATGACGACTTCTTTCCTCCACAGCTCATTACTAACTCTCTCCAGCAAGAGTAACATAAATTAAAGATACAAGAGTCTTACACCGACAAATCATAGAATATCATTCTTATCAATGTACCCCCCTGGTAACTGCCGGCCGGAGTGGCCGTGCGGTTGTAGGCGCTACAGTCTGGAACCGCGCGACCGCTACGGTCGCAGGTTCGAATCCTGCCTCGAGCTGGATGTGTGTGATGTCCTTAGGTTAGTTAGGTTTAATTAGTTCTAAGTTCTAGGCGACTGATAACCTCAGAAGTTAAGTCGCATAGTGCTCAGAGCCATTTGAACCATTTGGTAGCTGAGTGGTCAGCGCGACTGAATGTCATACATAACGGCCCGGAATCGATTCCCGGCTGGGTCGTAGATTTTCTCCGCTCATGGACTGGGTGTTGTGTTCTTATCATCATCATTTCATCCCCATCGACACGCAAGTCACCGAAGTGGCGTCAACTCGAAAGACTTGCACCAGGTGAACGGTCTACACGAAGGGAGGCCCTAGCCACACAGCATTTCCATTCATATCAGTATTTGTTCATAAATGAAATACATGTAGGATAATCTACGTCGAACAATAATTGCACTTTTGCTAAGTATGGATAATCAGTTAGCTTCAGAAACAGTAAATTACAATGGGTTTTTAATTGTTTTATATGTTAAGATAAAGATTCTCTGCTGATAACTCGTAAGCGGAAACATAATTAGTCACATATGATTATCAGTGTTTCACCCTGGAAACTCGAAAATACAAGGACACAAGCTTTCAGAAATAAGGGATGATAAGCATGACATAATAAATATCGGTCCCCAAAAATCGAAATAAATCATTAAACTCTCAATGAGAAAAGTTACAACAATGTTATATGAAGAAAATGTGTATCGTGTTGTTCATTTACACTAGTTACCACCGTATCGCTATCTACAATACTCCAGAATTACACAGGTGTATTCTCATAGCATCTACTTCACCCGACGGTAATCAAAATTTTTTCAGCACTAATAACCCCAAGATCTGAAGGCTGTAACAGCCCCGTTCCACAGAGAAGCATTTCTTGACTCTCGAATAACATTTTGACCCGGTGCCACACCAACTTTTGCTAACAAAAGCAAGATCAAATAGCAGTATCAATTAAAATTTGTGACTGGGATGAGAATTTCGTGGTACGGAAGCCGTAGCATAGATGTTTCATTAGATGGAGAGTCACTGAGTGTTGTTACCTCAGGGATACCACTGGCAAATGTTCTCGGACAATGCTGTTCACGTTCTACCTTGTACAGTCACGTTAACATGACCATCTGTTAGCAGCCTGCATAACAATCTTTTGTAGCGCGGACCGCTGACAGAGGTGCAGGAAGAGAGTCAGTGCGTTTCTGAAAGGTATAGACAGGTAGGTGGCGCCATGTCGACTCAACTGCCGCGGCCATCTACAATAGATTTCTCGGTTGAGGATCCGTGGCGCCAACAGCCCAATCGCGCTGGTCCCACAATTGGGTTTAAATGCGGGTATTTGCTGGCTAGGAGACTACGGTAAACTCGTCTTGGTGCTCTTCGAACCGCGCACTTACACCGCAAGCTGTGTAGCACGTTGCATTGTTCTGCTGGCAGATGCCATCTTGCCGAGCAGAAAAAGAACCTAATGTAGTGGTCGACATGGTCCCTGAAACAAGTGTATACTTGCGTTGGTCCATTGTGCCTTACAGGATGATGGGATCCCCAGGGTGTGCAACGAAAACATTCTCCAGACCACGACGTTCCCCCCTCCGGCGTGGATTTCCTGACGACAGTTGCAGACTGTTTGCTTTCATACGTTTCACGCCGAACACGCCAAAGCCTATCTGTCCGATGGAGCATAAAGCGTGATTCACCTGAAAAGGCTACCTGTTGCCACTCAGTTGACATCCATCTGCGGTATTGGCGTGCGAGTTTCACCTTTCTCCGCCGATGAACAGCTGTCAGCATGGGTGCATGAACCAGGCGCCTGCTACGGAGGCCCATATGCAGCAACGTTCGCTGAACGGTCATTGAGGAGACACTGTTGGTAGACCCTTGGGTCATCTGGATAGTCAGTTGCTCAACATCTGCAATTTAATCGCCTGTACATATCTCCGCTCTCTTCGTTCACCCCTGTCATCTATGGCCTGTGATGGAGCACAGTTGCTTCAGGGCCACTTTTGGATAGTGCCATTTTGAGATGCACGGTACACTTTAACAACGGCGGCATGTGAACAGTTTACAAACTTACCCACTTCGGAAATCCATCCAACTTTGGTCCGAAAGCCAATGAACATGCCCTTTTGGGCGTCTCACGAATCGTTCCATTTCGGAATTACGGCAACGAAGGCGCTGTTTTCCGCGTCTCCTCGTCACGCTTTATATACCCTGAACGCTAGTGCTGCCACCTTCCGTCTGTGAGTGTTTATTTCACGCTCATGTCGAATATAGGAGGTGGTCACATTAATGTGACTTTACCACATATATTAATGGTTTGGCAGACGATCCTGTTACCTGTAAAATTTTGTTATTCAGGGAACTCCAAGGCGGGGCCCCAGTTTAAATCTTGCTCCACTGCAAAAATGAATGACAGATATATTTAATTTAGAGGCAGCTGAAATCGCAGGCCCGAAGAAGCTGCTATCAGATTCTGAGCTGATTTGACTGAATTAGTCCCATTTTTAATAATAATACGCCGTAGATCCGTCAAGCAAGTTATTGTGACTGCTAAGTGGAAAAAATTACAGTTCACATCTCTCCATAAGTGGGATAACAGAAGTTATGTACGAAATAACTACTTATCTCTCGTAGCACTTAGAACACATCTGAGCTCAAAGTATCTCGAACGGAATGACTTCCTCCTTACTAACCAGCAAGGACTCCGAAGACATCGGATATGCAAAGCCGAACTCGCGGTTTTCCCCATAGCATTGCCAAATACATAAATCAAGGAAGACAGGCAGATGGTTCTGAAACTTATTCCACACTCGCTCATGAAAGTATGATCACATGTGGTATCAAATGAAATTTGCGACTGGATTTAGCATTTCTCGATTTTTTTTTTGGGGGGGGGGGGGGGGTGGCGTATTACGTTATCTTGGATGGAAAGTCATCGATAGATACAGAAAAAAATTTAGGTGTAGCCCAAGAAATTGTAGGGGTCGCCCACTGCCGGATTGGAAACGCCTACTGATCTGTCAGGATGCAGATCGAGGACCTTTGTGGTTTCGTTAGACGCAATAAAACAATATTCAAGATTATTGCATTTACTACTCAGAATACAGTCATTGTCGTATCTTCCGCGACGGCAGGCTGCTACTAATCCGAAGAAGAACCTGATGAATACAACAGCGGACTCAAGGCTGTCGAGGACACTGCATAAGCTCAGAGTGGCAGACAATGACACCCTGGTGCGGCGATTTGACTCCGGCTGGCGACGTATGCACACCCCTTCGGCAGGCCAATTTGGAGATCGCGGTGATCGCAATATGCCTGCTTGATTCACACTCGCTTTTGGGGAATACTCAATCCTTCTCAGATCACTGCCTGTATCGTCGCATCAGGTAGCCCGCTATGTCAGATGCCGTGATGTCCTGCTGATTGCTCAACCAGACCTGCCGGTGCGGTAGACCGCCAGACTCGCGCAACGCTGGAGTTTTAGGGCAAATTCTGCTCTGGTCCGGAGCCACGTTGGTGGGCCCCTGGACTACCCATTAGTGTTGGCTGCTGCGCTCACTTCAGTACTGAATGCTGGACTTCATTATCCACGACTGCGAATCACTGATCCTCCCGTAAGGCAGCAGGTGTAAGACCAATACCAGAACGATTACACTTACGACGTTATCATATCATAACCAGAGAATCGATTACAAACGACATGAATGCCATCGACCCTACAGATCAAGTGCTCTAGGCTATTGAGGGTGGAGTATTTATGTCGTCGAGGAGAGGTCCCGCTCTACGACGTTATTCGTAATGACCGAATCGTTTCTGCTCTTCTGAGCTGTCAGCGGTCTTTCCGTAACACATCAGTTACACTGTTCTGCTGCTTAATGAAACGCCTGCTAGGCGATGTTGCGTCCTACCTAGCGTCTCTTACATAACGTTATGAAGGCTGTCCAGTCAACACTCCCCTAACGATTTTCTGCTGAGCCCGCCCACAGTCTCGCTCAGGAATGTCGAGGCTGCTGTCTTCCTGCTGACAGAATAACGGTATTGAAATGTGTACACTTCCCGGCTGGCGGCTGTGATACTTTCTTGTGACTCAGTAAAGTCGGCTGTTCCAACTTAAAAAAATTGTCTCCCTCGTTTCCTTACTAATCTGGCTCGTAACAGAACTGCATTCTGTCTTAATGACCTGACAAACAATTTTAATTGTTAGTCCAGAGGTTTTGCTATGATGAAGTGATATCTGAAAAAAAAGCTGCAGATTTTGATAAGATTTCAAACTTTCGCAAAGTCTGTCAAGTTGCTTTAAATATGCAAAAATGTAAAATTGTGCACAAAGCACAGAAACGTACACTGATAAGCCAAAACATTATGACCACTGCCCACCGGTAGGTTGGATGCAACTTGGTGATGTTGTGGGCACGTGACGCGCTGTGAAAAGTAAATAAGCGGAGAAAAGACGGATGGAGGATCACTCTAGCGAAGATATGGGCTGCAAATTGGGAAATTTACTGAGACAAGCGACTTTGTCAAAGGTCAGATTATTATTACGCAAAGCCTGTGGACGAGTATCTCGAAAACGGCGGGACTGGTCGAATGTTCACGTGCTGTTGTCTTCAGCATCTACGGAAAGAGGCAGAAGGACAGTGAAACTATCACTAGTCGGACGTCCACACTCTTCACAGAACGTGGGTTTTGGAGGCTTGTCTGCTTTGTAAAGAATGAAACATAGTGATTTGTGGCATCTCTGCAGAAAGAGCACAATGCTGGTTTACGCACAAGTATTTCGGAGTACATCGTTCATCGTACACTGTTGAACGTGAACCTCCGAGGCACATGTTCACATGTTGACCCAACGGCATCGTCAATTACGATTGCAGTGGGCACGGGACCATCGGGATTCGACAGTCGATCAACGGAAACGTGTCAATCACATTTTTGCTACACTAGATCGATGATCGTCTCCACAAACGCCGTCCTCGAGATGAATGGCGCCTCGAAACATGTGGAGAGCTACGGACGCAGGCTGGTGGGATCAGTATTATTCTACGGGAGACATTCTCCTGCACTTGCATGGGACCTGTGGTAGTAATCGAAGACACGGTGACAGCTGCGAACCACCTGCATCCCATCATGCTCTATGTCATCGCTGATGGCGGTGTCATCTTTCAACAGTATAATTGTCCGTGTCTCGGAGCTAGAACCGTGCTACAGTTGTTTGAGCATCATTATTGTGGACTCACGCTGATGTCTCGGTGGCCAAATTCGCCTGATTTAAACCCTATGCAACCCATCTGGTTTGCTATCGGGCGCCATCACCACGTACGCAAATCAGCGACCTGTTATTTGTGCGAATTGCATGACCTTTACGCAAACATATAATGTCACATACCTCCACAACAAACTGTCGGGTCTGTGATACGCAGAATGAGTGATGTATTTCGTTTCAAAGACGGAAAAAGAAGCTATTAAGAAGGTAGTCGTAAGGTTTGGAACTTCAGTGTAATAGCCCATGACTACAATATCAATTGAAATCAGTCAACTCAGATAAATACTTAGGGGTAACAATTTGCAGGGATATAAAATGGAATTATCACATAGACTCAGTCGTAGGTAAAAAATGGCAAACTTCGATTCGTTGTAGGATACTGGAAAAATGAAATCAGATTACAAAGGATTCTGATTACTAAACTCTCGTGTGATCTATCCAAGAATGTTTCTCAGGTCTGTTGGATCAAACGGAACTAACAGAGGATATTTAACGAATATGAAGAATGACAGCACGAACGGCCGCAGGTTTCTTTGACTCACGAGAGAATGTCCCGGAAACGCTGAAAACCTGAAGTCGCAGATGCTTCGTGACAGAAGCCAATCATCCCTCAAAAACACAAAGCTAGGGACGGATTCTAGGAGTATATATTACAGCAACTTATGTATAGCTTACTCAGGGACCGCGAAGACGAGACCGATTACAACGCGCACGGAGGTACTTAAGCAGTCACTTTTCTCGCTCCCTACACGCAAAGGGAACCAAAGGAAACCCTATGTAGATGCAAAGCACAGTGGAAGAGTGTTTGTGTTAGAACAGTTTACATTTAGAACTGGACATCTGAGATGGTACGGAAGATGACAGACATTGATCAGTCATGACGCTGTCGCTGTAATAATCCGCTTCATAACGAGAATGTCTACGTTTGTCGCGCAAGAAGGAATGTTGAGTGTAGTATCGTGTAATGCCAAACTAGTGTCAGCTAGTTACTACGTTTCATAGTCTCATACTAGCAAGAACAGATGGTAGAGCACTCGCCCGCGAAAGGCAAAGGTCCCGAGTTCGAGTCTCGGTCGGGCACACAGGTTTAATCTGCCAGGAAGTTTCAAGAACTACAATGTAGGGCATTTTTAAGTTGCACATCACATGTTGTTTGTGGGTGCTCTCCAGTGTTTTATTACTTTTAAATGAATGTCATGGGCAGGTGCTAACATAAGAGCGGCTCTGCATAATTCTGCATGTGTGCTTTTGTCATTACATCACTACGATGCTCTTTCACTTTGTCTGTCATCCTGTATCTTTTGGCCCCTATTTACCTCTACCTCCCTCCATTCCTTCAAGCGCATCTTGATTGAGAATTGTCTACTTCGGAAGTGTTCAGTTCATCTCGCTCTTGACTATCTCCGTTTATATTTGCCTACTTTCCCAACTTTTTAAAATACTTTTTAGCCTGAATCCTTTGCTACCATTTAACATAGTCTAAGACCCTCCACATCCACATTTATCTCTTTTCGTCTTCCTTCCTTATCATTCTTTGCATCGCACAGAACCACACGCCACTCACACACGGCACTTACTGCATCCATTCCTCCGTTGTAGGTTCAGTTTCTCACATATACAGTTTCACGAAAAAAGTGAAGAGCCCAGAAGCAGAGAAGTGCACAAAATGAATCTTCCCTTGTCGAAAGGGTATTTGATGTTATTTCAGTGTCTGCAATACAGAGTCAAATTTACAAACAACTTGGCAGTATGCGCCAACTTACCAGCCTGACGTTACACCCCCTCTGGTCTAGATCGGTTGGGAAGGGTGTCACAAAATCATTGTATCCGCTCCTGAGTTAAGCTGGCCCACAGCTATTGTAACTCGTCCTCGATATCCTAGTTACTGGGACGGAACTGACATCCTGTATGGTCCCTCACATGTTCCATTGGGGAGTAATCTGTGGATCTTGCTGAGCACAGGAGTATCTCAATGTTACGTACACAGTTCATACAGACACGTATCATGTGTGGAAGATCATTGTCCTGATAAAATGTGGCACCATGATACTCTCGCTTGAGAGGTGGTAACACACGAGGACACAGGATGTCCGTGACATATCGTTGGGCAGTCAGAGTTCCATTAATCACTATAAGCCATGAGCTGATGTCATACCCCTTGGCTCCCCATACCATGGCTCAGGGAGTAACATCACTGTGCCGCTCCAAAACATTGGAAGATTGGGACTTCTCCCCAGGTCGCCGGTGTACAAGCGGATGACGGTCGTCCGGGCAAGCGCAGAACCACGATTCATCTCTGAACACAATGGGGCGCCGTTCAACAGTAGTCTATGCTTCGCGATCGTGACACCAGTCGGAACACGGTGTTGATGGCAGCCTACGCTTGGAACAGTAACTGCCTAGTCCAGTCGCTGTTGGTTTCAGTTGTTACCGACCAAAGATGGGGGACGACATAGAATGATGCAGGGAGTCCATTACTAGTTCGCTGATGGTAGGCACAGATTTAAAGGGGTTATAAAGTGCCTGGTGCACAATACGGCGAGCCTTCAGCCTGGTCGTCAGATGTGGCCGACTGGCCCGTAGACGACGAGTGGGTGCTAAGCACAGAGAAAACCAGGAAGATAGAGTACAGCACGAAGTACCGTATGCTTTGCGATCTAGAAAGTAGTAGAGTATATGTAGCTTTTTGTTTTCTTGTTATGTATCATCGTGTTATCATAGATTAATTAGTCATTGTATTTTATATGTGTTTTCGAGTATAGTGAGTCTGCTGGGGCAGTAGTCTTTTGAAGAGGGAGGAAAGGGGATGATGATCCCGGTCCTCAGGTCACTGAAAAGGGAGGTGTAGGGTCTGACGTATGGGGAGTGTTGTTGGAGGAGAAATCAAACGCAGTTCTGGAGAAATAAAAGGGTCGGAGTAAATTTTGCGGCAAAGCCGTAATAAATATGTGTTGGACGATCTCAGAGTCGTACGACTTCCTGTTTAAATTTTTAGTTATCTACAGTGCTGGGTCAGGAAAGTCGTGTTTATTGCACCAGTTCCTATAATGTAATTTAAGGATGAGAGTAGTTACACAATCGGCGTTGGATGTGGATCAAGAATAGTGAATGTTGGAGGAAAATCTGTGAAGCTACAAATGTGGAACACGTACACGGTGCAGTTATTTTTACCGACGGCGAAAGGAATAAACTGTCCAAGGGCCATCGTGGAACCAAAATTTTAATCAATGGAACTAAGTGTAACATAATAGGACCAACCTTCCATTTGCCAACGTCAATTTCAGGAGTCACGCAATTGAATGTTACGCAGCCACTGCTGTACTGCCCACAAACCACTTTAGAGTTTTTGTCACGGCAGAATCTGACCTTGTTCAATCAAACTCTGGAGCCAGGTCTGTTTAGATCCGTAAACCAGTTCATTTATGAGCAAGAGGGGCGCATATCAGCCGAACAGCTTGTGCAACATATCGCTCAGTATCGGGAAAGGCAACGACAAATAACGATCATTTTGAGTACCTCTGGGCCAAGTATCATCGCAACCTTAACTTTATGTGTTGTTTTCTTTCTGATCAGGCGGAGAGCTAATTCCAAAGGTAGTCCACGTCCCAGTCGATTGGATACCGAGGGAGTGAGACGAGTAGGTAAGAGGTTGATCGAGCAGTAGTCGTCCAGTAAGCCCTCGCGTTCCCATATAGTTGAACATCGGACCACTGTCACATCTTAATGCTTCACTAATCTGCATATTGTACGATTCGACAAGCCGAAAAATAGAGACCCACAACGAGGCCCCTTTCATACTTAGTTAGGTATGATAAAACTGTCTCACGGGGCGTCTGTGTGTACCTCACATTAATCACTCAACATCTGACGCTGTTCAAGCCCCGTATATACCCCATAAAGCATGGTAACAGCACTAAACGTGGACAGCAATGTACTCTGATGGCTACTCTACCTGTCACCGAGAAATAGCAATCTGATAAAATAGTTAACCGTCAACGACGTGTACGTGTACGAAGTTTCGTTAACACACACTATAACATCTCGATGGTTCACTGTTTTTGTCGCGCAGTATACATTGATTATATAGCACAATATACACTATAGAAGCTGTAAAGTTGTCGACGTAATTCTCAGCTCGTGATTTATACAGTTGTTGACTTGACTATGAAGGACAAACAGAACAGCTGTAGACACCCCACTTTGTTTTTCCATTGTGCCGTTCGATTTCCTCTCCGATTCAGATTTGGTTCCAGGCTGCTTGTCTTTCATTGCTTCTGTGTCCGTATCTCGAGGCGTCGTCATCAGCGACACTGGGAGTCTCTGAAAGCCTGCCCCTTTTTATTATCTCCGGTTTTACTCATCACCATACCGCTGACGCCGCCGCTACGGGCGTTTTATCGGGAATCTGGAATGGCAGGGCAGCCCGTTGTATACGCTCGATTTCCCGACTGTGTGCGTAACACGGAATAAACTGTAATCCATTGGGGAGCGGTCGAACGGAAAGCAGTTTGCTGACGTAACTGTCAAACGGGCGGCGATCTCCGTTAAACATTTCCGCTGAATGTTAACTTAGGTCCTCGTTTCAACGACAACACAGATAGCGGGATCGATGCTAGCGACAAATGTTTGTGTAAAGCGCCTCGCTCTGTATCATTTTGAAAGATACCGTAGCAGTTGACTCTCGAACATAGAATTAATTAACCAAGCACCTTTTAAGACTCGCCGTTTGTTAATATAAGTTGGATATTCTTAAAACTAGTCGCTCTTAAAATAACAACTCGAGGAAAAATGAAATCTCAGACGTTTTTCTGGTGTGTGTGTGTGTGTGTGTGTGTGTGTGTGTGTGTGTGTGTGTGTGTGTGTGTGTGTGCAAGGCCTGTTGCGAACGCAGAAATTTATACCAGGAGAATTGTGCTACGTTCAGAAGTAGTTTAATCACTTCCTTATGTTGTTAAATGTATATGAAACATCATCTGTGTCGTGAGCCGAGGCAACACACGAAATGCACATATAAACTGAAGAGCCAAAGAAACTGGTACACGTGCCTAATACCGTGTAGGGATCCCACGAGCACGCAGAAGTGCTGCAACACGACGTGGCATGGAGCCGAATAATGTCTGAAGTAGTGCTGGAGGGAACTGACACCACGAATCCTGCACGGCTGTTCATAAATCCGTGAGAGTACGATGGGGTGGAGATCTCTTCTGACCAGCGCATTGCAAGGCATCCCAGATATCCTCAATAATTTTCATGTCTGGGGCGTTTGGTGACCAGCGAAAGAGTTTAAGCTCAGGAGAGTGTTCTTGCAGCCACTCTGTAGCAATTCTGGATGTTTGGGGTGTCGCATTGTCCTGCTGGAATTGCCCAAGTCTGTCGGAATGCACAATGGACATGTATGGATGCAGCTGATCAGACAGGATGCTTACGTACGTGTCACCTGTCAGAGTCGTATCTAGTACCAGGGATCTCATATTACTCCATCTGCACACGCCTCACACTGTTATTGAGCCTCCACCAGCTTTAACAGTACCCTGCTGACATGCAGGGTGTATGGATTCATAAGGTTGTCTCCATACCCGTACAAGTCCATCCGTTCGATATAATTTGAAACGAGACTCGTCCGACCAGGTTTCCAGTCACCAGCAGTCATGTCGGTGTCGGCGGGCCCAGGCGAGGCGTAAAGCTTAGTATCGTACAGTCATTAGGGGACACGAAAGGGCCATCGGTTCCGAAAGCCCATATCGATGATGTTTCGTTGAATGGTTCGCACGCTGACACTTGCCCAGCATTAAAATGTGCAGCAATTTGTAGAAGGGTTGCACTTCTGTCACGTTAAAGATTCTCTTCAGTCGCCATTGGTCTCGCCTTGATCAGTCATGTTAGACACTTGGTCAAACATTGATGTAACACCTTCTGTACTTGTTCCATTATTTTTCTTGTAACACTAGTGTCATTCTCGTGTCTTTCTTGCACCCTACACACGATACCTGAGATGGTGAACCTATCTATTCTTCGAGCACTCTCCATGAAATCCTTACCCAACATTCTTGTCTCATTGTTACCGCCAGACTCACGCTGACGCAGCGTCCCTTAAGCTAGGTGCTTCTTACATGCGTTCCACGCTGTGAGCACGTGTAAGCCACGGAGGGGTTGACAGCAATCAAACATGCGCCTCTCAAGTGATCGTCATAGGAGAGCAATACCCTTTCAACCTATTCCTTTTCTTTACGATATTTCCATGATAATCAGCTAAATCAAAGCGGCACTGAATTCAAAAGTAAATTCAGATATTCCTTTGCAAACATAGGAACGTTTCAACTTGGGCTGGAGTATTTGGCATTTATCACTCAATTTTTTCATTGTTACTGGAAGCCTATTGATAATGCAGCCTGGCTAATAACGCACATCTTTCTGTGAAGTTCTTAAGGAAGTGTTATCGACCTATGTATCTTTTTCTGTGTAGTATTCGATGAATTAATATTGCACTTCCTTCTGAATGAGTCAGTATTGTCAACAACAAATTTCATGATGGAATATCATGGACGGCAGAGTTAGAATTCCGAAGCATGTGACCAACGGCCTAAATGAAGTCCTCTGTCTAACACCGCAGATCAGGCTAACTGCTCAAAAGAGCTAAGGACGTTATTGATCAGTACACAGAGTTACTCCTAAATATTACTCCAAACGAGATAAAGGAGTATGAAAGTTAGCAAAGTAAACAAGTCTACGGGTACAGAGGCAGTGTACATCATTCTGGGCCGGCCAGATGTTTTAAGGTGGTTATCATTTGTGAAGTCGGGAATTAGTGATGCTACGTAATCAACAAAACTAAGTTTCGAATACGGAAAGACTACAAGAATGGGAAATTCCGTTTAAAGCTTTTTTTGGTTTCTCGAGGCGATTGCTCCGTTTCAGCGGACGTGTAAATGCTAAGTAGGCACAGGCCTTACGAGATTACGAATGCAGTGGCTAGCTGGAGATGGAGTTCAACGAATGAAGCGGACTTGGCGAGGTTTATTTTACTTTTTTTTCATTTTCGTAGATATCTGGATGTGGTGTCTTTCGTGTCTTTTTTCCCCTATTCACTTTGAAATGTATTCGTGTTCTGCTGTTCAGGAGATTATCTACGGAAGCTGCTGTGAGTCAGATGGAAACGGGGAAACGGTGTAAAGGCTGTAGTGGCATGCATCATCTCATACAGTCGAACGGTCGGATCTCGGAATCTCGCTGACAGTAGTGACATATCTACAGGGCATTGATTATTGACTCTGGCGCAGTGATAAGTTCGATTTTGTCTCGTGGGTGAAAACGAATCTTGTGAGCCTGATTCAGATTGATTACGTCTGTGTGGTAGAGAAGATAATTAATACGGGCTCTCCAATAAATGTTTTCGAGTAAATATGGTGAGCGATACGTCGAGTAATTAGCAAAGATATCGAAATTCTCCACCGAGCCTGCAGGATCCAAACACCACCACAACCCTCAAAGCAGCCCACAACGTGTCACGCCGAAAACGCAAGTTTCCGCAACCATGGCAAGTTTCACGGGAACCATTCAGCCTGCTACCCCTGACAACAGGTTGCATTATCCATCCAACGTGACTCCAGAATAGTCAGCTATAAAGTATGTTTGCGCACGTAGTTTATTGTATCTCAGTTATAGTAACGGTGGAGCCAGAAAAATGAACAAATCAAACCTACGAGAGATTGAGAAGAAATTAAGAAATGGGGAATAATACTAGTCACCAAAAAGAGTCCAAGTCCAGCATCAGAAAGGTTTTCGTGTATTTATGAGGCAGTTTCAAATAAATCGATAGGTGTCTCGCAATGCAAATTGTGTGAAAAGTTACTAAGCTCTCACCTGGGAACCTCGACTAAATTGCGACCTGGTTGTCAATTTTGACCAGCTGTTTCCTCACTACATAAATATTTCGAAAGAGGACAAAGACTTAGCGAAGTGCCTGTTGGCTCCTCTCTCGGGTTCTTCGGCCGACGTTCATCTAATGATTTACTGACGTTTCTCCAGCACAAGTGGCTGGCATTGTCAAAGCTTTACTCTCCATTGTCAAAGCTTTACTCTCTCTTTGACAATGCCAGCCACTCGTGCTCGAGTAACGTCAGTAAACTCATTAGATGAACGTCGGCCGAAGAACCCGAGACAGGAGCCAATAGGCAGTTAGTCAACAACTGGCCACGAAAGCCGTAACAATTTTGTACTTAGTGAAGTGTGTGAAAATGTGCGCTAAATACTTGAAGCCATTTAGCGGTGTGGGGGAAAGGGCTTTGGAAATTTAGGGCTAACATTGACTGAAATAGAAAAAAAATATGGCTCACCTTCTTCTTTCAGACATGCATTTTGTAGATTAAGATAGTATCAAAAACTAAGTTCGTGTTTGGTAAAATGCAGTTCGATAATTTGGAATGAATTCAGTGAATCCCCAATACACACGCCGGAAAAAATAATTTAAATAGTTATAACTTGTGTCGTATTTTGTTAAAACACTCTAAACTACGCAGTGTAAGTAGGCTGTTTAGGTTTTTATATTGGTAACGCCACGTAGCGCTCTGTATGAAAATCACTGGCTGTGCTATGTGCAGTCTGTGGCTGAGTGGCATTGTTGGAATAGTCGCTATTGTAGAGTTGGGCAGTTGGAGGTGAGCCGCCAGCAGTGGTGGATATGGGGAGTGAGATGGCGGAGTTCTGAGAGCGGATGATCTGGACGTGTGTCCATCAGAGACAGTAAATTTGTAAGACTGGGTGTCATGAACTGATATATATATTATGACTTTCGAACACTATTAAGGTAAATACATTGTTTGTTCTCTATCAAAATCTTTCATTTGCTAACTATGACTATCAGTAGTTAGTGACTTCAGTAGTTAGAATCTTTTATTTAGCTGGCAGTATTGGCGCTCGCTGTATTGCAGTAGTTCGAATAATGAAGATTTTTGCGAGGTAAGTGATTCATGAAAGGTATAAGTTATTGTTAGTCAGGGCCATTCTTTTGTAGGGATTATTGAAAGTCAGATTGCGTTGCGCTAAAAACATTGTGTGTCACTTTAGTGTTGATAAGAACAAGTAAAGATAGAAATGTCTGAGTATGTTCAGTTCTGCTCAGCTGTTTGAAAATCAAATAACGTAAGAGGTTTATCTGCACAGTAATTCACTGATTTTTCTAAGGGGACGTTTCAGCAGAAACTAGACTTCCAAAACTGTACTTTTGTTGGCTTTGCAGTGTAATAGTCATGTTCGGCTTCTTAAGTGCAAAGGATCTCGATTTCCAGGGATGGTTCTGCTTACTAAACAAAATTTGTGTTAGAGGTAACCTGATGATGGTTCGAATTGAGAATAGGCAGAACTAGTCGAAAGAAAGTGAAGCTGTAGAAACAACAGATCATATCTAAAAATAAATAATTAAATAAGCCCGGAAAACGTCTAAAAGGAAAAAAGGACAAATAAAATCCCTTTTTTCTGGCCTAAAATGACATATAATGAATATTTTATATATTACCTTGTGCCTCGTCTTGTGATACTCAGGCAAAAAATGACTCTTCACTAACTTTAAAGCCCTACACATAAAACTACAATGAAAGTTCACAGAATAAACTGTTCCGTAGCGTAGCACAGCGGTAAGACGGAAGACAAGCAAGATCCCATTATCCCGCTCGGATTTGGCGTAGATGGGCTTGGATGAGAGTAAAGCAACCTGTCCGTTTTGCTGATAAAGTGCGGCAGCTTGCCTATCTGGCAGTTAGAACCGCGCGACACGCATCCCATTTCATCGGTACATACTGATCAACGAGGGCGCGTCTTGAGATTTAACTCAGGAATAACAACAAACGAATAATACCCAGTACGTTGGCCTGGACGCCGAGTGTTCATCGGAAACATTGGTATCAACAATCGTGCTCCAATTCAGTGTAATATGACAGTTCTTGTTCTCTACACACGTAAACGATCTGATGGATAGGGTGAACAGCCATGTGTGATTGTTTGACGTTGTAGTCTCTATGGAAAAGTGTCGTCGTTGAGTGACTTCATACAGAATGACTTGGACAGAACCTCTATTTGGTGGGATAAATGACAGCCGGCTCTAAATGTGGCAAAAAGAACGCCAACGCAGATGAGCAGGAAAGCAGTTCTATTCCGTAATATTCCAATACAGTGTTAGTGGAGTACTGCTTAACAAAGTCACGTTTATCAAATATTGGGCGTGACGTTGCAAAGCGAAACAAAGTGGAACAAGTGCGTAAGGTTGGTTGTAGGGAAGGCGACTGGTCTACTTCAGTTTACTGGGACAGTTCTAGGAAAATATAACTCATAAAGGAGACCCTGTTGAGTACTGCATGAGTGTTTGGGATCCCTATCAGAGATCCATTCAAACAATTCAGAGGCGTGCTGCCAAATTTGTTACCGCTAGGTACAATCAACGCGCGAGTTTTATCGAAATGGTCTGTGAATTCAAATGGAAACCTCTGATGGGAAGAAAACCTTCGGTTTGCGTAAAATTTTTGGAAAAGCTTAGAGAAGCTCTATTTAAGACAGGCTTCAAAAAAAAAAAAAATGGTTCAAATGGCTCTGAGCACTATGCGACTTAACATCTGAGGTCATCAGTCCCCTATAACTTAGAACTACTTAAACCTAACTAACCTAAGGACATCACACACATCCATGCCCGAAGCAGGATTCGAACCTGCGACCGTAGCGGTCGCCTGGTTCCAGACTGTAGTGGCTAGAACCGCACGGCCACTCCGGCCGGCGACAGGCTGCAGAACGATCCTACTGCCACCAAGACAGCAAAGACAAGATCAGAGAAATCACGCCCTTAGGGGACGCATATAGACAGTTGTTTATCCCTCGTTCCATTTGTGAGTGGAACTGCTGAGGGAATGATTAGCAGTGGTAGAAGGAACCCTCCGCCACGCCCGGTACAGTGGCTTTCGATGTACATATGTAGAGGTAAACGAAACGACTTTAAAAGACTATATTGACAGGCGAAAGGTTAATGCTCGCAGTTTCGATTGAAATTTGGTACTGACTGCACCGGGAAAAGCTCATTGAATGAAACAATTAGTTTCGAAGCAAAGGAAAGAGAGGTGGCATGTACGATACAATTAATCAGCCAAGTCGATGCGGAATGGCACTAGGACGGTCGGCGGTGGACCCGGGGTTAATATTCATTTAGGCTGGCTGTGAGGTTCGGCGTGTACAAGCCGGGACGGACGGCTGGCCTCTCACCTCGGTTTACCACCTCGGCGACGTGAATCACGGCAAGACACGAGCCGGCGCAGCGCCTGTAATGAATTAGGCGCCCGCTGAGTGATGGGCTGGAGCCACGGGCGCGTTTTCGCCGCCTCCCTTCTTCCCTTACCCCTCTCCTCTGTCGCCCCCTCCCCCTGCCACCCATCCCGTGCATAAATAGCGAGTCGCATCGTCCGGAGTTAATAACAGAGTACGGCTAACGGGCAGACAGTGATGAATCGCCGGCTCCTCTTGATACGGCCGCAACGCTTACCTTACGGGCGTGTGCGTGCGGCCAGGCCAGTAAGCCTACGCACCTGTGCTTATGAGTACGACGCCCCTGGCCGCTTCGTAGGAGGTACCACAGCTTTGCTAAGGTCCGAATGTGGGTGTATGGTCAGCGTACATGGTGTGGCAGAAAGTGAAGGTCAAACATTGCCTTCATCTGAACGGTGCACCTATTTGCGTGTCACAGAGCGATGATCATCAGGTGCCCCACCCCCTCTCCATCCTCTGATTTTTCTATCTGTCCTCCTATCCCTTTCTCTCCCTCTCTCTCTCTCTCTCTCTCTCTCTCTCTCTCTAAATGATTACATTGCAGTTCACACTTAAGTGTTTGGCTGAGGCTGAGTAGTAGCATTACTGGACTACATGTCTACCGCCATACTCTCAGAGAGCACACGGCAAAAATGAACATCCAAATCTTTTGTGCCAGCTCTTGTTTCTCTTATTTTAAAACGATGGTCGTTTTACCCAATACAGGTGGAAGTCAACCAAATACTGAGACATTAGGAGAAAAAAGTTTGTGATTGAAATTTCGTGGATAGTTTGTTATCTTGAGACTACGAAGTATCTCAAAATCTGCGCATCGGTAAAAATGGAAAAACAGGTGTTCATTTTTTTTTTTAATTCTATCCGGCGATAGAAATGTTGACACACCCAGCGCCAGCCCCAGGGTGGGAGGGGGCAACGTTGAAATCTGAAATATTCTCCTTCACTATTTACCACATTATTTGCCAACCCCGAGGCAACTTTCCGATTCAGCTACAGTAGAAATCACGTGACTTTCAGACGCAGAACTAGTCCATGCATGTTCGAAGCGCATTTTCATACCGAATTGAAGTTCCTTGAAGGTCGTTCGACAGAGAGAGAGAGAGAGAGAGAGAGAGAGTCGATGAAAATATGAGGGCGCAAGATCAGGTGAGAAAGGTGGGTGCGGAATGATTTCCCAATCCAACTACTGTACAGTGTTTTTTGTCAGTCTAGCAGAATGCCGGCGGGAGTTACCGTAGGGCAGCATTACTTCACGCAGATCTGGTCGCTGTTCTTGGACTGCGTCTGCAAGACATTTCAGTTGTTGACAGTAAATGTCAACAGCGATCGTTACACCTCGTGGAAGTAGATCGTAGTACACCACACTGTCGCTGATCCACCAACGTACAAAATTATCTGTTGCGAATGCAAGCATGTCTTAGTATGGGATGTTGCTGCTTTGTTAGGACTCAACCATTCCTTTCTTTTCCTTGTGTTAGCATAACGATATAGGGCAGAAATCGTCGGTGTTGTTCACGAGCCAACTGATGAGCAATCTGAGACCCACATTTGGCCACCTGCTGATTTTCGTGATTTTGGGTTAGAGCATGTGGGTTCCATACACCGGATTTTTTAATCTTCCACATTGCATGCAAATGTCGCACGATGGTGGAATGACCACAGTTGATCACATTTGTCAGTTGTCGAGTACAGTGACGTAAATTATTGTGCATTAATGCGTTTAAACGATCTTCATCAAGCCCCGAGGGTCTTGCTGAACGTGGAGAGTCCCTAATGTCAAAACCATCTTCCTTTAAACGACAAAATAATTTTCTTGCTGTGATCTGCCCAATGGCATTATCCCCATACATAGCGCAGATATTTCTGGCTCTCTCCGTTGCTGTCACCCTTCCACTGAACTCAAACGGAAATACACTCCTGGAAATTGAAATAAGAACGCCGTGAATTCATTGTCCCAGGAAGGGGAAACTTTATTGACACATTCATGGGGTCAGATACGTCACATGATCACATTGACAGAACCACAGGCACATAGACACAGGCAACAGAGCATGCACAATGTCGGCACTAGTACAGTGTATATCCACCTTTCGCAGCAATGCAGGCTGCTATTCTCCCATGGAGACGATCGTAGAGATGCTGGATGTAGTCCTGTGGAACCGCTTGCCATGCCATTTCCACCTGGCGCCTCAGTTGGACCAGCGTTCGTGCTGGACGTGCAGACCGCGTGAGACGACGCTTCATCCAGTCCCAAACATGCTCAATGGGGGACAGATCCGGAGATCTTGCTGGCCAGGGTAGTTGACTTACGCCTTCTAGAGCACGTTGGGTGGCACGGGATACATGCGGACGTGCATTGTCCTGTTGGAACAGCAAGTTCCCTTGCCGGTCTAGGAATGGTAGAACGATGGGTTCGATGACGGTTTGGATGTACCGTGCACTATTCAGTGTCCCCTCGACGATCACCAGTGGTGTACGGCCAGTGTAGGAGATCGCTCCCCACACCATGATGCCGGGTGTTGGCCCTGTGTGCCTCGGTCGTATGCAGTCCTGATTGTGGCGCTCACCTGCACGGCGCCAAACACGCATACGACCATCATTGGCACCAAGGCAGAAGCGACTCTCATCGCTGAAGACGACACGTCTCCATTCGTCCCTCCATTCACGCCTGTCGCGACACTACTGGAGGCGGGCTGCACGATGGTGGGGCGTGAGCGGAGGACGGCCTAACGGTGTGCGGGACCGTAGCCCAGCTTCATGGAGACGGTTGCGAATGGTCTTCGCCGATACCCCAGGAGCAACAGTGTCCCTAATTTGCTGGGAAGTGGCGGTGCGGTCCCCTACGGCACTGCGTAGGATCCTACGGTCTTGGCGTGCATCCGTGCGTCGCTGCGGTCCGGTCCCAGGTCGACGGACACGTGCACCTTCCGCCGACCACTGGCGACAACATCGATGTACTGTGGAGACCTCACGCCCCACGTGTTGAGCAATTCGGTGGTACGTCCACCCGGCCTCCCGCATGCCCACTATACGCCCTAGCCCAAAGTCCGTCAACTGCACATACGGTTCACGTCCACGCTGTCGCGGCATGCTACCAGTGTTAAAGACTGCGATGGAGCTCCGTATGCCACGGCAAACTGGCTGACACTGACGGCGGCGGTGCACAAATGCTGCGCAGCTAGCGCCATTCGACGCCCAACACCGCGGTTCCTGGTGTGTCCGCTGTGCCGTGCGTGTGATCACTGCTTGTACAGCCCTCTCGCAGTGTCCGGAGCAAGTATGGTGGGTCTGACACACCGGTGTCAATGTGTTCTTTTTTCCATTTCCAGGAGTGTATGTCGGAAATTTTCCAATTTCTCCACTTCGTACTTCAAGAACAAGAGCCAAGAACAGTGACGTTATTCTGCGCTGTGAGCCCTGCACACATGGCTCCCCAACGCCCAAGGGCAGGTTCGTTTTTTAAGTCTTCCCACTACACAGCCGAATTTTTACTCACGGGAAACGGAGTAGGTACTAGTGCACGTAGCTTAAAATGACAAGGATTAGTAGTAAAACTGACCAGTTTCTTGCACTGCCATTGATTCTGTATGTAGCTGCTTGAGTTTTGTTATGAGCCTCCTGCCTGATATTACCCCAAAATATTAGTTAATATATGTGTGTATTTAATATTTAAGTTTTGGAAAAAAAGTTATTAGGCCCAATGTGCCTTGTTTGTGCTGTTACATCTTCGACTTAACTTATTCTGTGTAATTTAAATTGCAACTGTAGAGAGAGTGTTAGAGTTCTTAAGTTAGAGTATTCTATGGAATGTTCATACTATATGTAGAATAGTGATTAAATTCTACTGTTATTTGGTTATGGTACGTCTCAGTAGCTGAGTGGCCAGTCCATCTGACTGCGATGTGAATGACCTGCGTTCGATCCCCGGTACCGCCAAGGAGTTTTCCTTGGTAGGACGACTTGAACGCGCTGCCCTCAGCCTTTTGATGCCAATGGAGGAGCTACTCAACCGAGCAGTAGCGGCTCCAAGTCACGAACATTGCCAGTGGCCAGGAAAGCGGTGTGTTTGGACGTGATATGCAGAGGCGTGGGGTCGGCACACCGCATTCCCGGCCACTGTCAGTGTTCGTGACTTGGAGCCGCTACTGCTCGGTTGACGGAGGCCTGTGGACGGAGTCTATGTTTACTTTATTAGGTTATGGGAATTGACACTACACTCACGGAAGGATGTGCACAATTATTTTGTGGAATTGTTGAATCGGAACCAGTGAAGTTTTTAATATTGCTGTGCTTATTTTATTTGTTTTGGATTTGTTTGTTATTGGAAGAGATATTGTTAATAACTAGTGAGTGGGTGCTGCTTCCCTACGACCCCCAGCCACTTCCACTCTACAAACGTAAGTGTGCGTGTGTGTGTGTGTGTGTGTGTGTGTGTGTGTGTGTGTGTGTGTACATCTCTACACATCAAGCCACCATTAGGTACGTGGCGTAGGGGACGTAGCTTTTCAATCTCATTTCCATTTCTCCTGTTCCATTCACAGGTGGAACGAGAGAAGAAGGATTGTCAGTACCCTCAACCCCTCCTCTCTGACCTCTAGAATGCGCATCCATTCTCTAATTTTAGCATCGTGTCTATAAGACGAGATGAATGTTGCAGGAAATAGTATGTCTATTGATTCATCTCGGAACGTGGATCCCTCTGAACTGAGCAAGTAAGACTTTTCGCAACGCACACAGGCCTATCGTAATGTCTCCCACGCAGTTTCTTCAGCATCTCTATGGAACTCACGCTGGATGTACAAATACGTGATGAATCCTGCAGCTCTTCCTGGAATCTGTTCTGTTTCTTCCGTTAATGTTACTTGGGAAGGGTCGCAGATTGACGAATAGTACTGAACAAATGGTCGAATGAGTGTTCCTAAGTGACTTCCTTCGTTCGTAAACTGCACTTCCTTAGGATTCCTCCAATTAAATCAGAGCCCAACATCTGCCTTGTTCACGGCTAGGTTTTGTGGTCGTTCTGTCTTAAATTACTCCGGAGATAAACTACTAGATACTTGGAAATTTTAACTGATTCTAGTGCCTGATCATCGACCAAGTAATCCAAAAATTGAGATTTTTTCATCTATTCATCTGTAGAGTCAGCTACCAATACTGTATCGAAATTAATTTTCCCACTTGTGCCTACGAGAATCTCGTTCGCTTTCAGCACCTTTTGCAAAATCCACTTATATTGTCATCTATTTTCAGTTCATCCAAATTACTCTCCTATGCGTTTTGACGTAACAACTGTAATTTTATGCTCCGCCTCATGAAATCTTCACTAGAGCGAGAACAAAACAATAACAGCTCAGAAAACTTGCATTACTCTTTAGGTGGATTATAATATTGAAAATAATCAGCTATGATATCAATTGGGAAACACTTTCCTGAAGTTTTGCAAAATTTTTTTCTCAGTAATCATAAAGTGACAACTGATTGGTGCATCCCACCAACTGTAGATACGGTATTATGAAGTTGTTTAGATATTAATTTCAAATAAAAATAAATTCTTATATTTTAAAAGCAATTTTGCAATAGTGCTCTACATCTGTTTTCTACGTAGAAACTGAACTTAAATTTACCTCTGGAGAAAAATGAAACTTCCTTCGAAATTACACTAACATATTGTGTCATTTGTTTCTTGATTTTAATAGTTTGCAGTAGCTTCATGTTACAGCCTTTCTTCGATATATGAACAACGTCACTATGTTCATCAAATGGATGCTTTTCTGTTAGAAGATGCACAGCAAAGTTTAAATCTGTCGTTTGTAACCTTGAACTATTCTCATCTAGAAACCGTTTCTTTTTGTTCTTGTCGGTGCTGCAACGCACTGGAAGAGAGTCAAATTAATATTACCTTAGCGCACTTTACGTTAAGACAGCAACTGTATTAAAGTTATCCAATACTGTCTTTCATTGTTTGGAATGATCTGTTTTTATTTATATTTGCTTTCATTGCTCCTCGCAACTCCTGAATTACAGAAGACTTCACTACATATTGTTGTTGTTGTGGTCCTCAGTCCTAAGACTGGTTTGATGCAGCTCTCCATGCTACTCTATCCTGTGCAAGCTTCTTCATCTCCCAGTACCTACTGCAACCTACATGCTTCTGAATCTGCTTGGTATATTCATCTCTTGGTCTCCCTCTACGATTTTTACCCCCGGCGCTGCCCTCCAATGCTAAATTGGTGATCCCTTGATGCCTCAGAACGTGTCCTAACAATCGATCCCTTCTTCTAGTCAAATTGTGCCACAAACTTCGCTTCTCCCCAATTCTATTCAATACCTCCTCATTAGTTATGTGATCGACCCATCTAATCTTCAGCACTCTTCTGTAGCACCACATTTCGAAAGCTTCTATTCTCTTCTTGTCAAAACTATTTATCGTCCATGTTTCACTTCCATACATGGCTACACTCCATACAAATACTTTCAGAAATAACTTCCTGACACTTAAATCTATACTCGATGTCAACAAATTTCTCTTCTTCAGAAACGCTTTCCTTGCTGTTGCTGCCGGCCGCGGTGGTCTTGCGGTTCTAGCCGCTGCAGTCCGGAACCGCGGGACTGCTACGGTCGCAGGTTCGAATCTTGCCTCGGGCATGGATGTGTGTGATGTCCTTAGGTTAGTTAGGTTTAAGTAGTTCTAAGTTCTAGGGGACTGATGACCTCAGAAGTTAAGTCCCATAGTGCTCAGAACCATTTGAACCATCTTCGTTTTCAATTTTGTGAAAGTCTTTATCTAACATCCTTAGACTTGAAGTATGATGATTCTGTGGTAAGTACAACGCTCACTTGCATAGTTGAACTACGCAACTGCGTTCCAGATTTTTTGAAAATACTTCGGAATGGACATACGATTTAAAACAGCAGTGGTGCTATGACACAGGGGCAAGTCAAAGCGAATGCACAAGTCAATACTCCTGGATTAGTAAGTCCACCACATGCCAATAACGACTTCCTACTTAGGACATTTTCCTAAGAGACCTTAAAGACAGATCTTCATTTAGCGATACGAATGAGAGTGCCTCAAGCTTTTCTACTACTTCTCAGTAGACTGGCGGAGACATTTATTGAATCAAAGTTTTCGACTATCTACAAATGTCACGTAATTCGATTGGTTGATGAACACATTTAGTTTTCCTCCTGCTGCTTATTGTTAACAGAGCAATGTTGCTTTGTACAATATAATAGAGAATTTTTGTAAACGTATAATAATAGTGACTAGTAAAAAAACAGCCATTTACGTCGCGTTACCTGTGAATATTATTTCTCGAACTGATTTATACTTCAGATAAACAGAGCGTCGTCGACGAATGTGGTGCATGCCTGCTTTGTTAGTTATGGTGGGCTTACCTAGAACAGAAGAAACAAATGAAGTAATTAAGTTTTGTGTAAGAGAAAAGAGTAGAACAGTAGAAAATAGCTATTGTTATGACATTAATTAGCTGTTCACCCAAGTGGCAAAATGAAATTGCCGGCTCTTCCGGAAACAAAGACAACAATTACGAGGACTGAGAGCAGTTAATTATGTTACAGACAGAAACATAATTACCGTGTTTATTAAGTATAACGGGCTTATCTATGCTCGTATTCTTCAAGGTAAACCGATAGTTGTAACGTTTAAATCGTTGTGAATGACTTCCGTACTTTCTATTCTGTAAATTATTAAAAGCAAATTTGGTTCCAACTCCAACATATCGTCAAGACGTTTACAAGGGGCAGTCAATGAGAAACGACACAGATGGAAAAAAGGAAGAATACTGCTTATTTCTCTTTTTGGCTTTTCATTCTCTTTACAAAGGTTAGCTTAGAAGGCATATATTTTAAATCAAATACTTTTATTTCCATTACCTTCTCGAGAAGCTGCTATTTCGTTAGATAAACATACAGTGCAGCAAGCGAAACTGAACTGTAGCATCGAAGGACGGACTTTTTCTCACTAACACTGAAGTCATCAGGTATGTAAAATAATGCAGGTGGGAACTGATCACTTAATTGCTGCCGCCAAATAACGCACAAATAATAAAAAACTTTAAAGCCAAAATCCTCGCTACACGAAAAATACCATGTCCACTTAACTTTAACATCAGAAAGAAATATTGTACCAGAAATCAGAGCCCCTACATCAGCCTTAAAATAAATTCTGACAATAACCCGATTCAAGGAAATCAATAAAACCCTCTAGCAATGGAGTGAGGGTATTAAGGAAAATAACAGAATAGTTTCAAAACAGTGATTATTTCAGCAACTATCACTGCGAACTTTACATTTAACTTTCATTGACGATTTTTCTTCCTAAGAGAGACGTTATCTTTAAGAAGAATTACCAGCCATAGAAATGTTAAATTCGCTTTGGAAGTAGTGAAAATTGATAAAATATTGTGATTGAATGTTCAAGTTCGTTAGGACATAGCATTGCAGCGAAGAGTTCATTAATAATCACTTACGTTCATTGGTAACGGTATCCCATACACGAGGAAACTGTAGCCAGGAAAGCGAGAATTATTCTGACGAGGAGAAGGTAGAAGTTGAGTGACTGAGATATTTCTGAAAGAACTGACTACTCTAAAACAGACTAATCTCGGCCACGTGGTCTTCGGCGTCTAGATTCTAGAAAAGAAATTTTCTAGAAGCCGTAAAATCTACTAGTCATAAAGCGGCCAAAATTATGCATAGTATTGTCCGTTACTACGAATTATTACCGTTGCATGTGGCGCGGTCATATCATGAAGCTATCTTCAGCGCCATTGTGGGCTTCGGTGCCAGCTCTGGGCGCATCGCCTTAGACAAAGCATCTATAAAACAGTACTGCGACGAATTCAGCGGAGCGTATTTCTGGCGCTCAACGGTGCCTTTCGTACTACACCCGTAGAGGGTTTCCTGGTAATCTTCGGAATACGTCCGATGGATACCGTGGTATGTTACAGGACAGTGGTGTATTGGTTGGGGCGTGAACAATATGACCCCGTGAAAGAGAGCACAGGAACGCATATTAATGATAAAAGACATTTACCAGCCAGGAAGTTAGATGAATGGCAGTCTGGGACACTAAAAGCAAAGCAAGGCGTGTTTACAGCATATTCAAAAGCATTAGGAGCAGGCGCAAACTGCGCGACGTTGCCCTTACTCGAGATATAGTACACCTATTAACAGGTCACGGTCCATATTCCAAATATCTGCATCGAATTGGATGCACACCAATCTGTGAATGTGGAGAGAAAGATTCCTCTGGTCACGACGTTCTCAGATACCCGCTATTTCAAATAGAGAGAGACTGTAGACAATTAGACTGCGATGTGCAAACAATGACCAAAACTCTTGGTTTAAAATCACTATGACAGCACATCTGATATCTAGAAGGCGACTTCTTTATTTTCACTCTATAAGATCAAGTGGACGCTTTTAATATTAAAATGGTGCCAACAGGTCACACGAAGCTTTTCCTCAGTTATAGATAATGATAGGCACATACAAATTTGAGTAAGAGAAACTTCATATACATATGACAAACGAATATTTACGACCTGTTTAGAGTTTTCATTTAACAGGTCTAAAATTCGTAGCAATAAACTGAATTGAATGGAACTAAATTGTAGATTTGTTACGTTTTCCGAACTTTACAATCTGCTGCATCACACGTCAAATAGATGTGTGCAATTTCCTGTACAGGGTAATGTCCCATTTCCGAAAAGAAATCATCACTGTAAACACTGCTAAACTCCATCTCGGACACAACGCAGACTACTGTGTACTCTTTATTAATGCAGTGCGACCTGTGTTGTTGCCGCAGACAGTTATTTGTTATGGAATACACAACGGGGTGGTCATAGAACTGCAGTCGTCACATAGAAAACATAAAGTTACGTAGTTAACTTTTTGTTTGTTAGCGGGTACATATCAGCAGTCCTGATACTCGCTGAAATCGCCGCGACACTGTACCTAGTACGGTGCCAGGGTAGCGATAAGAAACGGTGTAGGTACGCCGCTGCAACAGCTCACACTGAGTTGCTGGACGTGTACGGCGGCAGTGCATTATTATTTGACGCAATGGCTATGTGACGCAGACGCTTCCAGTGTGGTCAGATAAGTCTCGATGACGAAAAACGAAGTGGCCGACCATTTCTCTACGAAGAAGCGGGGATCGCTAGGCGAAGACTAGCGTTTCACAGTGAAGAAAACAGTTCAAAGTTGAAGATCAGTCATGGGTCACTTTTCAATATCTTTCACAACGTTTTGAACATGACGAACTTCATCGCTTGCTGGGTTTCGCAACTGCTCACGTCCATTCAAAAACCCCATTGGAAATGTTGCAGTTGTGTCAGACCAATCCGGATCACTTTTTCAGCGGCCTAATCACCAAGGTCGAGTGTTCGGGGTGTGGCTATGACCCCGTAACAAAGCTGCCAGACAGACAACGGAAACACGTGTAAAAAGGCCAAGAGCCAATCATAATTTGGCAAGGGGATGCTGAGTGTTCTTTGGACTCCCGTGGTGTCGTGCCAACAGGTTATGCTCGTAAAGGGAAAACGTCAGTGGAGGAGATTACCCAAATGTCCTGATGAGGTTACCGGAAGCAGCCAAGACGAAGTGCGGCTGGAAGCTGACAGAGGGGTTGTTTCTAATCCGCAAAAAAGCCTAAGCTCATTCTGCACAGAATACAGAAACGCTTGCTGCTCAAGTTCCAGTATTCTTTTAACATGGCATCCAGTGACTTCTTCCGTGAGCAAAAAGGGTGCAGACTTCTACAAGAGAGGTCTCTATTACGTCACTCTTTGTTGGCAAAAATATGTCGCATTGAAGAGGGAATGTCTAGAGGAGAAGCTTGATCTGTTTTGAGGTTCTGATCAAAAATTTCTTAAACAGTCCAGAAACAAGTTCCTCTCGTGCATTGCTCATTATAAACCTTGTGCCTTCCGAAATATTCATTTCCACCTATTCTAGTCGTATACATAGTATATCAGTTGCAAGACGCAATCAGAACTTTCACTGCGTGATAACAGTGGTGATGTTACCGATGACAACGCCGCTAGAGTAGAGTTACTAAACATGGTTTTCAGAAATTCCTTCACAAAAGAAGATGAGGTAAATACTCCAGAATTCGAATCAAGAACAACTGCAGATGTGAGAAACTTACAAGTCGATATTCTCGGTGCAGCGAAGCAGCTTAAAACAATTAAGAAAGGAGAGGTGTCTAGTCCTGATTGTATACCAGTCAGGCTCCTGTGAGGCTGACTGAACACGAACGCACCTAGAGATTAAATAAATCAGACTCCACCTTTTCTGAACATGTGTTCAAAGAAGGACACAAATATCTAACACACACAGAAGTGCTACGTATAGCCAACAAAGGCAGAAAACTCAGCCTACTAGAAGCACTTGAAATTAACAAACACTTAGCCCTAAATACCCAGCTGGTTCTAAATGACCAATTGCAACTGAGCACATCACCACTCTTAAACTTTACACAATAAAGTAAACCTGCTACTAACCACAAAGTGTCCCAATAGCAAACAAATTCACATCCCAATATAATGTAATATCCCTTATGTGTTTACATTCATAACTGTAACTCAACTGTAACTATGTCATATTTGGTATATATGAATGCAAAATTTTTCTAATAACAAAATGTAACCCACAAGAAAATATCGCTGTTGTACAATGAACAGTTAGTGTCCAGTGCAACTGTTCACACCAAATACCAAAAAATAGTAATTTTGTAATAATGTGTATTCTAAATAATTTTAATTGTTGTCATACATGATACTGACAAACCATAAAATGTGATTTATTAAGTTAAAGAACAGTGGTACAGAATAAAAAGTCAAAAGACCCGTTTGACAATTCCAAAGACAATACCACAACTAAAGATCGTATGTAAGTGCGTTGTATCTTAGTACACAATGTTTGGTTCGTAAGAACACAAGCTGCTTGTAAACAATAGCTAGTAGTAATCTTAAGATGGCCTAATAAGCCGAAAACTAGTTCATACAAATAAAAATCAGTAGAACAAAAGACCGACTAAGTGTTATTCAACACTCAGTATGTTGATACAGTATCTGAATACTTATCAACCGTATATAACCGCTCGCTCGTAGAAAGATCCGTACCCAAAGAATGCAAAGTTGCACAAGTCGCAACAATACCCAAGGAAGGAAATAGGAGTAACCGGCTGAATTACACACCCATATCACTAACGTCGATCGGCAGTAGGATTTTAGAACATATACTGTGCTCGATCATTATGAATCTCCTCGAAGAAAACAATTTATTGACAATAGCCAACATGAATTCAGAAAATATCATTCTTGTTGAACACAACTAGCTCATTATTCTCACCAAGTAATGAGTGCTATCGACAAGGGACATAAAACTGATTCCATATTATTAGATTTCCAAAAGGCTTTTGACACCCTTCCACACAAGTGACTTGTAATTAAATTGCTCGCCTGTGGAGTATCGTCTCAGTTGTGTGACTGGATTCGTGATTTCCTTCATAAAGGTCACAGTTCGTAATACAGAGCGAAGTGGCGCAGTGATCAGCACACTGGACTCGCATTCGGGAGGACGACGGTTCAAACCTGCGTCCGGTCAACCTGATTTAGGTTTTCGGTGATTTCCTAAATCGCTTCGGGTAAATGCCGCGATGGTACCATTGAAAGGGCACTGCCGAATTTCTTCCTCTTCCTTCCCTAATCGGATGGGCCCGATGGCCTCTCTGTTTCATCCCCGCCCACGAATCAACCAACTAACCAACAGCTCGAAATAACTGACGGAAAGTCATCGAGTAAAACATATAATATCTGGCATTCCTCAAGGAAGTGTCGTTCCTGAACTTCACAAGCGATTTAGGAGACAATCTGAGCAGCCCTCTTAGACTGTTTGCAGATGATCCTATCATTTACCGTCAGGTAAAATCATCAGATGATCGAAATGGATTGCAAAATGATTTAGACAAGATATCTGTATGGTGAAAAAAGTGGTAGTGTCATCAACATGAGAACTAAAAAAAAAAAAAAAAGCGCTAAATTTCAGTTACACGAGAAATCACACAAATATAAAGGCTGTAAACTCAACTAAACACTTAAGAATTACAGTTACGAATAATTTAAAATGGAACGATCACATAGATAATGTTGTGGGAAAGCAAACGAAAGACTGCGATTTATTGGAATAACACTTAGAAAACATAACAGGTCTACAAAAGAGACTGCATACAGCACACATGTCAAGCCCTCTTCTGGAGTATTGCTGTGCGGTGTTGGGATCCGCATCAGATGGGATTGACGGAGGACATTGACAAAGTTCAAAGAAGAGCAGAGAGAGAGAGTGCCACGGATATGACACACGAATGGGGTGGCAGTCATTAAAAGAAAGGCATTTTTCGCTGCGGCAGGACTTTCTCATGAAATTTAAGTCACTAACTTTCTCCTCCGAGTGTGAAATATTACGCTGGCTCCCACCAAATAGGGAGAAATTATCATCATAATAAAAATAAGAGAAAGCAGAGCTCACACGGAAAGATTGAAGAGTTCAATTTTCCCGAGCGCTTTTCGAGGGTAGAACCTTAGAGAAACAGTTTAAAGTTGGTTCGATGAACTCTCTGCCAGACACTGAATTGTCAATTACAGAGTAATGATGTAGATGTAAATGTTGGTCTCTAGTATCATACTCAGTTTGGTCTCTTCTAACGACTGTGTCATTTTGACCACAAAGGACTTGGAAGGTCCTGAATATCTAGGATAACACTGTAAAGGACAAGACTTACGAAGTGCACGTAATATCCACGGATATAAATTTCAGTAACACATTGGAACCGGATGGAAGCATCGCCGGAACGGAGGGGACCACCACAGCGCCCGCACCACTACTGCCAATCTCGTGACTCGCAGTGAATCACACGTGCCACGCCCCTAGCTGTCTGTGATCGTGACATAAAGGCCGACTGGCCCACACCCTTTCGATTCGATATCGTGACTGACCTAAGCCAATATCGACGCGCTTCAGGCTGCATAGTCCAACATGAGCGTTGTCAAACTTGCACTTTGTTTGCAAACTCTATTCATCACTCGTTGTATTTTGTATGTGTTATTACTGAACTTCTGCTGTTTCTGTGAACTTACATCAGGGCAGCTTCATCTAGTGTCAGTACTGTTTCATACCATTCTTTATGTTTTAACTTCGCCCCTGCGAGCTCTGACTATGTGAAACCGTATTCACAAACTTCTCCCTGTCATGACACGCAAAACAGGTGTTGGTGGGGTAAAAAAAGTTCACTCATACTAGGCAAATTGTTTCAGGTAAACACAGCGACCGTTTGTAAATTCGTACCACATAATTCAGCCTCATGTCACACAAATACACACGAGTACACACAAGTATTTCGACTTATTACCAAGCCATCATCAAATGATCTGTTTAAAAAGAAACAATAGGTGGATAGTAAATTATAAACAAACTACAAATTACTAGCATCATTCAATAAATTATGCCCCACTTTTTTTCTTCTCTCTCTCTCTCTCTCTCTCTCTCTCTCTCTCTCTCTCTCTCTCTCTCTCTCTCTCTCAGGGCGTATTTGTTCTTAAGAATTGAATTTGGTGACTATATAAGTCAACGTTCATATACTATTTTTCTACCTAGTCCCCATCATGTTATATGGCGGTACGCAGCGATATGTAAGAGCATATATTGGTTATTGGTAACAGCTCCTGTCCTATGTTTCACTGTATTAATTACGCGTGCATCATCAAAGTGTGGCCCAAACAGATAGAAGTCAAAGGGTACAAGGTCTGGGGTGTAGGTTGAACAAGGTATTGGTGTCCAACTCAGGCTGCGGACGTGTTCCCGGGCTCTGAGCGTTGTGTGTGAGTGTGCATTGCCGTGTTGGTGCAACATTTCTTTTGCGTTATTGTCAGACCAAACAAGTCAGAAACGATTACTGAGTTCGTTCAGAGTCTTCACATATGCCTCTGAACAAATGGTTGACTCCTCTGCCAAGGCATCTACGAGAAAAGTGCCATCACCGTCCTGAAAGACTGCCATGATTATGCCAGCAGAGAAATGTGCCTTAAATTTCTTCTTTCTTGAAGATTGCGGGTGGTGCTATTCCAGTGACTGTTATTTCGTTTCGTCATCTGAAGATTAGATGGGTAGATCACATAACTAATGAGGACGTATTGAATAGAATTGGGGACCGGTTGGTAGGACATGTTCTGAGGCATCAAGCGATCACCAATTTAGTACTGGAGGGCAGCGTGGAGGGTAAAAATCGTAGAGGGAGACCAAGAGATGAGTACACTAAGCAGATTCAGAAGGATGTAGGCTGCAGTAGGTACTGGGAGATGAAGAAGCTTGCACAGCTTAGATTAGCATGGAGAGCTGCATCAAACCAGTATCAGGACTGAAGACCGCAACAACAACATCTGTGTTGCTCCGAGACAAAAAGGCCTCTCCATTGGCCTCAAACTGCTCCAAGAGTTCAGATGAAATGGCTTTTCATTAAATTTTGTAATCTGTTGTGAGCATTTGTGGAATCCATCTTGAGCAGAACTAATATGATGGAGTCTCGGTCATTGCACAAGCACTTACAATGCTTATCGGTAGCTCTAGGGACAACTGTCGGGTTATGGTCCACCGGCACACGTGAATAATAGCATACGGGCGATTCACACGTCGGGAGCAGTGGCTGAGACAGAACGTGTCGAACATGGTAGATCATGTGTAACACCTAATTTGGACCTATTTGGTATCTGTATCGATATTTCTATGTCAATTTGTAGTGTTGCTTATGTAGAGTGTTGTATCTGTCATGGAAATTCTTTGACTATGTATCCATATTTCAGTTATGTGAACTTTTGAACGATGTCGTTTAAACTGCGCTTGTAGATTTAAATAACTACTAGAATGATTGTTATATAATGTACTGAATTGACTTGGTTCATAAGTAGGGAACGTAGGATTGAAAGTAAAAGATGTGGGGAAGGTGTGGTTGGCGCGCAAGACGCAAATCGTCCTTTGTGACAGGTAAGGAGACTGGGCTGAGCAGTGCTGTGGTTACCATCCCGTTAGCAGTAGCGGATCATTGTGGCTCATGTTCTTGGAGTTTTGAGACCAGAGGAACTTAAGAGCAGTATTTATGGGGCTCGGATTCTGCATTTGGTGATACTCCATCATGGCATCGTTTTTGGCTCTAAAAAAATATAATTCCAACGCCAAGATGATCTGTACCAGGGCGAGGCCAACAGTACTGCCATGACTGCTTCACCGCCATGTTAACAGCGACTGCAAATAACGCCACCAGTACCACCAGCCTTCCATTCAATTGTTTATGTTTGGCACTCCATAAACGGACCAGGTGTTTGTGAAATTTGCTTGATTTTGATAATAGTCGTGTTGTTGCTGAAAGCTCTATCTTACACCCGTGATTATCCCAAATCACAAACGTGGACAGGAATCCGAGCCTAGTGAATTTAATTCCGTGTGACCTAATTTATTATGGAAAGACTTACACAGCAGCTGTAAAAATAGTTGTGATTGCTTTCTAATATGTGGAGTAATAGTGTTCATAGCTCAGTCTTATAGTCTGAAAAAAATGCTGTATTTCCAGTGCATTTTTAAATCAATCTGAAGTCTTTTTCTCAAATATTTTGCCTTAGTTTAAAGGCTTCCTGAAATTAGTAAAGTTGATCTGAAGTGTGAAAGATAATTAATTGTTGCATTTATGCACTTTGATCAGTACTACGAAGTTTTATCAGTGTTCATTTCATGAGAAAGTGTTTTAACTTCAATATAATGTTGTGCTGGCATTTGCACAGCCAACCGTATTTTGAATAGGTTAAAAGCCCGCTCGTCAAACCAAGTTTGTTATTTAAAGCGTTATAGTTTGTTGTGCTTTACATAATTAATAAGGAAGCAAAGTAAAGGCTCCTTCAGAGCCGGTGTAGCTAGATTTGCATTCTGCTTAACTGCTTCAAAACGAGGTTACGAAATATTTATTGTGTTAGCTATTCTGATGCCGCCGGACGGTGTAGCCGAGCGGTTCTAGGCGCTTCAGTCTGGAACCGCGCGACCGCTGCTGTCGCAGGTTCAAATCCTGCCTCGGACATGGATGTGTGTGATGTCCTTAGGTTAGTCAGGTTTAAGTAGTTCTAAGTTCTAGGGGACTGATGACCTCAGATGTTATGTCCCATTTGAACCATTTTTATTCTGATGCAAGTTGGTTAATGCACAGACACAGACCCTGTACTGAGCAATGATGTTATAGAGTATGATCAATAACAGACCTTCTGATTTAAATCAGAATCATTTCATGCTCTTCCCTGATTAGTATTGTTACTAGTTTCATGTGTGTTGATGATGATGTTTGCTTTGTGGGGTGCTCAACTGCACGGTTATCAGTGCCCATACAAATTCCCAACCTTTGCTCAGCCCAATCTCGCCACTGATGAAATGATGAGGACAACACAAACAGTCATCTCGAGACAGGTGAAAATCCCTGACCCCGCCGGGAATCGAACCCGGGACCCCGTGCTCGGGAAGTGAGAACGCGACCGCGAGACCACGAGCTGCGGACCAATTCATGTGTGTTGTTGACCAATTCATGTGTGTTGGTGACTGGTTCTATATACTGCTGCATCTTGTACATTTAAGGTACGTGTTGTTGAGAGGCATATGTTACCGTTTGCTATCTCATTGGCCATTTGTTTGTCTGACTTCCAATTTAGTAGTACATTCGTCTGCAAGGTTAGGTTACTGTGCTGTAGTGTGAAGAGATATGAAGAAAGATTTTAGTGTGTGTGCTCAAGGAAGGTTAGGTTAGCCTTAGCAATGCCTTCTGCTATATTATATTGCTTGACACAAGAATGGCTGATTAGGCTGGCGGCGATATAAATACGTAATGTTACAAATTGCTGCTGGGAGAACGTCTATTCCTGACCCACCGGTTTTCTGTTGGTTCTAGTCTGCTGGAGTTTTTCGGAAACGTATACCAATTTGATTGTTCTGTTCCCATTAGGTTATCTCTTTGTAATAATTTAAAACCAGTAATGATACAACTTGTGTGACATGATCTTGAAATCATATACACATACAGAAGTGGATGTATGTTCTTCTGTGTGTGTGTGTGTGTGTGTGTGTGTGTGTGTGTGTGTGTGTGTGTGTGTGTCCCACATGTCATCCTAAACCACTGGATAGATTTCAACCAAATTTGGTACACATATAACATATTATCTAGGATGCATTACTATGGGAGTTAGAACCTCCTAGTTCCCATAGGTGCGGAGGTACGGGTGAAAAGGGTTGGATAACACTGACATTTTGGCTGCCATACACAGCGATTGTATTGTGTGGGTGGTATTGGAATGCATCTCAGGGGCGGGTGGACACGGTTGAGCAGAGACAGGGCGGAGGAGCAGATGGCGGAGAGGGGGGAGAATGAAATGGATTTAGGATGCGGGAGTAGGGGGAGGTGTAGGAAGCAGGTAGAAAATGGAGAGGATTAGTGAATAGGCGAGAAGGTGAAAAGGAGACGAAGAGGGAGGAGATGGTGATGGATAGAGAGGGGGAAGAGGGGGAGATGAGTGCAATATATTATGTGCTGTACATGTACGTCAGTGAAGCTAGGATCCCAAGGGTAAAAGGCTAATTCATGATGAAAAATTTTAAAAAACAAACGAATTTCCTTTTTTTACGTTCTTGAATCGCTGCGTATCTGCAACGGAAATTAGTGAATTTCTTGTGATATACGCCGTAATAATTGATAGGGAGTCACAAAATTAACGAAGTTAAGAGATCGGAGTACCGCAGTGGCACGCAAGGGACTTTTTAGTGGTTTAAGTTATCCAGGTAGTTTAAGGTATGTAGTTGGTTAGGTTTAGTTAGTTACATGTTTCATATACTATTTGCACGATTTACATCGAAATGATGTGGAACCAGTGTGTTTACATGCTATACATACATGCATTACTAAGTTGTATTACTCTATGCTGATAGCTTACAAAATACTAAGCATCACAGCAGCTTAAATTTAATAAAAAGATTAACGCATTAATGTTCGTTGGTACACTAACCAAATGGTTCAAATGGCTCTGAGCACTATGGGACTTAACTGAGGTCATCAGCCCCTAGAACTTAGAACTACTTAAACCTAATTAACCTAAGGACATCACACACATCCATGCCGGAGGCAAAATTCGAACCTGCGACCGTAGCAGTCGCGCGGTTCCGGACTGAAGCGCCTAGTACCACTCGGTCACCGCGGCCGGCGGTACACTAACCACCATTAGAAATATTGGTTAATGGAGCAAAAGCAGTAGTGCCGAAGCAATGATTTGTTTTAAATGTAATCTGGAATCATTTAGTCTGCATTGCTCCTCTCGTCTCGTAAATTAATACTTTATTAAACACTGTTAGCATGACAGGTATAGTAGAAAAACATGTTTGCTTTCCTGCGAAACATCTTTTTCACTTTAGCGTGCGTAAGTCACAAAGATTAACATGTAGCGCCATATATCTACACATAGTTCACACAAGTCCCGCATATTACCCGCCCGTGTTTTGTGGGCGCTTCCCAGGTGTGTTCCAGCAGCTTCGTATCAGGAAACTTTCGTGGCCATGACATCAAGGTTGAGTTCAATATCTTACTCATCCAACCACTGTAGCACGTATTGTAAATCGGACCTGCAGTCCAGGTAGAGGTATGCGACCATAACAACAGTGACTATGAAAGTGAATTTAAAAATGCTGGTATGTCGCTTAAGTAATACAGATGAAGATGGTAATGAATCCCTTATTGGAGCATAATAAAGGATTCAATAGCATCTGAACCTGAACTACTTACGCGACTAACCAGCATTTTTAAATTCACTTTCATAGGCACTTGTTACGCGCACAGTCATGCTGCCGAAAGATGTCAACATTATTGCTGACCACCGACACCTTTTCACGCACGATCACGTAATCCAAAGACGTCATGACACGTTCAGTTACTATCACAGATCCCATGAAGCTCAATTTCCCTTATGAAATAACATTGCACACGCCAGCATGCGTTCTTGGGGCAACGCATGTTTCGAGCAGTTTCTTGCCTGGATGCAGGGCACAACTATCGATGTGGTGTAACAAGAAACGCGATGTAGCCGAGGTGACCATTGATATACTGACCAATCTCAATGGCCTCATCCCTTGTGGAGTCGTAATTGAAGATGTCATTGGGTAAATGTGGGAACACAGAGGGAACATCTGCTACAGATGCCTGTGTCCAACAGCGTAGGCTAACGGTGTGCTCCTAAATACTTTTTCTAGCTGCAACATTTGTAGTCGTTACATCTGCCAACCATTGCCGTTTACTCTGCTTGACAGAGCGAGTAAGCCTCCGACCAGCACGTTCTGTGATGAGGCATGGACATCCAACACTTTGTCGCCTCCTCGTGGTTCTACCGTCCATCTATCACTTTCCACACATACACTGATCATACAGGACATTATGGCCACCTACCTAACAGCCTATATGTCTAGCTTTGGCACTGATAACAGCGGCAGCGCTTCGTGACATGGAAGCAAGAGACCTTGGTAGGTCGCTCTGGAGGGGCAAGGAGGGGGGGGGGGGGACCACATCTGCACACACAAGTCACCTAACTCTCATAAATTCCGGAGGGGAGGGCGATGAGCTCTGACGCCATGTTCAATCACATCCCAGATCTACATCTACAGCTACATCATAATCAGCAAGCCACCTAATGGTGTGTGGCGGAGGGTACTTTCGATACCACTAGCTGATCCCTACAACCCTGTTCCACCCGCGAATAGTGCGTGGAAAGAATGATAGTCTGTAAGCCTCTGTATTGGCTTTAATTTCTCGAATTTTGTCCTCGTGGTCAACAAGGGAGCTGTATGTGGGGGGATTGTGCGATCAGTACTAAATCTCTACGTGATGCACAATGCCTCTCTTGTACTGTCAGCTAGTGGAATTTGTTTAGCATCTCCATAGCATTATCTCGCCAGTTAATGTCGTTGTGCAAATTCTTACTATCTTCTGGCGTTGCTACTTTGGCACAGACAACTACATCATCTGCGAATAGCCTCAAAGAGCATCCGACGCTTCTACTAGATCATTTATATATATTGTAAACAGCAACGGTCCTACCACACTTCACTGTAGTACTCCGGATATTACCTTTACATCTGTCGATTTAGTTCCGTTAAGAGCGACGTGTTGAGTTCTATCTCCGAGAAAGTCTTGAATCCAAACGTAAGTCTGCTCCGATACTCCGTAAGCTCGTATTTTTTCATTAAACGGTAATGCTGGATGGTGTCAAATGCCTTACTGGAATCAAGCAACACGGCATGAACCTGAGCGCCGTTGTCCACTGCACTGTGGACCTCATGGAGAAACAGAGCGAGCTGAGTTTCGCAGGATCTCCGTTTGCGGAATCCATTTTGATGTTTATAGAGGATATGTTCATTTTCCACAAACGCCGTAATTCATGAGCATAAAACATGTTCCATAATGCCGGCCGGTGTGGCCGAGCGGTTCTAGGCGCTCCAGTCTGGAACCGCGCGACCGCTACGGTCGCAGGTTCGAATCCTGCCTCGGGTATGGATGTGTGTGATGTCCTTAGGTTAGTTAGGTTTAAGTAGTTCTAAGTTCTAGGGAACTAATGACCTCAGATATTAAGTCCCATAGTGCTCAGAGCCATTTGAACCATTTTGTTCCATAATTCTACAACAGCCTGTGGATCTGTCTTACGGCCAGTCTTATAGGTAACTCATCTGGTGCTGACGCCTTTCCACTACTGGGCGATTGTAGCTGCTTTTCAGTTCCGCGATCGGTTACCTCTATATCTGCCATTTTGACTTTTGTACGTCGATTGAAAGAAAGGACAGTGTTACGTTTTTCCGCGGTATCTTCGACCGGGTGTAGATCTGGCGTGTTGGGGGGCAGCATACCAATTTCAACTCGCCACTCTGTTCCTCAGACAGCTCCATCACACTCAAGACATAGTGACATGGCGCATTATCTTGTTGAGAAATCCCACTGCCGTCGGTAAGCATGATCATGAGAGGGGGTGTACGTGGCCTGCAACCAGTGTACGATACTGCATGATCGTCATGGTGCTTTGCACGAACTCCACTGGGTCCACGTGAATGTTCCTCAGAGCATAACCGAGCCGCCCGCAGCTTGTCCTGGTTTCCCCGGAAGACGTCAGATATGCGCCCTCCCATCGGCACGATGAAGAAGGCAACGGGATTCAACAGATCATGCAATGCCCTGTCACGGCGCCAACGTCCAGTGCCGATGGTCACATTCCGATTTCAGTCGAAGTTGCCGTTGTCGTTGCGTTAACACTGTCACTCGCGTGGTTCGTTGGCAGCGGACTCTCGCCGTTAGGAGTGATCGGCCCACTGTGAGTTCAGACACATTTGTGCTCTGCCCACCATTGACGTCTGATGCTGGTTCCGCAACATTTCGCTATGTGTCTTGTTTCACCAGCCTGTGCAGCCTACACGTCCCACATATATAATGAGGGGTCGCCGCCCAACCCCACGACGTGTGGACGTGGTTTCACCTTGGTTTCGCCACCTGTTGAAGACACTCATCACAGCACTGCTCGAACACCCGACAATTCGTATAGTTTCCGAAATGCTCGTGCCGAGCCTCCGGGCCATCACAATGTGTCCTCGGTCAAACTCAGAAAGATCGCACGCTTCTCCATTTTACAAAGGGACAGTACGCCCACTGATACCACATGCTCCGTGCGTGTGTGTGACTAAATAGTAGTAATTCCTCGCCAAATGATGTTGCTGTCGCCTGGATGGGTTTGTATCGATAGTGGGTCGGGTCAGAGTATACTCACAACATTAGTACACGAACAGCCGGCCAGCTTTGCTGTTGTCACGCGCTGGGCCTTAACAATGTGCCATTTGTCGATGAAGCTTATGTCAGTAGAGTTTTCAACTTCTGATCCGTTTCGTCGCTAGAACAATTTTAAATTGGTCTCTAGATCAGTTAAATATTTCCCTTACCGCATCACGTGCTCACAGCATCATAAGTCAGCATCCAGTCTTGCGATTTGCATTAGTCATAAAAAGTATCCGAACACCTGAACGTAACATCGAGTTGACCATTAAGTGTCATTACGAGAAGCGGAATGGGACACAATGATCCTGCAGCTTCTCATGAGCCACACATTTGTTTAGTCAGTGCTAAGCGACGCTTGATGTCATGTAAAGAGCAAAGCTACTGAACAGTGGATGACTGGAAGCAAGTGATTCGGAGTGATGATATCCTGTGGCAAACCGATGGAAGGGTATTGGTTTGTCGAATGCCTATATATTGTTACCTGCCATCACGTGTAGTGGCAGCATTGGAGTACGGAGGAGGTGGTGTTGCGGTAAGGGAATATTTTTTGTAGTTATGGTGTGATCCCCTTATAGCATTTAAGAAAAAACTAAAAACGGCAAGATATGAACAAAGTTCACAGCACCGCGTACTGCATGCAGTAGAGGAACACTTGGAGGACGATGACTGATTGTATCAGCATGACCATGCATCCCGTCGTAAATCAGCGGCTGTGATGCAATGGTTTGTAGACAACATGAAACGGACTGGCCTCCTCCGAGTCGAGACCTGATACCAATGGAACACTTTTGGGTTGAGTCATAACGTCGACCTCGCTCCAGACCCCAGCGTGCAACATTTCTGTCTTCTCTGGTTTCGGTTCTTAAGGAAGAATGTGCTACCATTCGTCCACAGAAATTCAGACACCTCATTGAAAGTTTTCCTAGCAGAGATCAAGGCATCACGAAGACTGAGGTTGCCACAGCCCATATTAATGTCCACTAATAGGTCTCCAGATACTTCTGATATGCCTGCAGGTGCGCTTAAAATATCTAACTGATGGCTACAGGTGAACATCAGTTATTATTATGATGGTTGGTTGGTTGATTTGGGGGAGGGGACCAAACAGCGAGGTCATCGGCCCCATCAGATAGTGGAAGGAAGAGGAAGGAAGTCGGCCGTGCCCTTTCAAAGGAACCATCCCGGCATTTGCCGGAAGGAAATCACGGAAAACCTAAATCTGGATGGACGGCCGCGGGTTTGAACCGTCGTTCTCCCGAATGCGAGTCCATCGTGCTAACCACTGCACCACCTCGACCGGTTATTATTATGACGGCGTTGTTTTATGTAATCAATATCTTATCCCTAAATGTTGTGTTGTCTTATAAGATTATTCCAGAAGCCATTAGTGAGTGAAAACATCTAAAATACTCTTAAATGTGGATGCGTTTATTTTTCAAACTAGCAAATACACAGACAACAAAAGTTAAAGATCCTAGTTGTTTGAGAAGCTCAAAATTTCAAGAGTATGTAACCCAATAATTTGTAACATACGTACTACTCTATTCGCTGATTACTTTTCATTTTCTACGTTCATTGTTGACGTTATTCTGTTTGTTGTGCGCAGATCATAATATGCTGTGTTTCTTCCCGAAATGAAGAAAGAGTCCACATGCAGAAAACCGCTTCTCAAATCTTAAAAAAGTCTTAGTAGACGTTTCTGTTGCTGTCTTGCTAACCGTATCAGTCATAACACTAGCGTCATCTGTAACACTTAAAAACGCTGCTTGATGTATATTAAGTGGTTTTTTTTATCTCATCTACGAGGAATAGGAACTTACACAAATTTCGTTGAAGAATTCAGGAAAAGGCTATAACGCCAGTCTAGTGTGTAAGATTATTTGTGCCCTGTCGAATATTTCACATCACATATTAGATTACTCCAGAAAGGACACGAGTGCTAATTAATAATCCCCTTTACCACGACTGCATTGTGAAGTACATGGAGTGTAGATGTAGAAAGTCTTCCTTCCAAACAGCGGCCTGGAAACCAAACCACATGTAATTACTCTATGACCTAAATGTATTCTTGTAAGATTCTGAACTACCATCCAGGAAAGTTCAGAATTGATCGTATCTGCGATCACGTCGTATCACAGGCAGTTTACATAGTAGAGTCAAGTGAAAAGATATACAATTATAGGGATCCTGCTCTGTTGTCTCGTTCTCCTTTACCATTTGGAATAACACTGGCAGCCATGAGGACATCCGATCATGAAAACGCTGAAATGCTCTGTATTAGATGAAACTCATTTCAGGCAGTGGATTTCGTACTGGAAAAAACTGACATTTGAGGAAAGTAAAAGAACACTTTCGATAATAATGCATAGAGTTGAATCTGTGAGTGATAATTCGAAATGACCGACGTTCTGTGGCCAACAAACTCGGTAGGTCGCCACAGTAGAGGTGCTTAGCCTGTGTGAGGACCGTGTAACGGTAGCCACCGGCTCAGCCGGGGAGCAGCGATTTTAATCTGCCAGTTCCGCGTCCACTCGCTAGAAATCATAGCCAGCGCGTTCCTCTTTCTTTTTTCGTTCATCCTCATTGATTGCCGCTTAATGTCGCTGCTTTCGTAATCAGATGGGCGAAAGAGAAGCTAACTGGTTAGGCCAGCCGCAGGCAGCCGAAGCCCCGGCTCTCGTTTATCAGCTCGTTCCTCAGAAGTGCCTCGTCGTAAAGATTCGTCAGACCGCGGACCACACAAACACGGAGGCGGACCCAATTATGTGTGGAGCAGCGGTTCTGATCGTACAGGCGCTTGCCTGGGTACTGATCTGTCTCACGGCAAGTAAATAAATAGACAGTGGCGCGGCGGTCAATGCGACCTGCACACATGCCATTAAACTCAGTCCGTACTGCATCTAACAGTTGACTGGTAATGTTAGATGCTACAGACTAGAACACCACGTTTCTTGGATGCTTTAATCCATGAGAAACCATATAATATAATGGATGAGATGCCACTGAAATATGAGATGAATAATAAACGATTAAGAAAAACTAAATTAAGTTAACTGGTAGTTGACATAATTCATTATTTTGAATGAAGCCAGACTACTGACTTAGTACGAGTTTGAAATATGGAAAGGTCTTGATTGCACAGTTCTTTATTAAGTGATATGCGTTTCAAAATGTCTTCACCAGACTGAAGATTTAAATCAAACTTGAGTAGAAACCACATGTATGTGAGCACATAGACTTAATATAATATAGATCCCATCTCACATAGGCACATTTGACAGTGTTGTCTATTCGAAGGGAACCAGTGCCAAACTCAAATTAAAGTGTGATTGAAATCTTCAGTCTCATGATGAAAATTTGAAGCGTGTAACACCTTTCCAGATTTCAAAGTTGTGCCAAATCTAAATGGTCACCTGCCTTTGCTATGGATGTATTTCTCCACCTAGTTTTGGCACTGAATTAGCGTTTCATATATATTGCTACTTTCTACAAGTTACCCAATTTTAACTTCATTAACGTGAACATCATTCAACACCATCGAGAACAAATGAGAAACACTTATATTTCGGCAAATTTATTGTGCAGAAACAGTAAGTTATTTTCAGTTCACTGATAACATCGTGTTGTACAGAGCATCAGCTTTCTAGAAAGTAATTATCCTCAAACTGTCGATGGAAGCAAAAGCAATCAGGTGGAAAAAATTATGAAACAGTGTTATTGACATTTCACCCTTCTAAACTGGTGATTAGAGTGGTATACACGAAAACAGAAGGGGAAAAAATAGGTACTCAGTGATGAGGATTTCATCTTCAGAACAACTAAAGGTATTCGGCAATCAGTCATGATGTATCAACGAAACACAACTGAACACTAAGTAACACATCGTACGATGGGCAGCGTAGTGTATTTGCGGATGAAGATGGGATGAAAAATTTAAAGACACAGAAAGTTACCATAGAATATTTGGATTTGCAGAGGATCACTTACAGTTTAAAATTTAAGAATAGCGAGGAAACCGTCCTAACACATTTGGACACACAAAGCCACTTTGAGCTACAAATGAAACAAAATCTGAGGAGAATGAAACCGAAGTGAAGTTTACGAAAACAAAAATCATAGTAACGAAGGCTATATGAAAGGAACGAATTTTCCTATCACTGGTGTTGATATGATACAACCAACATACACTCCCTGACCAACAGTATCCGGACACTATTAGTGGACATCAATACGGGTCGTGTCCACCCTTCATCTGTATGACAGCTTCAACTCTGCTGGGGGACACTTTTCAGTGAGGTGTCTGAGTGTCTGTGGAGGAACGTTAGGCAATTCTTCTTCAAGAGCCGAAGCTAGAGAAGGTAGTAATGTTAGACACTGGGATCTGGAGTGAAATCGACGACTTTCAACTCATCTTGCGTGTGTTCGATTGCGTTTAGATCGGATATCTAGGCAGACTAGGCCAGGCTAGGTTCCGTCAAAAAGTAATGCCTCAAGAATTTCAGATGCAACTACGTAGGTTGAAAACGACAACATTGACGATTAATTGATGATTTCTCAATTTAATCCCCTTCTATTTCCTCAGTTCTGGTCCAATTATTTAACAAGGGCATGTATTCCAGTGTGGTAAAACGCACAGTCCTGCAATCGAAACCATTGACGTACGCAAGTTTTCACCGTCTCATCATCTTCAAAGTGAATACCATGATGAGCTTCTTTTATCGGTCCGAACACCTAAAGGTTTGACGGTGCCAGGTCAGGGCTGTATAGGGGACGAAGCAACACTTACCATTCAGTTTTCAAAATCTTTTCAGTGGTGTGCCAACTGGCGTGTTGTCTTCTGTTGTCAAGGGAAAGAAGAAAATCGGGCATAGCTTTTGTTGAGTGAACTCGCTGATGAAATGCTTTAAGCTCTTTGAGTGTTATAACGTATTGGACTGAATTTATTGTCCATCGCTAATCCAAAAAATCACACCTTCTGCATATAATAACACTGTAGTCTTAATTTTCCCTCCTGAACGCGCAGTTTTGAACTTTCTCTTTTTCTATGCGTTTTTGTGATGTCATTCCATCGACTGTCTCTTTGATTCTGGGTCAAAAAAGGAACCCATGTTTGGTCGCCTTCACAGTTTTTTTTCCTCGAACTACTTTCTCTCCAAACGGAAGAGCTGCAAGAGTTTGGACGCAACTGCTTTTTTGTCTCTTTATTCTGGTCAGTTAACATTCTTGGCGACCTAGTTGCACAAACCTCTGGGTATCCCAGTTCTTGAGTAATCGTTATCACACTGCCTTTAGCGAGGGAGGTAATGTTTTGAAACGCCGATTTTGTGCCAGGCCTCATCCATCGACATCGATACCTCTCCTCAGTGGAGCACTCCGTGCGGGGTTGGGCTGCCATTCCCCAAGAAACCTTCCAGCACCTGACTGAACGTACGCCTGCGAGAGTGAAAGCTGTGATCAAGGCTAAGGGTGGGCCCACGCCATAGTGAATTCCAGCATTACCGATGGAGGGCGCCACTAACTTGTGAGTCATTTTCAGGCTGGTGTCCGGATATTTTTGATCACAGAGTGTATCGTTTACTACGGCTGTCGAATCTTCCGGATTTCGGGCGAAAGATTAGGGACTTTAGCCTATAACTTGCCAGATGCCGGTGGGTGAACACCTTGGAGCTGAGGGAGCTCACTGTGCTGGGGAAGTAGAATTAACTCGTGAAAGACTGCGAATATGTCAGTACGTTTTGATTTAAGCGTCTCTGAAGCTGCCACATAAGTTGTAAATCTGAATCCCTTCTATTACATCCCAAGCTCTGACCAGGACGTATTCGCCTTTTGTTGCGTTGTGATAGAAGCATTTCTCATTCTGGTTGCCAATCTTTATTCTACCGCGTAATGTTGCAATAGCCAATCCAAATTAGGTATCAGCAATTTTGGCTGTTGAGTTGAAAAATAAGAGGTCGGCACAAAATATTTGTAGTCTAGGCGCATCTCTCACGATAACACAGTCCTTAGGTTCTGTCGTCTCTGTAGCTCGACATAGTCCTTCTTGATACTGTGTTCGGCCATGGTGCACCCATTTCTGCCGTCGTCGTCGGGTACTAACATCGCTCCTATTCAGATGTTGAGCGATTCGCCGATAACTTCAACCGGCTTCTTTGTGTCCAACTCAAACGCCTACATCTGCTAACATTGTTCACCCACCTCTCTGCGAGGCATAGTTACTGTTCAGCTGAATACAAGGAATGGAATTCGCAAAGACTTTATGCTCTAACGTTGACACGTCATCTGTTTATCATCCTTGCCAGCTGCGCCGTCAAATTGCGCAGCAGCGTCACACACTCACCCATCGACCAATTTTACGTTTTCTGTCGATAACTGTGTGAATATGAGTCTGTGACCAGTGTGTTCAAAACTTTCGCCACTAACCTTGTAATCCGTTACTTCAGAGTTCTCCGTCTTTGTCATAGTCACTGACGTGCACTAATCCACGTTTAAAGAGAGCTGCTGTTCTTTACACGAAACGAAAATTGTGTCCAAGTATTTCTGCACTCCCTTAAGATCGTCCAGCGATGGTACTTCCTTGTAGAGAACGGTACAGTTAGCAAACAGTCTTGAAGTGTTGCTCCGGACGGATCGCGATATAACGATGTCAGCTACCGATAATATATGCAGCCATTCTTTCTTACCTGTTATTTGTCTTCTAAATAAGTGTAATTATTACTATTTCTTTGCAAATGGATTTTGGTTTCTGTTTTAAATCAAACATGTTTCACCAAACATTTCAGACATTTTCAGTGATATGTGAAAAAAGAAATACACTACTGGCCATTAAATTTGCTACACCAAGAAGAAATGTAGATGATAAACGGCTATTCATTGGACAAACATATTATACTAGAACTGACATGTGATTACATTTTCATCCAATTTGGGTGCATAGATCCTGAGAAATCAGTACCCAGAACGCCTGGGCATTGAGTCAAACAGCCTGGATGGCGTGTACAGGTACAGATGCCCATGCAGCTTCAACACGATACAACAGTTCACCAAGAGTAGTGACTGGCGTATTGTGACGAGCCAGTTGCTCGGCCACCATTGTCCAGACATTTTCCATTGGTGAGAGATCTGGAGCATATGCTGGCCAGGGCAGCAGTCGAACATTTTCTGTATCCAGATAGGACCGTACAGGACCTGCAACATGCGGTCGTGCATTATCCTGCTGATATGTAGGGTTTCGCAGCGATCGAATGAAGGGTAGAGCTACGGGTCGTAACACATCCGAAATGTAACGTCCACTGTTCAAAGTGCCGTCAATGCGAACAAGAGGCACACCATACCATCACGCCGGTTGATACACCAGTATGGCGATGACGAATACACGCCTGCCATGTGCGTTCACCGTGATGTCGCCAGACACGGATGCGACCATCATGATGCTGTAAACAGTACCTGGAATCATCCGAAAAAATGACGTTTTGCCATTCATGCACCCAGATTCGTCGTTTGAGTACACCATCGCAGGCGCTCCTGTCTGTGATGCAGCGTCAGGCGTAACCGCAGACATGGTCTCCGAGCTGATAGTACATGCTGCTGCAAACGTCGTCGAACTGTTCGTGCAGATGGTTGTTGTCTTGCAAACGTCCCCACCTGTTGACTCAGGGATCGAGACGTGGCTGCACGATCCGTTACATCCATACGGATAAGATGCCTGCCTGCTAGTTATACGAGGCTGTTGGGATCCAGCACGGTGTTCCGTATTACCGTCGTAAACCCACCGATTCCATATTCTGCTAACAGTCATTGGATCTCGACCAACGCGAGCAGCATTGTCGCGATACGATAAACCGCAGTCGCGATAGGCTACAATTCGGCCTCTATCAAAGTCGGAAACGTGATGGTACGCATTTCTCCTCCTTACACGAGGCATCACAACAACGTTTCACCAGGCAACGCCGGTCAACTGCTGTTTGTGTATGAGAAATCGGTTGGAAACTTTCCTCAAGTCAGCACGTTGTAGGTGTCGCCAACGGCGCCAACCTTGTGTGAATGCTCTGAAAAGCTAATCATTTGTGTATCACAGCATCTTCTTCCTGTCGGTTAAATTTCGCGTCTTTAGCACGTCATCTTCGTGGTGTTGCAATTTTAATGGCCAATAATGTATTTATTTGCTTGCCTATAAGTAATTTGTCTTTTGAGATACCACGTCTTTCGTTGATGCACTTTCAAGTTAACTTAACATTCACGTTATTCAAAAGAAGAAACGCTGATTGACCACTTCGTTACATGGCCCATGTTGCATATTTACATTCCTTATTTTGAAATAACGTGACTATTATGTAAACCTAAAAGCACTATTACGCACTTTCCGTATCTCAGAACAAATAATTATAGATAATTTGTTACGCCTTTTATTTCCTTTCTAGACTACTGAAGATGCCTGAAATACAAGCCTGACAAGAAAAGTTATGGACTGTGATGTGGGAGAAGAACTAAAATTAAACTTCTCAGATTGAGATGAAACGGCATGTTAATTCAGTGACTACAATATCTATTCGAATTTACAAATATCTTGGCAGAATGAGCCGACCTATCAACATGACATCGCACCGCTTCTGGTCTGGATGCATACACTGATTTGGCTTAGAAAGGCGACCTAAATCCGTTTCATACTCCTCTACGTAAAGCTGGCCAGCAGCTGTGGTAGCTGATCCTTGATATGCTGCATATTGGAACTGAGAAGGAGTTGACGCCAGAGCTATTCCCACATATGTTCTTAGGTGGACGCATCTGGCCATGTTCCTGGACATGGGAGTACCTCAACATCATATGTATAGTTCATGGAGACACGTGTCGTGTGTGGACGAGCAGCTTAAATCTTGACAATGCGTTTCTTCTGGTGTATTCCTCCTGCGTGAAGTATTTCAGGGTAGGTTTCGACATGTTAGAACTTAGTACAGCTCAACAAGATTTTATGCAGGCTGAAAATTGGCTGTCACATTACAACTTTCAGTATTTTGTTTCATATTTTTACAATTCAATTTTTCGTGTACTAGTTAGCGCATGCATACCACAAAGATGCAACTCTGTGCGCAGTATCGATTACGAACATTTTTTTGGTAGTCTGTAACATATCCAGAAAGTCTTCTTTGAGTTTCTAGTAAGGCGCCCAATCAGGCGACTGCCCGCTTCACCGAGAATCCTGGAGCATGAGCTTACGTTCTGCCTTGTTGAGGAAGGTGATGTTCGCTGTCGGACGGCGTACGTTGCAGGACGGTGAGGTGGTGACATGTAGATCGCCTGCCGATGGGAAGTGGACACTCGCAATACGATATTGCTACACATTCAGAAAGTACTTGTGGTTCAGACTTAACAATTTTCATGATTCGCGCTACTAAGTTGCTGTAACTTTCAAGGGTTGGGCACGCGTCTCACATGTCTTTGAGACGCTAGTATGTTTCGAGGCTCCCCACGGAATCTGTTTGCTATCAATCCATCACACTAGCTGTACAGTCAGTTCAGTCACACCCTTCGTCAATGAACCTTTGTAAATGCTTTGAAACTTGTATGGATTATATACTTTGCTATATTACACTTGGAGCTCTGTTGTGAGCCATGTGTTTTCTGGGCACCAGTAATACATGTGCCGCTGTGATTTATACTCTTTTTTGAAGTCAACATAGGTACCAGACGGTTATACTCGAAGTGCAGTGTGCGCTGTAATTATCGCATGGCAGTGAAACCTGATGGATGCGCTATTGCGTTAATGCGGACCCGATTTACGCTGGAAAAGAAAAATCAGTTCCAGTTGTGGCTATCGCGTGTGAATCTGGTGTCTTACACTGTTTATCTCATGGTATTCCATCCACGCTGTCATTTGACAAGCCATAACGTGACTGAACAGTATCGCTATCGAGAAGAGATTGCGCTCTGTTAGTGCAAGTGTTTCATGTGAACGGCCGCAGTACATTGCTGGACTTGAGAATATAGCCGACTGAAAGATATGAGGTGAGTCCTGATGTCATTAAATGGTTTAAAGAAGATAATAATCCAATTAGAAAACAGCGTGAGCTTGCTGTGGCACCTGGAAGATGAAGGCGTCCTATCACGGTGAAACTGATGGACGAGGTTGCTGTTGCTGTAAATGGTCATACAGCGCGTGCCCCGGGTAGAGCTAGAGGTCGTGCAGTACCACAAGAGTTTTTCATCTTATGGTCAACAGTACGGTAAGTTTTTCTGTCCGTTTTACACTGGTATCTGTACAATGCAGCAACTGAAACCTCATGATCCGCAGCAGCGTTCTGAATTTACTCTTCGGTTTCTGGCACGGACTGAAGTTGATGACATGTGGCCGGGCAATATTCTGTCTAGCGGCGAAGCACATTTTACATCATCGGGTGCAGTAAATACACTGAACTGCCGAATCTGGAGTAGCATTAACCCGTGTATGTGCACGAAGAACCATTGCATACGCTGTATTTGACTGTGTGGTATGAATTCATAAGCAGCTTTATTCTTGGCCCGTTCTTCTTTATGTATAATTAAAACACATGGCTCACACATCCATTTGCACTGCACACAGCTATAATCCACATTGCCTAAACGCTTTTGTACTTATTGATTTCTTTTGCACGATTTCTCATATTCATTTAAATTTAATTTTTCTAGTGCTGCGTCCATCGTAGATCGATGGGCTGATAAAATGAGATGTTCACTGCCTAGGTATTGTTTTACATATTATTTGCAGTCAGATAGCGTTACTAAATTAAAGTCGTGGGTCGAATAGGTACGAGAACGCATCTATCTTACATCAGAAGTATCCTGATTTATGAGGTGCGTTCAATAAGTAATACAATGCATTTTATTTCTGAAAGCAGGATGGTTTTATTTAGGATTCCAGTACAGTAAATTATTCGAAACTCTTTTGACTACAAAACCCTATTTTTCAACATAATCTCCGTTCAATGACAGCCTTATGCCAACTTACTGGAAGGGTCTTTATGCCTGCATACTGGTCGATGTTGGAGCCAACGTGTTGCTGTATCAACAACCTCCACGACCAGCCTCGTAATGCTCAAGTAATTCCTTACGGACAACCCTTCGCTGCTATTTACGGTCTTCTGTTAGGCGGTGAGAAACCTAACGACACACACCAATGAGTACGGCAACTGGCGGACGACTGTGTCAGCACTACCAACAGAGACGTCCAGCTGAGCAGAAAGATGTACGATAGTGATCCGTCGATCACCTCGGATGAGAGTGTCCCCACGTTCCAACACTGCAGGAGTCGCAGCTGTGTCTGGCCGGCCGTCACGCCACCTTGTTGCGATGATGACAGAACTATAGACCTATATCTCTAACGTCGATCAGTTGTAGAATTTTGGAACACGTATTATGTTCGAGTATAATGACTTTTCTGGAGACCAGAAATCTACTCTGTAGGAATCAGCATGGGTTTCGAAAAAGACGATCGTGTGAAACCCGGCTCGCGCTATTTGTCCACGAGACTCAGAGGGCCATAGACACGGGTTCCCAGTCGTTTAATGAACAAAGTAAGAGCATATGGACTATCAGACCAATTGTGTGATTGGATTGAAGAGTTTCTTGATAACAGAACGCAGCATGTCATTCTCAATGGAGAGAAGTCTTCCGAAGTAAGAGTGATTTCAGGTGTGCTGCAGGGGAGTGTCGTAGGACCGTTGCTATTCATAATATACATAAATTACCTTGTGGATAACATCGGATGTTCACTGAGGCTTTTTGCGGATCATGCTGTGATATATCGAGAGGTAACAATGGAAAATTGTACTGAAATGCAGGAGGATCTGCAACGAATTGACGCATGGTGCAGGGAATGGCAATTGAATCTCAATGTAGACAAATGTAATGTGCTGCGAATACATAGAAAGAAATATCCTTTATTATTTAGCTACAATATAGCAGGTCAGCAACTGGAAGCAGTTAATTCCATAAATTATCTGGGAGTAGGCATTAGAGGTGATTTAAAATGGAATGATCATATAAAGTTGATTGTCGGTAATGCAGATGCCAGACTGAGATTGATTAGAAGAATCCTAAGAAAATGCAGTCCGAAAACAAAGGAAGTAGGTTACAGTACACTTTTTCGCCCACTGCTTGAATAATGCTCACTGGTGTGGGATCTGTACCAGATAGGGTTGGTAGAAGAGATAGGGAAGATCCAACGGAGAGCAGCGCGCTTCGTTACAGGATCATTTAGTAATCGCGAAAGCGTTACGGAGATGATAGATAAACTCCAGTGAAAGACTTTGCAGGAGAGACGCTCAGTAGCTCGGGGCGAGCTTTTGTTGAAATTTCGAGAACGTACCTTCACCGAGGAGTCAAGCAGTATTTTGCTCCCTCCTACGTACATCTCGCGAAGAGACCATGAGGATAAAACCAGAGAGATTAGAGCTCACACAGAGGCATACCGACAATCTTTCTTTCCACGAACAATACGAGACTGGAATAGAAGGGAGAACCGATAGAGGTACTCAAGGTATCCTCCGCCACACACCGTCAGGTGGTTTGCGGAGTATGGATGTAGATGTAGATGACTCGCCCAACGATTCACCGTGCTTTTGTTCACTGCCAGATCTCCGTAGAGATTCTGTAAGTGCCTATGAATATCTGCGACGCTCTGGTTTTCCGTCGAAAGAAATTCGATGACAGCTCTCTGTTTGGAACGCACCTCCGTCACAGACGCCATTTTGAAGGCGACTTATAGCAGTGCCACCTATTGGAACTTCATGAAACTATACGGGCTCCACGGTCTCCCACAGCAAATTTCACACATTTTCAACCGAAGCTGGCCGATAAAGAATTTGTTGCTATACTTACTGAACGCCCCTCGTAGTTTCACAGATAACTCGCTGTCCCAATCCAGCAGAAAACTTACGAGGGTAGAGCGACACGTTGTACGGCGCCCTCAGCTGCCCTGTTTAACATTAGCGCCGAGACGTCAGCCGACTGGAGCAGTTGATCAGCGGTGCGCGGGCGCATCGCGGCAGATGGCAGAGCCAGATACGGCGGGGGCCCACGAGAGCGCGAGATGGCATCGCGCCCGGCCGCGGCCCTCCAGATACCATCTGCCCCGCGGCGCGGCGAACGCTTACGCACCGCAGGAATGCTGCCGCTCTGCCCAGGCCTGCGTGCTACACTTGCTACTCCCACACGCCGGTACGACACACGGCCGCGGTGCGTTTCCAGGCCGGCTTCCCACGTACCAGCGAGAGAACAGCGCTCAGTTGATAACGATGTCGGTATTACTAGGCATCTTCAAAAAGGAAAGGTCGTTTATTTACACGCAAATACGAGAACGGAAAGTACTCCTGTAATGGCATAAAAAAGGCGAGTATGTCCTGGGCGAAGTTGGGGGTCTAAAACAAAGCCATTAGCTTTTCGACTTACCTGGCGGCTTCAAGCACTGTTAAATCAAAACATCTTCACATATTCGCCCTTTTTCACTTGTTAGTATAAGCATCCATGTCTTGTAATATAAAATAAAAACGATAGGCGATGTTATGTCGTGTAACATGACACCTGCAGTCATGTCATCAAACATGTCATTTGTCACGTAATGCAATATGAGACAACCTGTCGCTAAAGTTCGGATGCATGCATCCCCACTTTGAGATACTTCCTATTATACCGCCGACCTCGTCTGTTGACTGATAGAGACCGCCGACAGTTGAAGAGGGTCGTAATGTGACATCTATACAACCAGTACACACAAATTCCAAACTCTATCAGAATCCACTGCAAGTACTATTACAGTTAGGCAGGAGGTGAGAAAATTTGGATTTCATAGTCGGGCGGCTGCTCATAAGCCACACATCACGTCGGTAAATGCCAAACGATGCCTCGCTTGGTGTAAGGAGCGTAAACATTGGACGACTGAACAGTGAAAAAACGTTGTGTAGAGTGATGAATCACGGTACACGATGTGGCGATCCGATGGCAGGGTGTGGGTATGGCGAATGCCCGGTGAACGTCATCTGCCAGCGGGTGTAGTGCCAACAGTAAAATTCGGAGGCGGTGGTTTTATGGTGTGGTCATGTTTTATCATGGAGGGGGCTTGCATCCCTTGTTGTTTTGCGTGGCACTATCACGTCACAGGCCTACACTTATGTTTTAAGCACCTTCTTGCTTCCCACTCTAGAAGAGCGTTCGGGGATGGCCATTGCATCATTCAACACGATCAAGCACCTGTTCGTAATGCACGGCGTGTGGCGTAGTGGTTACTCGACAATAACGTCCCTGAGATGCACAGAGTCCTGACCTGAATCCTATAAAACATCTCTGCGATGTTTCGGAACCCCGAATTCGTGCCAGGCCTCATCGACCGACATCGATACCTCTCCACAATGGGCTGCCATTTCCCAAGAAACTTTCCAGCACCTGATTGAACGTACGCCTGCGAGAGTGGAAGCTGTCATCAAGGCTAAGGGTGGGCCAACACCATACTGAATTCCAGCGTTACCGATGGGGGGCGCCACGAACTTGTAAGTCATTTTCAGGCGGGTGTCCGGATGTTTTTGATCACGTAGTGTATTGTTTACTATGGCTGTCGAATCTTCTGGATTTCGGGAGAAGGATTAGGGACTTTAGCCTACAAATTGCCAAATGGAGGTGGGCGAACACCTTGGAGATAAGAGAGGTCACTGAGCTGGGGAAGTAGTTTTAACTCGTGAAACGGTGTTAATATGTCAAGACGTTTTGATTTAAGCGTCTTTGAAGCTGCCATATGAGTTGAAAAACTGGATCCCTTCTTTTACATCCCTAACTCTGCCCAGGACATATTCGCCTTTTGTTGCGCCGTGATAGGAGCATTTTTCATTCTGGTTGCCAATCTTTATTCTAACTCGAAATGTTGCAATAGTCAACCCAAATTAAGTATGAGTAATTTTGGCTCAAATAAGCAGAATAACTGCGACACGATGCATCCACGATGAAATACGATCGACTTTTCAATCCTCTACGAAAATTGACGAGCTTAAGCTTATTTCGTCCGAAAATACATTTTCTACAAGATGGCATAATAATTTTTAAAGACAACGCAGTAAAACATTTTCTGTTTGTTATAAATATGGTGAAAATTTTTCTGACGATAATTGTATAGCAGTTTTCTGGTTGTTTATTGTACTGCGTGGTCATCGATAAAGTTTTAAATGCTCCATCAAACACTGTATCATTCTGGTTGGTACATGCACTGTTTTGCGCGTCCAAGTAGTCACTAGTCCGGGCTAAACCAAAAACTTTTTACCCCTATTCCTAGCTCAAACAGGAACTGAGTACCAAGACCCCCAAAGCGCGATTTGCAAGTGGCCTTTCCGAAGCGCTATAACAATCAGCAGCTAAATTTGGGCTTTACCTGCCACAAACTAAATGCAGGGGTTGGACAAAAATACGAAAACAGCGATAAATACATGATTGAGCATAAATACAGATGCTGGCCAGGCTTGCAGGTTCCGTTGTTGTCTTTCACTACGAACGGCACCTCTGTAATATCCGCAATGTTTCAAGTGTTAGTCGTGGTGAAACCAGTGTCCTGTTTATTTCTGAGTGCGTTATGTCAGAGCAACGTGGATTCGAACGTGGGCAAAATGTTGGTTCTCGTATGGCGGATGCCTCCGTAACCAAGAGAGCCGAAGTGTTTGGTACTTCAAGAAGCACCGTGTGGAAGATTTGCAACGCATACAGGGAAAGCGGAAAATGTTATCCGCCGACATACAACGCCCATGAAAGCGTGCGATGGTAGTCGTGTCAACGGTCATTAAAAGGACTGTGTTAAAAAATTAGAGGTCGACAGCTGCAAAAGTCACTGCAGCACTGTACGTCGCACTCGCGAACTCTTTCTGCAGCAATACAACACGTTGTGCCGACGTCATAAACCTGGACTAAGGAGTAAAGGAAGGAAGTCTTGTTTCACACTGTTTCCAAGCTCTGGTCGACTTTACGTTCCAAGACTGAAACTTGGCGGGTATTCAGTGTTAATTTGGGCAGCCAAATCGCGGTATTCCATGGGCTCCATGAATACTCTGCAAGGCCGCATTACCGTCAAAGATTATGTGACAATTTTTGTTGATCAGGTCCATCCCATGGTACTGTGTTTGTTCCCCAATTGTGATGCATTTTTTCAAGACAACAGTGTCCCTGGCAGCATCCAGGATTTGTTTTCTGAGTACGAAGGTGAATTGTCGCATCTCCCTGGCGACCACGCACCCCAGATCTCAATATTAATGAGTCTTCGTGGACTACTTTCGAGAGAAGGGTGCTTGATCACTATCCACCAACATCGTGACTACCTGTATTTGTTACTTTTTTGCTGGAAGAATTGTACAAGATTGCCTTGAAAACCATACAGGACGTATATTTTTCTATTTTGAGACGACCGGAAGCTGTTTTTAATTTCAACGGGGCTCCTGTACCGTATTAGTCACGGTAAAGTATTGTTTTTTTAGTGCTTCCGTGGTTTTTTCAACCCCTGTAGGTGAATGCCGCGAACCATGCAGTGAGTGGAAAGCAAGATGGGCGCTACGTCGACAGCCGAAGATACCGTAGAGTGTGAACGATTAGACTGTCATGCAAGATGACCCCAAATCAGCACCGATCAACAAAGCCAGAGTCGTCTACAACACACCATTTCCGGGGCGGGACCGTATGCTAATCCTGCTCTATATCAACATCTTCTCTCTTATCTCGGGGCGGAGGCTTCTGTTCGACTTGGAGATGAATGGCTGACATTCCCATTAACCCTCTAAATGGGTTGTAATAAGACCTTGCCAGAATATGTGCAGAGTTTGCGATTTTGGATGACGGTAGGTATTCTCCAGCAGCTTGCAATAACACTTTGAAAGGTCTCTGTTGGATTCCTTTCATGTTTGATTTCTTAAATCTGTTGTCATTTATGGAATAAATTCCTCTTCTAAATTTACTGTGGCGTTTCTGACTATCTGGGAGAAGACTGAGTAGTGGAACGTGTTACTTTTACACGTAAACAAGAACGATCTGACACACTACTACACTTTAAAACACAGTTTATATGTAATTCATGTCACACAGTCTCATACGGAACCTACATCCGCTTTCTTTTATATACTGTATATGATAAGATACTGTCATCCCCCTTCCCTTCTGTGTGAGAGTATGAATGAGCAAATGTATTTGTAGTTGCATGCTTGAGGGTAGCAGACAAGCCTGTCTGCTAGAGAACAGTAGGACCAACGTCGGAACAGGTAGCTACGCTTCCTAAAAGCAAAGGGTTTCTATCCTTAGTATGGTCCTGTCCGTCCGTTGTCATGTTGGTATAGGAAGCTGCCCCTCTGGCCACTTCCGTTGGTCTTTGTGAGCCACCCTGAGGAAGCACGCTGGGCGGTAGGCAGTGGCAGTCTGGCGGTGGCGAGCGTCTGAAGTGGTAAGATCTCCGGCTAAGCGCGTGTCTGCTAAGTCCATAGGACAATGGATTTGTTAAGTTCAGCCTAACTGAAAATTTAATCATTTTTATTTCGGGTTTAACTCTAAAATATCTAAGGTTATCTTAAATTGCAGCGTAGTGTAATTCTCGTGTGAAGTTCAGATTATTTTGGGGTAGTTGGTTTGTCATTACTTTGCGAGTAAAGTGGAACCACGTGTTGATCAGTAACTCTAAGTTCATCAATCTTAAATGTGAATGCTTGTGTGATTATAACGTCTCGTCTGGACAATATTTTACAATATAGCAACTTTTCTTTATGCTTCTCTTTATGTTCAACCCACGTGGAGTGTACTTTGCGAGACCAGTACCACGTGCTTATATAACTGTTTGACCCATCAGGTTAATAGTAAGACGTTAGTAACCAGTTCAAGGTTTTGCTTTTGTCAATTGCTTTTCGATCTAATGTATTTTAATTATCAAAATTATTGTGGAGTTGTACGCTTTGTGTAAACCAAATTGACCACGTGGAGCATGTGGTGTAATCATCAAAGTAGCCCTCAGCTATTCTTTTTGCGAAGACTTCACAAAGAGTTAATATGAATTTAGTATACCAGTGTGTGGTAATTACATGACGGACAGGATTGTGGTATGAACGTAATTTCTTTGGGTATAAAAACTGAATCTGTTGGTTGTGGTTAATTTCTTCTTGCTTATGTTTCAATGTTCTTCGTGAGTTATTTTATGAATGCAGTGTCGTATGCAGTCTCCCAATCTTGGCTCCATATTTTATGTGTTCCGTAAGATTACAATCTCACATTTTTCAATCGTAATTAAGGCACCAGCTCAGTATAACTCACGTATAATATGCTGAAATTTCAATGAACAATCTTAAAATAAATTTCCAAATATAAACTGATTTCTTTCTTTTTATTTAAATTCTCTTTATATATATATATATATATATTACCGGTTTTGTATGACTATTAAAAGATTATCATTAATGTTAGTCTGCTTGGTAAACCTAGACTAAATATCTGATGAAACAGTTGCCCAGTAATCCACGGTTAACATCCCCAGACAGATCACGGCTTTTAACCCACTTTCATTGTCAATTAGCACCGATCTCAGCATAGCAAAATTCATGTAGCAATATTACAACTTATCCTCCGACATACATTGATAACTTTCAGAAGCGCCACAGTAAGATGTTATGTAGTATCTATCACTTCAATTACAAGGACTCATCAGTTAATTACCGACAGAAACACTGCGATACAATTACACTGTTCTTTTCATTAGTACTTTTCTCACCCATTTCCAAATCATGTGCCATTAAACAATTGCTTAAAAGTACCATGACTTGTCCACTGATATTCACAGGGAGCACGCTAAAGAGAGTGATTTAAAATTAAAAGTAAGTGCATACTACGCCACTATCCGTGAAAGTTCACACAAGAGAACTGCAATAGAAGTGACACGAATCACTGTATTGTTCACACTAATTCACTTTCTTCGCCTATTGCCTTAAAACTATTTTCTGTTGTTGGTGATATTATCCTATATTCGCCCCATCATAAATCCTTTCCGCTCCACTTCCCTGACCGCTACTATATCTAGACTTAGCCTTTGCTTTCCCTTTTTAGATTTTCCAGCTTCTCTACTACAGTACATTCAGATTTCTGATACTCCACGCTCCTGCTCGTGGAAGCTAAGGCTTTCATCGTTTGTTCAGTCTTTTTCGATGGTCGCCTCCCTCTTGGCAGTCCCTCCACGAGATCCGAATGGAGGACTACTCCGGAATATTTTGACAATGCAGAGATCATCACGGCATTGTTCTAGTTACAAATCAGATGTTCGTCATATGCAACTTATTTCCTTTAATGCAATGATTGCTGTTGCCATCCGCACCTTCATGCCATTCTTTAAGAGTAGTTTCCCGCCCCAAGAGAAAGACGGTGCTACTAACCTCTGACCGCTTGCCCGCCTTCTTTTCGAAGGCCATAATCGTTGATGATTTTTTTTTTCAAAATTTAAGCAGTTGTTGGGACCAAACCCGGGACGCTGGGCATTTTGATTACTTGTCAAAGACTAGACCCATTTCTTCTGAGTTAAGATGACGGCTAATCACATGTCAGAAACCTGACGGCGTGTTAAACATTGCGGGTAAAAAATTATATGATACCGGATCGATTGACACAACACTCCCTACTCACAAACTGTAGCCCCTTTCACCTTAAGTTCATATGCCAGGCGATGTTAGGAGCATTCAGAATAGTAACCCCATTCCCAAAATTTTCCATGCTCTTGCTTTTTAAAGCAGGCTGAATTATTTCACCCAGGGAACAGTTAGAAATGGTTTGATTCATTAAAACTGGAGTGCAACTATCACTTGCAGTATTTACTGGGCCGGCCGGTGTTGCCGAGCGGTTCTAGGCGCTTCAGTCTGGAACCGCGCGACCGCTACTGTCGCAGGTTAGAATCCTGCCTCGGGCAATGATGTGTGTGATGTCCTTAGGTTAGTTAGGTTTAAGTAGTTCTAAGTTCTAGGGGACTGATGATCTCAGATGTTAAGTCCCATAGTGCTCACAGCCATTTGAACCATTTGAACCATTGCTCTCGGGTGTCCACCTGCGTGCCGTCGTTTACATAAGACGATATTTTGACACCTGACTTTGGAGATATTTTTATATAAAGGAGAAGATCTACATCTACGTCCATACTCCGCAAGCCACCTGACGGTGTGTGGCGGAGTGTACATTGAATACCTCTATCGGTTCTCCCTTCTATTCCAGTCTCGTATTGTTCGTGGAAAGAAAGATTTTCGGTATGCCTCTGTGTGGGCTCTAATCTCTGTGGTTTTATCCTCATGGTCTCTTCGCGAGATATACGTAGGAGGGAGCAATATACTGCTTGACTCCTCGGTGAAGGTATGTTCTCGAAATTTCAACAAAAGCTCGCCCCGAGCTACTGGGCGTCTCTCCTGCGGAGTCTTCCACTGGAGTTTATCTATCATCTCCGTAACGCTTTCGCGATTACTAAATGATCCTGTAACGAAGCGCGCTGAACTCCGTTGGATCTTCTCTATCTCTTCTATCAACCCTATCTGGTACGGATACCACACCAGTGAGCATTATTCAAGCAGTGGGCGAACAAGTGTACTGTAACCTACTTCCTTTGTTTTCGGATTGCATTTTCTTAGCATTCTTCCAATCAATCTCAGTCTGGCATCTGCTTTACCGACAATCAACTTTATATGATCATTCCATTTTAAATCACCTCTAATGCCTACTCCCAGATAATTTATGGAATTAACTGCTTCCAGTTGCTGACCTGCTATATTGTAGATAAATGATAAAGGATATTGCTTTCTATGTATTCGCAGCACATTACACTTGTCTACATTGAGATTCAATTGCCATTCCCTGCACCATGCGTCAGTTGGCTGCAGATCCTCCTGCATTTCAGTACAATTTTCCATTGATACAACCTCTCGATATACCACAGCATGATCCGCAAAAAGCCTCAGTGAACTTCCGATGTTATCCACAAGGTCATTTATGTATATTGTGAATAGCAAAGGTCCTACGACACTCCCCTGCAGCACACCTGAAATCACTCTTACTTCGGAAGACTTCTCTCCATTGAGAATGACATGCTGCGTTCTGTTATCTAGGAACTCGTCAATCCAATCACACAATTGGTCTGATAGTCCATATGCTCTTACTTTGTTCATTAAACGACAGTGGGGGAACTGTATCGAACGCCTTGTGGAACTCAAGAAACACGGCATCTACCTGGGAACCCGAGTCTATGGCCCTCTGAGTCTCGTGGACGAATAGCGCGAGCTGGGTTTTCACACGATCGTCTTTTTCGAAACCCATGCTGATTCCTACAGAGTAGATTTCTAGTCTCCAGAAGAGTCATTATAGTCGAACATAATACGTGTTTCAAAATTCTACAACTGATCGACGTAAGAGATATAGGTCTATAGTTCTGCACATCTGTTCGACGACCCTTCTTGAAAACAGGCATGACCTGTGCCCTTTTCCAGTCCTTTAGAACGCTACGCTCTTCTAGAGATCTACGGTACACCGCTGCAAGAAGGGGGGCAAGTTCCTTCGTGTACTCTGTGTAAAATCGAACTGGTAGCCCATCAGGTCCAGCGGCCTTTCCTCTATTGAGCGATTGTAATTGTTTCTCTATCCCTCTGTCATCTATTTCAATATCTACCATTTTGTCATCTGTGCGACAATCTAGAGAAGGAACTACAGCGCAGTCTTCCTCTGTGAAACAGCGTTGGAAAAAGGCATTTAGTATTTCGGCCTTTAGGAAACAGCAGAAATTGATTCGAGTGGTCTGCGATCTTGAGCTTCCCAGCGAATCAACTTTTTGCATTGCTCTCTGGCCGGCCGTTGTGGCCGGAACTGCGCTGCTGCTACGGTCGCAGGTTCGAGTCCTGCCTCGGGCATGGATGTGTGTGATGTCCTTAGGTTAGTTAGGATTAAGTAGTTCTGAGTTCTAGGGGACTGATGACCTCAGAAGTTAGGTCCCACAGTGCTCAGAGCCATTTGAACCATTTTTTTTATTACATTTTCACGCAATTTGGGTGCATAGATCCTGAGAAATCAGTAAGCCTACCCAGAACAACCAGCTCTGGCCGTAATAACGGCCTTGATACGCCTGGGCATTGCGTCAAACAGATCTTGGATAGCGTGTACAGGTACAGCTGCCCATGCAGCTTCAACACGATACCACAGTTCATCAAGAGTAGTGACTGGCGTATTGTGAGGAGCCAGTTGCTCGGCCACCATTGACCAGACGTTTTCAGTTGGTGACAGATCTGGAGAATGTTCTGGCCAGGGTAGGAGTCAAACATTTTCTGTATCCAGAAAGGCCCGAACAGGACCTGCAACACACGGTCGTGCATTATCCTACTAAAATATAGGCTTTCGCAGGGATCGAATGAAGGGTAGAGCCACGGGTCGTAACACATCGGAAATGTAACGTCCACTGTTCAAAGCGCCGTCAATCCGAACAAGAGGTGACCGAGACGTGTAACCAATGGCACCCCATACCATCACGCCGGGTGATACGCCAGTATGGCGATGACGAATACACGCTTCCAATGTGCGTTCACCGCGACGTCGCTAAACACGGATGCGACCATCATGATGCTGTAAACAGAACCTGGATTCATCCAAAGAATGACGTTTTGCCATTCGTGCACTCAGGTTCGTCGTTGAGCACACCATCGCAGGCGCTCTTGTCTGTGATGCACCGTCAAGGGTAACCGCAGCCATGGTCTCCTAGCTGATAGTCCATGCTGCTGCAAACGTCGTCGAAATGTTCGCGCACACGGTTGTAGTCTTGCAAACGTCCCCATCTATTGACTCAGGGATCGAGACGTGGCTGCACGATCCGTTACAGCCATTCGGATAAGATGCCTGTCATCTCGACTGTTAGCGATACGAGGCCGTTGGGATACAGAACGGCGTTCCGTATTACCCTCCTGAACCCACCGATTCCATATTCTGCTAACAGTCATTGGATCTCGACCAACGCGAGCAGCAATGTCGCGATACGATAAACCGCAATCGCGATAGGCTACAATCCGACCTTTATCAAAGTCGGAAACGTAATGGTACGCATTTCTTCTCCTTACACGAGGCATCACAATAACGATTCACCAGGCAACGCCGGTCAACTGCTGTTTGTGTATGAGGAATCGGGTGAAGACTTTCCTCTTGTCAGCACATTGTATGTGTCGCCATCGGCGCAAACCTTGTGTGAACGCTCTGAAAAGCTAATCATTTGCATATCACAGCATCTTCTTCCTGTCGGTTAAATTTCGCGTCTGTAGCACGTCATCTTCGTGGTGTAGCAATTTTAATGGCGAGTAGTGTATAAAGGAGAAGATGTAGTGAAGGGGCTCATTCTGTAGGTATCAGCCGAAAGTGACGGCAAGGTACGCTGTCGAAACGTCGTGTTACGGAATCGACTGCACCCGAATGGGTACCCGAGAGCGGTGCACAGACTTTGGTGATATTTGTGATGTTCACACCCTTCATGGGAGACGGTGGTGACAAACGGACCCCAACCCGGAGGCAGTCAGTGGGTGTAGCGGTGTGCAGTGGGCAGGTGCCATCAGATAAGGGGCCGCATCTGGTGGTGGCTGTACGCGCCGGCCAGATGCCGCGATTACATTCGCACCTCGTTGGCGCGCGGCGCGCCTCCCCGGCCACGGATCTGGCCGCCTCATCGCATGCCTAATAGGCAGGCGGCGGCGGCGGCTGTGGGAACCGTTATGCAGGCAGCCGCGGCACGCCTCCGCGTTCATCAGCCGCGAGGCGCCCAGGAATTTACCGGACGGTGGCTCGCGCCGGGAACGTCGCCGGCCGCTTAATGCTAATGTTCCGCTTCACTGTGCGTGGCCCGGCTGCGTCGAGGCAGGTGCTGCAGACTCGGCGGATTTACCGCGCCGCAACAGCTGATAGTAAGCACGCTCGATAAAAAAGATATAGGCACTTGGGAGTCTTAGAGCTGACAGTAACTGCAAGCGGCTCATGAGCAACTGAGTTAGAAGTTGCTGCTGTCCTGGGGGAGGGCGCTCCTGTCACCACAACGAGTAGAACAGAGCGGCGGGCTGTGTTTATTGGGTCCCATAAATACACTCTAAACCAAAGAAATAACGCACCACGAAGGAATTATCAGAATTGGACGTAAATCGGTAGATGTGATGTACGTGTACAGATAAACAGAGATTATAGTTCAGAAAAATTGGATGATTTATTCGAGAGAAAGGGCTTCACAAACTAAGTTAATATCTCGTTAGTCCACCTCTGCCCCTTATGCAAGCAGTTATTCGGCTTGGCATTGATTGAAAGAGCTGCTTGATGTTCTGCTGAGGGATATAGTACCAAACTGTGTCCAACTGGCGCGTTAGATCGTCAAAGCGGCAACTGGTTGCAGGGCTCAGTCCATAATGCTCCCAACATTCTCAGTGAGGGAGAGATCGGGCGAACTTGATGGCCAAGATATGGTTTAGCAGCCACGAAGACGAGCAGTAGAAACTCTCTCCGTGAGCGGCCGGGCATTGTCTTCCTGCAATATAAATTTAGGAAGGCTTGACATGAAGGGCAACAAACGGGGCGTAGAATATCGTCGAGGTACTGCTGTGCCACAAGGGTGCCGCAGATCACAACCAAAGGGGCCCTGCTACGAAAAGAAACGACACCCCAGACAGTCACTTGTGGTTGTCTGGTGGGCGTCAGTCGGGCTGGTATCCCACCACTGCCTGGGGCGTCTCCAGACAAGCCTTCGCTGGTGATAGGGACTCAGCTCGACTCTTCACTCGATGCTACTCTACTCCAGCCAAGGAGACTCCATGCCAAAAACGTGTCAGGAGACGACCCGTATAACGGTAGGGGACCAACCTGTCTGTCGCCCGCCATACGGCCCGCAATCAGGAATGATGGTCTGATGGGTCATTTCTTTTCATAGCATGACCCCTTTGGTTGTCAGTTGCGGCACCCTTATACCATAGCGGTATGTCGACGATATTCTACTCCCCGTTTATTGCCCTAAATGACAAGCCATCCTAAGTTTACATTTCAGCTGTTCCTGACGCTTGTCTTCGTGGTTGCCAAACGCCATCTTGGCCAGCAAGGTCGCCCGACCTCCCCCCAATTGAGAACGTTCGGAACATTATGGGCAGGGCCTTCCAACCAGTTACAGTTTCAACGTTCTTACACACCATATGCCATGATATCCCTCAGGAGGACATCCAACAACTCTGACAATCAGTGCGAAGCCGATTAACTGCTTACACTAGGGGCAGAGGTGGAAGGGTGGATCAACGCGTTATAGCCAGCTGCGGTGGCCGAGCGGTTCTAGGCACTTCAGTCCGGAACCAGGAGACTGCTACGGTCGCAGGTTTGAATCCTGCCTTGGGCATGGATGTGTGTGATGTCCTTAGGTTAGTTAGGTTCACGTAGTTCTAAGTCTAGGGGACTGATGACCTCAGATGTTAAGTTCAAATGGCTCTCAGCACTATGGGACTTAACTTCTAAGGTCATCAGTCCCCTAGAACTTAGAACTACTTAAACCCAACTAACCTAAGGACATCACACACATCCATGCCCGAGGCAGGATTCGAACCTGCGACCGTAGCGGCCGCGCGGTTCCAGGCTGTAGCGCCTTTAACCGCTTGGCCACCACGGCCGGCTCAGATGTTAAGTCCCATAGTGCTTAGAGCCATTTGAACCATTTGACCAACGCGTTGTTGACTTGCCCAATTCGTGAAGCTCTTGGTCCTGAATAAATCATCCAGTTTCTCTGAAATTGTAATCATTTGTTGGTCTGTACATGTAAGTCACATCTACCGATTTTCGTCCCATTCGGATAATTCCTTGGTCAAGCGCCGTTTTTCTGTCTTAGAGTGTAAGAGATCGCTAGTTTTGCATTAATAGATGATCGAATTTTTTTTGTCATCATAACGTAAAATAAAGAAAGAGCATCAGATTCGAGTAGGAAACGGCTGAAAGCTCGCGTGCTTTTGTTTTGTATACGCGCCGTAACAGAACACCTGCCAAAGATTTCCGATCGTGGCCGAAACGACGCCAGACAGAGGAACTGTAGACTCATGAGCGACATGTTGTCCATGCCAAGTAATGAGTGATGTCTGTGTGAACTTCTTAGACAAACACTGGCCGTTGGCCGTTTGAACAGAGGGCAGAGAGGGTCGCCTTTCGACCACGCGTAACTGAAGACGTTTGTCGGGGCCCTTCGTCGGACGCTGGGTAGGCAGCTTGATCGTCGACGATGCAGAGTCATGATGTTGATTTGTTCCAGTTAAGCAAAGCTTGAGCCACAGGGAAGTTTAAAGTTCTGCTTTTTCCGCTTAGGAATAGCTTTCTCTGCGTTTACGAATGAATCTCCTTTGTAATGTATTTAAAATTTCCATCATGATTGAAGAGGGGAAGACAGTCGTATGATAATTTGAAATTGTAAATAATAGCATCTAGCAGCAACAATGGCCTTCGATTTTTTTATTGCATTAAATCTTCGAAATCGATAAAGCATCGAGTAAATTGAAGATATTTCTTGCAGTCAGAGACTAACTTATTTATAATTTCAAATCTGATGTGATTTATCGTTTTCAGTTTATCTTTTCAAAGCAAATATTCATGGAAGTTCTAAACGTGTTTTCGCTTAGAAGACCACGGGGTATTCGGCGGAACTTAGCTTATTTCATTTCTTGATTCATGCCACTGATTGTAAAATCACTGCTTGTCGTATGTTATGCTATTTAATGCATCGTAAAATTGCGGCACGTGTTTACCATTGAAGCTCTTACGGAGTTTATTTGCTTCGGTACACGTAGTTTTGTCTCGAATCCATAGGTACTTTCTTACATAATCGCACTAGTGGTGTATTCGCTTAATGCTTCCAGTACCCGTTCTAAACATTCTGGAGAGTACACGAGATCGCAAAATCGGAGTTTGTGCATCCTGTGATTTTTGGGAGTTTTCAGTTACTCTTTCTTTTGTCGCCTAGAGTATTTGAAACTTTCGGGAAATGTATTCGTACCTAGAACTGATGTTCTTTCTAAGCAAGCGCTGGTTTGTTTCAGAATAGTAAATCGATCGTAGAGAAATCGCCAGTCCGATGTTTGTATCGACGTTTTGGGCTGTTGCCTTTGTTAAGGTGAGTCTATAGGAACCACTTACGTGAATACATACCAGTAATTTGGCTATGTCTCCCTTAGTTGTATATCACGTAATGTAATACGCGTATCATGTATAATGTCAACCACTTAAGTTTTTGAGGTGAAATACTCATATAATCTTTGCCAAAGCATATTATGGGCGCCAAGTGGTTTCTCTTGGTGCTACAAGTACATCTTACCCAAAAGCCGAGAAGCGTAGGTATATGAGTAGGTATGTTTTTGCTGTAATATATGATGGCGTCTGCTCGCGTTCGGATTGTGCGTGACTGAAGACTGATATATTTCATTTCGTGATATCTCCACCACTGTGCTCCTCATGTTCCACTTAAAATTTATGGAAAGCCACTGCCTCCAGTATCAACTGCAGTGAGTGACAAGATGTTGCTGATTGGGGTCGCCGTCGTCTATCATGGTTTGTAACACTTAGGTACTGTCTTTGTGCCGGACGACAACAACCAGGGGACATATAATCCAGAATCATAGAGCAGTCCCGTTTGTGTGTGTGTGTGTGTGTGTGTGTGTGTGTGTGTGTGTGTGGGCGTGTGTGTGTGTGTGTGTGTGTGTGTGTGTGTGTGTGTGTGGAAATATTGGAAATTTGTGGTAATTCTGTGGACCCAAATTACTGAGGTCATCGGTCCCCAGGCCTATACACTACTTAATCTAACTTACGCTAAGGACAACACACACTCACGCACGCACGCACCAATGCCCAAGGGAGGTCTCGAACCACCGACGGGGGGGAGGGGGGGGGGGAGCAGCGCGAACTGGGGAAAGGCCCACTAGACCGCACGGCTATCCAGCGCGGCGTGTGTGTGTTTGTGGTTTTTTTTTTCCATAGGCTGTACTGTAGGGATGATGTAAATTGAAGGTGGAGGAGGAAAAAGGAAATAAAAGGGAAGGAAATATTGTTATGTCAGCTGCATCGGGACTATGTGGAGTCAATGGCGACGAGTGAAAATGTTTTCCGGAATGGTATTCGAATCGCACATGGCGCCACCCATCTGCTGTCCGCGTCCATGTCCTCCGTGCTCGTTACTTCGAGATTCCCACAGGAGGCCGAACGTTACTGTGCATCCGTAGTGAGTGTGGTGCATTCACCAAGCATTGAGGAGAATCAATTATATGAACGCTTGGTGTCTGTTCTTTCGGACATGTCCGAAGGAACGGACATATCCGAAGAAACACACACTAAGCATTCGTATAAAAGTACTATAGTTTATAGTTCTTGGTTTGCATTGCTCCGTCTACCGATGTTTTAAATTCCCTTGCAAAGAGCTCTCTCTTTGCATTCGTGCTTTGAAAATGACGGAGTGTTCACCTGACGAAGTATCGGCAGTTGTTGAAGATCTCACCCAGCAGCATTCATGTAAATTGTTTGATATTATTGTGTTTCTTCAGGTACGTGTTTACAGTCCTGGTAAGCAATGAAATCCCCACACAGCGCTACCGTAGTAACTCGCTAGATCAGTCGCTCCAAACCTTTCGTAGACCTTAACCCCTGAGTGCAATCAGACATTATCTAGTAGCCTCCCATGCTATCTGTTGCCACCCCCGCCCCCACCCCTTCTCCAATATTATTAACTATTATTCTTTAGCACCGAACTAAACTGTAGAATGAAATACTTTTCTTAACACTTCTATTTTTAAAATGATTAAAGGTGAATAACATATACATTGTGTGTGTGTGTGTGTGTGTGTGTGTGTGTGTGTGTGTGTGTGACTGTTAGAATGAATGACGAAGGAGTTCGGGGTGAATCGCAAGTACAATTCCTTCTCAGATAAGAAAGCTAACTATCCACAGTGAGGGCAGACACTTGTTATAAAGCGTAGTTCCCCTACATTGCTCCACTCCACCGCGGAACTTGCTTCACCTGAGCACTGTAACCCCATTTAATCTCAACCAAGTTAAAATGTTTGTACTATACTTACTGTTCGTAAATCACTTGACCGCTGCGCCCCTTAATTCCGACATGGCAGAAATTGGACGTGTTCAGACTGTTAATGCTTTGTGTCTGAGCACAGACATTAATAGTAGTACTAACAATAATAATAATAATAATAATAATACTGTGTACAGCACTGTAATACTCCTTGCGTAGTTACTGCTATGACGTGCTGACTATTAATTCATTTATTTGTTTCGAAGCGAGTAATGAAGCGATTTGTGGCCTACGGCAGGTACTACCTACAACTTGGAGAAGAAATTCTCTTGAGATATATAGCACTTGTTGCGCGTATGTCTCACTTTGATCATCAACGATGTACGGGACAAAGCGCAATATACGTGTGTGTTGTTATTGGGTGGACTATGTCAGGAACCTGTGACCTTCACTGCATTAATGCTACTAACTGAGATAAAGCAATTATTGGTAACTTACATGATCAGTATTAGAGTCTTAAAAAACTGTGATATAATAATGATCTTTTGATAACAATTTAGTTTCGTGACTTAAACAGAATCGAATCGTTTAATTTTTACCCCTCAGAAAATTTAATTTTGCTCCTCAGGGGGGAATTATCCCCAGGTCAGGAAATACTGCACCACGTGCATCAAAAGTCACTTCATTTTTAGGGATGGCAATGCGTGACCGGATCGATCTGCACATGTGGAGGAGCACAGGGAACGAGAGGATATTCGGTTCAAATAGTTCAAATGGCTCTGAGCACTATGGGACTTAACACCTATGGTCATCAGTCCCCTAGAACTTAGAAGTACTTAAACCTAAGGAAAGCACACAACACCCAGTCATCACGAGGCAGAGAAAATCCCTGACCCCGCCGGGAATCGAATCCGGGAACCCGGGCGCGGGAAGCGAGAACGCTACCGCACGACCAGAGGATATTCGGGGAATGGGTTGACCTCTCTGTTCTCCCGGCTTAATTCCTATCAGACACGTGTGAAACGTGGGAGACGTAAAGTAGGATTTGCATATTAACAACGACCATCCAGCCGTAGTCAAACCGAGCGAGGTAGCGCAGTGGTTAGCGCACTGGACTCGTATTCGGGAGGACCATGCTTCAAACCCGCGTCCGGCCATCCTGATTTCGGTTCTCAGTGATTGCCCTAAATCGCTTCACACAAATACCGAGATGGTTCCTTTGAAAGGGCACGACGTACTTCCTTCCCCAACCTTCCCTAACGCGAAGACCGATAACCTCGCTCTTTGGTCCCCCCCCCCCCCTCCCCCCCTCAAATCAACCAACCAACCAGCAGTAGTCAATAGCGATGGTGAAGGAATGGAAAGACCTGCCAGAAGAACTACTTGTGGCCAGTATGGGAGCACGTTGTGATTACACGCTCTATTAAGAACCATATCAGCCTTTTTTAATGTCCACGAGCATCATAAATCGCGGTGACTTCATGGAGGTAGAAGAGAATGGCTGCCTACCTTTCTTGGATATTTTGATCAAGAAAAATCCGGACGGTACGTTGGGAAACTCTGTCTACAGGAAGAAGACGCACACGGACTTATATCTCAATGCTCGGAGATGACACCATCCAGCACAACGTAACTCACTACTGAACACCTTAGTTCAGAGAGCCAAGGCGATCTGTGACAGCAAGAGTTTGCCGCGTGAGATAGCACATCTGCGGTAAACCTTCCGTAAGAATGGCTACACCGAGACACAAATGGGACACGGCTTGCGTGCAGACAAGAGGCGGGAGGAGAAACTAGAAGAAGGCGAAAGACACGTGTGACGTTTCTGCCGTTTGCTGGACCGCCAACAGCCAAGATCGCAAGAATATTAAAGAAGTGCGAAATAATGACCAGCCGTCGCCCACCGAAGAAAGTCAAAGATATACTTGGCTCAACCAAAGACCATCTGGGGTTGCAGACGCCGGGCATTTACAGTACTGAGTGCGAATGCGGGCTGGAATATATCGGACAGACACAACGATGTATCTCCCAGCGCTGTACTGAACACATTCAGGTACGTACGACTAGGACAGACAAACAAGTCTCCGGTAGGCGAACGTAGCATTATCGTGGGACACACCTTCGAATTCGAAAAAACGAAGAAGCTGTGCAGCGCCAACGGTTTCTGGGACTCGGCCTTCAAAGAGGCAGTGGAGATACGTCTGCACAGCAAAATCAAATGGTTCAAATGGCTCTGAGCACTATGGGACTTAACTTCTGAGGTCATCAGTCCCCTAGAACTTAGAACTACTTAAACCTAACTAACCTGAGGACATCACCCACATCCATGCCTGAGGCAGAATTCGAACCTGTGACCGTAGCGGTATCGCGGTTCCAGATGTAGCGCCTAGAACCGCTCGGCCACCCCGGCCTGCTCTGCACAGCAATTTAGTAAAGAGGGATAGCGGTTTTCAGCTCAGTGCAGCGTGGAATCCCACAATTGATAAAATAGGTCGGGAACGCTCCGATCTGAAGGCAGTGGCGTCCGCAGACAGATTGGACAGCCACCGGGTCGCCGCCCCACCCCTTCTCCCACCCACCACCGACGCGGTACCCCCTTCCGGAGGAAAGCTGTATAGATATGCAGAACACAGCACCCCGACACTTCGCCAGAAGATGATGGGTACGAAACTCATTGAAACGTTGCGACAAGACGACGCGACCACTCGGCTGATAACCCGACAAGAATTAATTAGTTCAATGTAGTTATTGTCTCTGAATAAAAGCATTATTTCTGTTCGTCTCACTGTGTATTTCTTTTGCAGACTTCTGTATTATAAAGTAGTAGTTATTCGTACGTATTGTCTATTTTTTATCGAGCCACGTTACTTCAAAGTGACTCATCATGCAAAGCTACTTTCGTGTGTAAGTTCGACGCACCTGTGCAACAACCAAAAGTACCCCAAAGACAGTAAGGTCAGACAAGTGCGAGAAAAATCGCACAATCAGCTTTGCATCTCGTGGATCCAAGTTATTGAGAATAATAATTTACAGATGAATGGGAAAGAAAATTAGCAACCTGTTAAACGACAAAACAGTTTGGATGTAGGAAAGATAAAAACACTAGAGGTGGTTGGTTGTTGCACTTCATAATGGAAACAGGACTGAATAAAATGAAGACACCTTCATTGGATTTACAACCTAGAAAAATCATTCCGCAATGCAAAGCGGAGCGAGACACTCGAAATTATCAGGAAAATAGATCCATGGTATAGGAAAAGGCGGGTAATTACAGTATATACAAGAACCAAGAGGGAAAAATAAGAATGGAAAAGCAAGAACGAAGTCCTCGGGTTAGAAAAAGGTCTAAAACAGTGATGAAATCAATAGACCCTACTGTTCAGTCTATACATCGAAGAACCAAAGACACAAGTAAAGGAAAGTTTCAGGAGTGGGATTTAAATTCTGGGTGAAAGGATGCCAACGGTAAGATTTGCTGAAGATATTTCTATCCCCAGTGAAAGTGACGAAGACCTGCAGGACCTGTTCAGTGGGATGGACAGTCCAGTGAGCATACAACATGGATTGACAGTAAAACGAAGAAGAACGAAAGTAATGAGGAGTAGCAAAATCTGGAGTAATGAGCAACTAAACATCAGAGCTATGGACCACCAAGTTGAGGAAGTGAAACAATTCTGCTGTCTAAAAAGCAAAATAACACACGACAGATGAAACAAAGAGGGCATAAAAAGCAGATTAGCACAGGTGAATAGGGCCTTCCTTTCCAAAAGAAGCCTATTAGTATCAAACATCGGCCTTCAATTTCTGAGAATATACGTTTGCAGCACAGCATTGTATAGAAGCGCATTATGAACTATATTTTAATAAACGTTTTTGGAACAGCGATCAAAAAAATTTTCTTTTTAAAATTCAGTCTTGATCGCACCACGTATGCTACAAGAACATAGGTGACCAGTTTCAGTCATATCACATGACCATCATCAGACCCATGGCATCCATAGAAGATGGTAGGTGGAGCACTCATCTCAGCTGCTGTGATGTCAACATCACAGGAACTGAGAAGAGTGCTCCACCTACCATCTGATGGTCATGTGATATGACCGAAACCGGTCACGTATGTTCTTGTAGTATACGTGATGCGATCAAGACTGAATTTTAAAAAGATTTTTTTTTTTTTAAGTATTATGAACTGTTGGAAAACCGCGAAAGAAGAGAATCAAAGTGTTCGAAATGTGGTGCTATGGAAGGATGTTTAAAATTAGGTTGAATCATACGATGAGGAATGAGGAGTTTCTCCACAGGAACGCCGAGGAAATCAGCACTTGGAAAACTTTGACAACAAGAATGGACAGGATGGTTGGAGGTTCAAAAATGGTTAAAATGGCTCAGAGCACTATGGGACTCAACTGCTGTGGTCATTAGTCCCCTAGAACTTAGAACTACTTAAACCTAACTAACCTAAGGACATCACACACACCCATGCCCGAGGCAGGATTCGAACCTGCGACCGTAGCAGCAGCGCGGCTCCGGACTGGAGCGCCTAGAACCGCACAGCCACCGCGGCCGGCTGGTTGGAGGTTCTCGCTCCACAGAATCGCCGAGGAGAGGAGCACATGGAAAACTTTGAGAATAAGAATGGTCAGAATGACTGGACATGTGTTTAGACAGCAGAGAATAGCTTCATTGCTGCTTGAGCGAGCTGTAGAGGGTGAAAGCTGCAGGGGATGACAGAGGCTGTAAAACACTCAGGTGACAAAAGGCATGAGATAGCGATAGGCACGTATACAGATGGCAGTCGTATCACGTACACAAGGTATAAAAGAGCAGTACGCTGGCGGAGTTGTCATTCGTACTCAGGTGATTCACGTGAAAATGTCTCCGACGTGGCTGTGGACGCACGATAACAGACTTTGAACGTGAATGGTAACTGGAGCTAGACTCAATGAACATCCCATTTCAAAACTCGTTAGGGAATTCAGTAACCGGACATCCGCAGTGTCAACAATGTGTTGGTAATACAAAATTTTAGGCATTACCTCCCACCATGCCGGCCGGAGTGGCCGAGCGGTTCTAGGCGCTACAGTCTGGAACCGCGCGAACGCTGCGGTCGCAGCTTCGAATCCTGCCTCGGGCATGGATGTGTGTGATGTTCTTAGGTTAGTTAGGTTTACGTAGTTCTAAGTTCTAGGGAACTGATGACCTCAGAAGTTAAGTCCCATAGTGCTCAGAGCCTTTTGAACCATTTGAACCTCCCACCATGGACAACCGAGTGGCCAACGTCCTTCTCTTAACGACCGAGAGCAGCGGCGTTTGGTAGAATCGTCAGTGCTAAGAGACAAGCAACATTGCTTGAAATAAGCTCGGGAATCAGTTTGGGACGTACGATGAATGTATCCGTTAGGACAACGCAGCGAAATTGGGCGTTAATGGTCTATGGCAGCAGACGACTGGCGCGAGTGCCTTTGCTAGCGGCGCGACATTGACTGCAGCACCTCTGCACGGCTTGTGCCCATATCGGATGGACGCCAGACAATAGGAAAACCGTGGCCTGGTCAGATGAGTCCCGATTTTAGTTGGTAAGAGTTGAGGTAGGGTTCAAATGTGGGCCAGACCCCACGCAGCCTTGGTACCGAGATGTCAACAGGGCACTATGTAAGCCAGTGATGGCTTCATAATGATGTGGGCTGCGTTTACATGGAATGAACTGGGTCCTCTGATCCAGCTGTGCCGATCGTCGACTGGAAAAGATTATGTTTGGCTACTTGAAGACTACGTGCAGCCATTCATGGATGTCGCCAAACAACGATGAACTTACATGGATGACAATGCCCCATGTCATCAGGCCACATTTGTCCGGGACTGGTTTGAATACTGTTCTCGACCTTGCACGTGACAACAGGGCTTTACTGCCGGCACTAACCCGCTCAGATTCAAAGACTTTTTTCCCGGGCCGCACCACGTTTTTCTTCTGTCCGTTAATTTGTAACGCTCAGTTAGGTTTGCAACTCCCCAGCGGCCTACGTTGGGGGCACGCGGTGTCCGGAGAGCGGGCGTCAGGGCTGCCGGTCGGTGGTGCGCGCCGCCGTCGTGTGACGTGGCAGCGACAAGCCCGCCGGACGTGGGATGCGACGCGACGCGACGCGACGCGACGCCGCACCGCCGCCATGAATAATTCACCACCAGGACCGCCGGCCGGCGTGGAGAGGGCTAATTGAATAGGCCGGCGGGCGGCGCTCATTGACTCGGAATGACGCGATTCGATTTGAATGGAGCGCCGGAGGTGCGGGGGTCGCCGTCACACACACACACACACACACACACACACACTCAAACCGCGCTGCGAATCCGTCTGCGTGCGACAAACTGTGGCGCCAGCAAACATTGCGTCCCGTATTTGCACAAACGCTATGTAGGAAGGTGTCATTTTGTTTCGCGATATTTACATGAAAAACACTCCACCTTCTCTGCCATATTCAGATACCGTCCAGTCACAGTAATGTGACCACCTGTCAAAAGCATGAATAACCATCTTCTGCAGCGAAGACCAGTGCGAGACACACTGGAAGATAGTCAGCGAGGTTGTGGAACGTACCGACAGGGATATGGAGCGGTGCCGACTTCAGGGCTGCGGCCAGCTGACCTAGAATTCTCGGTTGAGGGTACATGTCACGAACAGGCCAATCGAAGTGGCCCCAAGCATTCTCTACTGGTTTCAAATATGGACAGTTTGGTGGCCAGGGGAATACGATAAGCACATACTGACGCTCTTCGAACCACGCGAGAACATTGCAAATTGTGTGACACTTTGCATTGTCCTGCTGGCAGATGACACCGTGCCGAAGAAAAACAGACTGCATCTAGGAGTGGACGTGATGCCCCAGGATACATGCGTATTTGTGCTGATCCACTGTGGCTTCCAGAAAGACGAGATCACCCAAGAAACGCCACGAAAAAAGACGATTGTTGCAAGGAGTTTGGTTTCTGTCCGACGGAGCATCACACGTGATTCATCTGAAAAGGCCACCTATCGCCACTCAGTGGACGGCCAGATGCGGTACTGGCGTGAAAATTACACTACTGGCCATTAAAATTGCTACGCCAAGAAGAAATGCAGATAATAAACGGGTATTCATTGAACAAATATATTATATTGGAACTGACATGTGATTCCATCTTCACGCAATTTGCGTGCAAGGATCCTGAGAAAACAGTACCCAGAACAACCACCTCTGGCCGTAATAACGGCCTTCATACGCCTGGGCATTGAGTCAAACAGAGCTTGGATAGCGTGTACAGGTACAGCTGCCCATGCAACTTCAACACGATACCACAGTTCATCAAGACTAGTGACTGGCGTATTGTGACGATCCAGTTGCTCGGCCACCATTGACCAGACCTTTTCAATTGGTGAGAGATCTGGAGAATGTGCTGGCCAGGGCAGCAGTCGAACGTTTTCTGTATCCAGAAACGCCCGTACAAGACCTGCAACATACGGTCGTGCATTATCCTGCTGAAATGTAGGGTTTCGCAGGAATCGATGAAGGGTAGAGCCATGGGTCGTAACACATCTGAAATGTAACGTCCACTGTTCAAAGTGCCGTCAATGTGAACAAGAGGAGACCGAGACGTGTAACCAATGGCCCTCCATACCATCACGGCGGGTGATACGCCAGTATGGCGATGACGAATACACGCTTCCAATATGCGTTCACCGCGATGTCGCCAAACACGGATGCGACCATCATGATGCTGTAAACAGAACCTGGATTCATCCGAAAAAATGACGTTTTGCCATTCGTGCACCCAGGTTCGTCGTTGAGTACACCATCGCAGGCGCTCCTGTCTGTGATGCAGCGTCGCGGGTAGCCGCAGCCATGGTCTCCGAGTTGATAGTCCATGCTACTGCAAACGTCGTCGAACTGTTCGTGCAGATGGTTGTTGTCTTGCAAACGTCCCCATCTGTTGACTTAGGGATCGAGACGTGGCTGCACGATCCGTTACAGCCATGCGGATAAGATACTTGTGACCTCGACTGCTAGTGATACGAGGCCGCTGGGATCCAACACGGTGTTGCATATTACCCTCCTGAACCCACCGATTCCATATTCTGCTAACAGTCATTGGATCTCGACCAACGCGAGCAGCAATGTCGCGATACGATAAACGGCAATCGCGATAGGCTACAATCCGACCTTTATCAAAGTCGGAAACGTGATGGTACGCATTTCTCCTCCTTACACGAGGCATCGCAACAATGTTTCACCAGGCAACGCCAGTCAATTGCTGTTTGTGTATGACAAATCGGTTGGAACCTTTCCTCATGTTAGCACGTTGTAACTGTCGCCACCGGCGCCAACCTTGTGTGAATGCTCTGAAAAGCTAGTCATTTGCATGTCACGGCATCTTCTTCCTGTCGGTTAAATTTCGCGTCTGTAGCACGTTATCTTCGTGGTGTAGCAATTTTAATGGCCAGTGGTGTATGTATGTAGGCTGTCACAATACCTTCGCATTAGAGAACGGACGGGCGTAATTCAAAAAGATACGCGGATCTGTGGCCTAGCATAATGCGATTTTCATCAAATTTGTCATTGTCGTCAGATGCAGTTCAAACGAAAATAATAAACAGCTTCACGTTTAGTTAATGGAACACTACGTCAGTTACGCAAGAATTGGGAATTAAATCGCCTGTATCGACGACTGGAGAACTACCCAAGGAGTCGCCTAAAATGCATAGCAGCAGCACCGGGGGAAATCTAAATCGGGAAGATCACGCAGGTATTCCAGTTCCCTCTCTTCCGAAAACGAATGCCGTGTGTTAAGAAACACGCGCCCTCGCTCACTATTCATCTTCGACGAAAAATTATGTGATGCCGCCCTGACAAACTTAAAAAAAAAATCGAAGAACCATGGTAAGAATGCGATTCTGACTTTCGATTACTGATATGTAGGCAGCACGAAAACGTAAGCATCTCGCTTACAAATAACAAATTTAATCCCTTAATTTTATCACCGCACACAGTTCGAGTAATCAGCGTCTGATGAGTGGAGCACAAGACGGAATGAGACCGCTTTAACCGTTACCAAGTACACGAGCGCTCCGCCGATCCCCGCGTTATCCAATTAAGTAGCGCGTCGTTTCTTACGCGAATACAGCTCATCTGGATACGGGTTACGGGGAAGGATCCAAGAGTCTGATATCACTCCTATTTACACATGTAGACTCCAAGCATCACAGTTTACAGTAGTGACTGTTCTCGAGGTAAACCAGAGGAGATAAGGAACACCCTGCTCAAGGCTTTTAACAACAGCACAAGGAGCTGTAGCGGGCTCGCTAATTTACTGGAGATCTCCAGATACCGGCCGCTGCTGTTGTTAGGGATTACTGATCGCTTAGCTGTCGGGTCTGCTGACAATGTGTACCCACGGCCGCACAGGCTCCACTATAATTACATACTTGTCTGTTCTCGTATGGAGGTTAACGGCGAATCATTACATGTGGCTCGTTTCACGCAAACTGCTTCGTCGGATGCTGTGTAATGAACGAAATCGCTCAACATACATCGGGACTAACAGCGTGCGGAAGGCATCCAATGTAAATAAAACTTTTTTGCATGGCATTTAATAGTACGGCTATAATGCGATCATTATGGACGCACACTTGTTGGGATGAGACGGATACAGCGGATTTTATCGACAACGGCCTGTGGATAATCGCTTAGAGGAACCATAGGTGGCTGAGAGCGACAAATTTTCAGGAATAAGTTGACCCTCCACCAAATGGTGGTGCCTACAGATAAGGCCTGTATTTTACCTTGTCGACCAGTCGACAATAAGATCATTGAAACACTAGCTAAACTGATGGATGAAAACGCGAATTGGGCTGCGATTATGAGAGACAAATCTAGATTCACCTAACCTGATTGAAGGAAATCTTGGAAAACGTAACCGAGGAGTTGAAACGCTCTGTCGGGAAAGTACAAAAAGGAATTCAGTCTCAAAGTGTGCAGGTCAGAAACAGAACGAGGGTAGACCTAGAAACCGTTGGTATTACAGTTGTAAACTGTTGTAGTTGTGTTCGAAAGAACCAGTGCTGTATGCGTTAATAGAAAGCACTGAAGCTCAAACCGGCATTGCTGCTGAAAGGTGCCAAAAGCTGGAGATACGTTCTACCGAAATTTTGACAACGGAACTAGTGATGTTTAGAAAGGATAGATTCAACAGTGTTAAGTGGTGGCGTGTTTGTTTCTGTTATAATTAATTTATCCTGTAGTAAAATTGATGTGTATAGTTTCTACGAGTTGATATGGGTAGAGGCTATACTTGACAATCGGAATAAATTATTAAATGGCTCCTTTTACCTACTCCCTGACTCAGATGATACTGTTATTGAAAGGCTCAAAGGAGACTTGAGTCTCATTTAAAAGAGGTTCCCTATTAATGCAATGATGCGAGTTGTCCAAGGAGGAATAGTCAATGTTGAGGAATAATATGACAGGAACGATCATTTGAAGCAAAAATGTCTAAAAAAGTTTAGTAATCATTGGCTCTATATTCATACCTTAAGAACTATGGGCACTTCATGTTCGATACTGTGAAACAGATCTCTTCTGCAGGCTCTCTGGTTTCCATAGTTTCAGAGGAAGTAATGTGGACTAAAAGAAGAAAAAATTGCCCAGTCAACATAAGAGCTGTAAGCACTTATTCAGTAGAAGAAACGCGTTTCATAGCATCGAAACTGAAGAAGTGCTCATAATTCTTAAGGCATACATTTTAGAGTCTATTTAAAAGATCAGATAGAAATTCGCTTGACGCCTTTCTAAAAGCTAACTGTGTGAGTGTAGACGAGATACGGCTTATATTCAAAGAAGTAATAGCGATACCAATCGAGAGATTTATACCAATTTAAATTAATGAGAGGAGGATCAGATTCCCCGTGGTACACAAAATAGGTCAGGACACGGTGGCAGGAGAAAAGAAAAAACATGAGAAATTTAAAAGACTGAGAAATCTGGAAGATTGGCGATATTCTACGGAAGTTCGAAATTTAGTGCGGACTTCAATGATAGTTGCTTTTAATATCTTCCACAATGGAGCCCTGCATCGAAATCTGGCAGAAAATTAGAAAGAGTTCTGGTCGTATGGAAAGTAAACAAATGGCAAGACACAGACAATACCTTCACTGCGCGAAGGCAACGGCAATATTACCGATGACAGTGCCACAAAAGTAAGGTACTAAACACCATTTTCAAAAATTCCTTTACCAAGGAGGTGAAGCAAATATTCCAGAGTTCCAATCAGGAACTGCTGCCAACATGAGTAACATAGATGTAGATACCTTTGGTGTAATGAAGCAGCTTCAATCCCTTAATAAAGGTAAATCCTCTGGTCAAGATTGTATATCAGATAGGTCCCTTTCAGAGTAAGCCGATACAGTAGCTCCACACTTAGCAATCATACACAACTGCACCTTCGACGAAAGATCCGTCCCTAGAGACTGGAAATTTGCATAGGTCACACCAATAGTCAAGAAAGGAAATAGGAAGAAACCGTTAAATTTCAGTTACACGATAAATCGCACAAATGTAAAGGCTGTAAATTTAACTGTATAGCCTTGGATTAAAATTACGAACACTTAAATTGGAACGATCACACATAAAATGTTCTGGGAAAGGCGAACCAAAAACGAAGTTTTATGGGCAGAACATTTATAAGATGCAACATATCTACTAAAGAGACTGCTTACGCTATGCTTGTCGTCCTCTGGTAGAATATTTCTGTGCTGCATGGGATCCTTATCAGATAGGATTGAAGAAGGACATCGACAAAGTTCAAAGAGTGACAGCTCGTTTTGCATTATCGGCTGGCAAAGTCGGAGAGAGAGAGAGTCACGGACATGACATGCGGGTCGGGGTAACAATCATTAAAACTTATCTGTGTGCACTTAGTAGGCTACTCGTATGTTTGCTTTTAAGGTCCTGAGTCATATGTTTACATTCACAAAATTCACTACACATTTTAAGTAATGGCTAATGCAATGTTGTGGCTTAAACCGTTTTAACCCTTCATCCGGGAAGACGGTCCAAGACCGAAACCAGCAGATGTTTGGGTGTAAAATAAAAACAGCTAATGGTTCAAATATGCATTTTATACATTAAATACATAACAGAGAAAACTGATCATCCTATAATATAAAGAGAAAACAGAGCTCACACGGAAACTTTCCAGTGTTCGTTTCTCCCGCACTCTGTTCGACAGTGGACCAAAACAAAAACAAAAATTACCAATAACTATGGAATCTAAAACACATACATTAAGAACTCTCTCTTGTACTGAACAAGTGCCCATAACTATTAAGGTTTTAGAGCCCAAAGTTATTAGAAATTTTTTCTTGTTTCGGTCCACACTGCCACCTCTGGAAGTTGCCTGCGCTACAGTCTTATCAACAACGGTACCGGTACAAGTATTCCACTGTCAGAGTATCAGAACGATTTTCGCCTATAACTTTAGACTAGGTCGTTTTCGAACCAGAATCCCTTATCTCAAATTGATAAGTTTACCCTTCTCCATTATCCCTGATCGTTTGTAACGTGTCACAGAATCACCCTGTATATAATATGATCAAAATTATCTGGACACCTTCTAGCGGAGATTAACATGCAGAGTGCCCACCCTTGATCAGTGTCAGTGTCAACTTTGCTGCGAACACATTCAGTACGGTGTATAAATGTCTGTGGAGGAATGGCAGCCCATTCTTCCTCAGTATCCGATAGAGACAACGTAGTGATGTTGGACGCTGAGGTCTGAACCGAAGCTGACATTCTAAAGCATCTCAAAGATGTTCAGTTGGGTTCAAGCTGGAACTCAGGGCAGTACACTCTGTGTAAGGCATGTTATCGTGCAAAAATCGCTGCTTTACAAAAACTGCTTTGTGACAGGGTGCTAAAGGTAAAATCAACCATCGTTTCCGAAATGTTCCTCAACTATATGCAGTACACAGATGCTTTAAAATGTGCTCATATCCTTCCGCATTTAGCGTTCCTTAGGTGCAACAAGGGAAACACAACCTTAGAACAGAATGTAACCCCACACCGCAACACTAGCTATTCCATACTCCTTTGTTGGCACTATATGATGGAAGGTTACGTCCTCTAGGCATTCGCCAAACCTCAGTCCCTCCATCGGACTGATACAGAGAATAGCATGAGTCGTCACTCCAGATCACTCTTTTACAGTCATCCACTGCCCAGTGTCGTCGCTCTTCATAAATCAAGCGTCACTTAGCACTGACAACTGAAAAGTGTGGTTATCAGGAATTGCTCTGCCATTGCACCCCATCCTTGTTACTCCACACGCACGCACTTGAGTTAGCTGATATTTTGGCAGCACTTTGGAACTCACGGGTAATTCGTTCTGTTGATCTGATGTGATTTCTTACTACAACGCTGCGCAATGCTCGACGGTCCCTGTCCATCACTACATGAGATCCGCCTGGTCTTTGTTTATCTGTGTTTATTTCTTCGCATTTCCACTTCACAGTCACATCACCAACAGTCGACTTGCCCAGCTTAAGAAGCATTGAATTCTCCCTGATGGATTTGTTGCACGAGTAACATCCAGTGACTGGTCCACATCCGAAGTAACTGAGCTCTGCTGACTGATGCATTCTGATGCTACTGCTATTCTGCTGACAACACAATGTTTCCCGCCACCTCTTGCAATGGCGGATCCGCCTCTCGTGTCGTACGCTGGTCAGTTCCGTTTTACATAGGGCTATCCAGATACTTTCTATAAGGTAGCGTATTGGCTAGGTGGAACGACATCAGCGCACTCTTCAGCTCATTTCCGCAACTGCAAGTAGTCTACATCTGCATCTACGTGATTACTCTGATATTCACAATAAAGTGCCTGGCAGAGGGTTCAGTGAACCACCTTCAAGTTGTCTCTCTACCGTTCCACTCTCGAACGGCACGCGGGAAAAACGAGCTCTTCAATTTTTCTGTGTGAGCCATGATTTTTCTTATTTTATCGTGATGATAATTTCTCCCTATGTAGGTGGATGCCAACAGAATGTTTTCGCAATCGGAGGAGAAAACTGGTGATTGAAATTTCATGAGAAGATCACGCCACAACGAAAAACGCCTTTGTTTTAATTATTGCTAGTCCAATTCACGTATCATATCTGTGACACTGTCTCCCCTATTTCGCGATAATACAAAACGAGCTACCCTTCTTTGTACTTTTTCGATGTCAGTCCCACCTGATGCGGATCCCACACTGCACAGCAATGCTCCAGAATAGAGCGGACAAACGTGGTGTAAGCAGTCTCTTTAGTAGACCTGTTGCACCTTCTAAGGTGTTCTGCTAATGAATCGCAGTCTTCGGTTTGCTCTACCCACAATATTATCTATCTGATCGTTCTAATTTAGGTTATTTGTAATTGTAATCCCTAAGTATTTAGCCGAATTTACAGCCTTCAGATTTGTGTGACTTACCGCGTAATCGAAATTTAGCTGATTTCTTTTAGTACTCATGTGAATAACTTCACACTTTTCTTTATTCAGGGTCAATTTCCATTTTTCGCACAATACAGATATCTTATCTAAATCATTTTGCAAGTCGTTTTGATCATCTGATGACTTTACAAGACGGTAAAAATCTGGACCGGAGGCCTTGCCTTTATTAAGTGATTTAAGCTGCTTTGTTACACCAAGGATATCTACTTCTATGTTTCTCATCTTGGTAGTTGTTCTTGATTGGAATACAGCAATATTTACTTCGTCTTCTTTGGCGTAGGAGTTTCGGAAAACCGTGTTTAATAACTCTGCTTTAGTGACACTGTCATCAGTTTCTTCACTGTTGTTATCACGCAGTGAAGGTATTGATTGCGTCTTGCCACTGGTGTGCTTTATGTATGACCCGAATCCCTTTGGGTTTTCTGCCAGATTTCGAGACAGAATTTCGTTGCGGAAATTATTAAAAGCATCTCGCATTGAAGTACGAGCTATATTTCGAACTTCTGTAAAACTTTGCCAGTCTTGGGGATTTTGCGTTCTTTTAAATTTGGCATGCTTTTTTCGTTGCTTCTGCAACAACAATCTGACCCGTTTTGTGTACCGTTGGGGATCAGTACCACCACTTTTTAATTTATGTGGTATGTATCTCTCAACTGAAGTAGATACTTGTATCTCTCAACTGAAGTAGATACTATTTCTTTGAAAACATTCCAAAACTTTTCTACACTTACATGATCAGATCGGAAGGAGTGAAGACTGTCTCTTAAAAAGGCGTTAAGAGCATTTTCATCAGCTTTTTTAAACAGATATACTTTGCGTTTCTTTTTGATGGTTGTAGGTGTTACAGTATTCAGCATAGCAGCAACTGCCTTGTGGTCGCTAATCTCTGTAATCGTCACAGTACTTACTATTTGTCCAGGATTATCTGTTGCTAAAAGTTCAAGTATGCTTTTGTAACCATTTACGCTTCGAGTGGGCTCATGAACTAATTGTTCAAAATAATTTTCAGAGAAAGCATTCAGTACAATTTCGGATGACGTTTTATGCCTGCCGCCGGCTTTAAACATATAATTTTTTCAGCATATCGAGGGTAGATTGAAGTCACCACCGACTATAATTGTATGAGCGGGGTACTTATTTGAAATGAGACTCAAGTTTCTTTGAACTGTTCAGCAACTACATCTTATGAGTCGGGGGGGTCGGTAAAACGATCCAATTAATAGTTTAGTCCGATTATCAGGTATAAACTCTACCCATACTATTTCACACGAACTATCTACTTCAATTTCGGTACAAGGCAAACTACTTTTTACAGCAATAAATACTTCACCACCAAATGTATTTAATCTATCCTCTCTGAACGCTGTTAGATCGTTTGAAAAAATTTCGGCTGAACTTATTTCTGGCTTTAGCCAGCTCTCTGTACCTACAAATATTTGAACTTCAGTGCTTTCTATTAGGGCCTGGAGCTCTGGTTCTTTCCAACACAGCTACGACAATTTACAATTACAATACCAATCCTTTCTACAACTACCTTAATGTGTTTTACCTGCCGACTTTTAGACGGACGCCCCCTTCTCTGGTTCCCTGAGACCCTCTAACCTAAAAAACCACCCAGTCCCTTCCACACAGCCCCCGCTACCCGTGTAGCCGCCTCCTGTGTGTAGTGGACTCCTGACCTACTAAGCAGAACCCGGAAACCCACCACCCGATGGCGCAAGTCAAGGAATCTGCAGCCTACACGGTCACATAACCGCCTGAGCCTCTGATTCAGACCCTCCACTCGGCTCTGTATCAAAGGACCACAGCTGGTTCTATCGACAATGCTGCAGATGGTGAGCTACGCCTTAATCTTGGAAGCAAGACTGGCAGTCTTTAGCATTTCCGCTAGCCGCCCGAAACCAGACAGAATCTGCTCCGATCCAAAGCGACACACGTCATTGGTACTGACATGAGCCAAACCTCAGTTAGCTGCACCCTGTACTCTTCATGGCACACGAAAGCGCCTTTTCCACATCCGGAATGACTCCCCCCGGAATGCACACGGAGTGCACACTGGCTTCCTTCCCCTTCTTGGCAGCCGTGTTCCTAGGGGGCCCCATTACGCGCCTAACGTTGGAGCCCCCAACTACCAACAAACCCACCCTCTGTGAATGCCCAGACCTTGTGGGCCGAAAAGCTTCCTCTGGAACAGGGTGGACGACTGCATCCGGCTCAGTGACATCGTCAACCACAGATAACGCCCGAAACCTGTTCGTCAAACGAACTGGGGAGGCACCAAGATCGGCCTCGTGGAAAGTTTTTCACTGCCTGCCAGACTTTGGAATGATCTACCACTGAACCACGGGAGAGGGGTCAACCTCAGTGCAGGCTGTACCCGGGGCAGTCACAGCAGTGAACCGATCGGAGGAAACGTGGGACGTCCTCGACGTCCCTCGAATCCCTGCGTCCGATCTCCCACAGCGACGCCCCTTGGCAGCAGCTTCAAGCTGTGTGACAGAAGTCAACGCAGCCTGGAGCTGTGAGCGAAGGGTCACCAACTCAGCTCTCATCGGTACACAACAATTACAGTTTCTATCCATTACTGCAGTCGCTGCTGTTTTAAGCTCACAGAAATATGCAACAAAAGAACGGTGTACCGTCTTATTAACAGCGGGAAATCGAAGTGCTCTCTCACTGAGAGTCTAACTGACACTGAGCTGTTCTAATCAAACAAAGAAAATCCTGTACGATACGAGGTTCGATACAATGGTCGATAGCAACAGCGGTACTGTACGCTACACTGTTATTGAAATAAGAGGTTGTGCCTAGTAAGCACTAGAACACGCAAGAAATTACAAAAATAAACTAGTTACTACCCAGATAAGTGAAAATAAGTCGCTCCTGTTTGAATCTCGTAAAAATATGTAATAAGCGAACGGTTTACTCGCCTTATTAATTGCAGGAAGTAGCGGCGTGCTCTCACTGACGGTCTAGCCGACTACGAGTAAAAACCTCTGAAAATCGACTATCAAGGACAGATTTCCTTCCCTGAAACGAGGATGTGACCACTGCTGAAATTCATAGGGTTCTGGAGACAATATGTGGAGAAGATTTACCTCCACGAAAAACAATTTAGAACTTGGTGAGAGGGTGTACAACAGTAAGCACATAGACCGTTAAAAGGACAGTTTCAGAAGGAAAGTGACAGTTTTAATGCCAGACGCCTCACTGAAAGGGAACACCGTCTACGAGACACAATCCATCACCTCGCAAATAAAGATATTCAAGAAACAATCATGCATAATCAATTCAATTGGAAATGGTGTCTGCCAGGTGAATTCCTAATGTCGTATGGATGTTCGGAGAGATCTTTCGCAACGATATGATCAACATATTTAATGACGAAACTAGTCACTTGTGATCAAAAGATGATCCGTTACAATGACCGAGAGACGAAACAACAGAAGACCCTGTAAGGGGTCCGTAGGCCCTTACTATAAGTTTGCACTCGGCACAGGTCGGTAGGGCAAACAATCGATAGTGTCGGGTTGCGAGAGCGAGTGTAGAGTTGAGTCAGTTCCCAGGTTGCGGGCCGAGCCGTGTGGAGGCCTGTTGCGGTAATACAAGGCTCACCGACAAAGGGAGTGGCCATCGCCGCGGTTTAACCCCTTTGTGTTAGAATAATACGGGAAAGTGAAAAAGTATAATTACGAGAGTGATCAGTGATATTTCTGTGCCGGTATTTGTGGTTTCGCGTCTACCGCGCCGGCATCATTTGGATTGCAGTGTTGGATTGCAGTGATTGAATTTGCGTGTGACCATAATGAATAGCGAGGAAGCCTGTGCTGAGATTAGCCCTTATTAAATATGTATGACGAAGGCAGTGGCAGTCTCCTTTTTCTTGTGTTTTAGAGACGAATATAGGTTCTTGATTAATGAATCTGTGTTGGTGTTCTTCTTGTCACCAGACATTTCATTATTACAGCATTTGAGAAGGACAAAATGGAATGTAACAACTCCGTAGCAGTCAAATCCGATTGCCAGCCCCATTAGGTACACGGTCATATTAATTAATATTTATTTGGGCTGCTATCAGATCCCGATCGAGCGGGATACATAAAAGGAGGTGTTACAACCCCAACAAAGCATAATGCAACTCTTGCATCAAAGAAACGTCGGCAACGTTTTTGTGATACTAAGGGCATAAGTCTCGTCGACGGGCTTTAATTAGAGGCGGTGATTAACAGTGCACGAATGTTTAGATCTTTGGGCACTTAGTAAAGACATTCAGAAGTGGAGTCTAGGAAAATTGTCCAAAAGTATGCTACTGCACCATGATAATAAACGGCCCCATACTAGACAGGCAATCATCGTCATCATTGGTCAAATAGTTTTCACCGCGTTGCAAAAACCAACGTACTCTCTTTAACTGAGACCTGGTCACAACCGTTTGTCTTACGACTCGTAGAAATTTCTGGATAGTAGCTGCTTCGTAGACTGAAAGCAGCTGTCCAGGCATGGATACGCGGTACACTTACAGAATGGTTCAAGAACGGCCTGGAAAAGAGGAAGATTATGTTGACAAGATGGACCTGTGATCCGTTTTGTTAACGGTCTTATTACGTCAGAAAAAATTAGAGATGTAATGCAATGTAGTCCTCAACAAGTAAAGAGAAGCAAGACACACTGTCGCTGCTAGCAAGTTTCTGAACACTCATCCAGTGATAATATCACAAAGCTTACACATATCTTATCGAGTGATGGAAGATCGTCGAATATTAAATAACGAAAGCTGAAAAAGCAGGAGGACGTTGATCGTGTGGATAAAGAAATAACGTATCGTGAACCACAAAATTAAATATCAGTATCCTGAAACTGTAGTGCGACGGAAGGCACATTAATTACTGTCGCACCTCACAAATTTAATTGTGGCAACCAAAGTTCAGAGTCACGAGGACACTGATGGCGGCAACAAGATCAGAGACCTTAGGGACGACGTCCGACAGAAACACGAACTCTATCGTCAGTTTCTACACTGACAGAAAAAAATCGCACCACCAAAAAAGTAATTAATGTAGAGCGGTGAAATTTCGGGCGTTCATTTGTCCAGGTAGTGTATTTAAGTGGTTAACATTACGACATTACAGGTTAATGCAAGCGCGAGATAAGCTATTGCAAACGTGAAATGCTGGTGCCTTGATAATCGGTGTAACCGCCGGAATGTTGAGTGCAAGCATGAAAACGTCCATGCATTGTGTTGCACAGGTGCCAGATGTCAGTTTGTGGAATCTAGTTCCATGTCTGTTGCATTTAGTCGGTCAATACAGGGGCTGTTACTACTGTTGATGAATGACGCTGCAGTTGTCATCCGACGATGGCTCATATGTGCTGGACTGGAGAAAGATCTGGTGATCTTGTCGACATTCTGTAGAACATGTTGAGTTACGACAGCGGTATGTAGGTGAGCGTTATCCTGTCGGAAAACACCTCCTGGAATGCTATTCATGAATGGCCGCACAAAAGGTCGAATCACCAGATAGACGCACAGATTTGCAGTCAGGGTCCGTTGGATAGCCACGAGAGTGCTTCTGCTGTCATGCGAAAACGCAATCCAGACCATAACTCCAGGTGTAGGTCCAGTGTGTCTAGCACGCAGACAGTTGGTTGTAGACCTCCAACTGGCCTCCTCCTAACCAACACATGGCCATCACTGGCACAGTTGCAGAACCAGTTTTCAACAGAAAACACAACAGACCTTCACCCTGCCCTCCAATGAGCACTCGCTTGACATCACTGAAGTCACAAATGGCGGTTGTTTGGGGGCGGTGAAATGCACGTCTGGCCCGGAGGTGTCCTTGAAGTAAACGATTTGTAACAGCTGGTTGTGTCGCTGTGGTGACAACTGCTGTTCATATTGCTACTACAGTTACAGTACGACTTCGTCAGAGCCCCACGCCCAACACGATGGCCTTCCCTCTCGGTAGTGGCACTTGGCCGTCTGGAGACCGGTCTTCTTGGAACTGTACATTCTTGAGATGACCGCTGCCAGCAATCACGTACAGTGGCTACATTCTTGCCAAGCCTTCCTGCAGTATCGCGGAAGAAACATCCAGTTTCTGGTAGCCCTGTTACAAGACTTCGTTAGAACTTACTGAGGTGTTGATAATGGTGTTTTTTGTCGCCTTAAAAGCGTGCTAGGCTAACATCAGCCTACCATGTTCAATCTCACCGGTACCTAACGTCCACGACCGTTACAGCGCATATTTAAAGCAAACCTGATTTGCATCCTTATAATGGCAATACCACTGCCACCCTCACGCGATTGGTGCGAAATCTGAATAGACATCATCTTTCAGATGTAGAAACACTCTTAGCAATTTTCATTTATGTCGCACAATTCCTTCTTGGTGTTGCATTTTTTTTCGTCAGTGTCATAATTAATGCTCGGACTAGAAATAAGGTGTCGCAACGATAGTGGCGAAACACTCCTCTGTATTTATCCATACGGTGTACACATGTCCACTACAGTAGATATCTATTAATGTCGTCCTGTCTACATCTACATCTACATCCATACTCCGCAAGGCACCTGACGGTTTGTGGCGGATTGTACTTTGAGTACCTCTATCGGTTCTCACTTCTATTCCAGTCTCGTATTGTTCGTGGAAAGAAAGATTGTCGGTATGCTTAGTGTGGGCTCTAATCTCTCTGATTTTATCCTCGTAGTCTCTTCGCGAGATATACGTAGGAGGGAGCAATATACTGCTTGAATCCTCGGTGAAGGTATGTTCTCGAAATTTCAACAAAAGTCCGTACCGAGCTACTGACCGTCTCTCCTGCAGAGCCTTCCACTGGAGCCCATCCATCATCTCCGTAACGCTTTCGCAATTACTAAATGATCCTGTAACGAAGCCCGCTGCTCTCCGTTGGATCTTCTCTATCTCTTCTATCAACCTTATCTGGTACGGATCCCACACTGGCGAGCGATATTAAAGTAGTGGGCGAACAAGTGTACTGTAACCTACTTCCTTTGTTTTCGGATTGCATTTCCTTAGGATTCTTCCAATGAATCTCAGTCTGGCATCTGCTTTACCGACGATCAACTTTATATGATCATTCCATTTTAAATTACTCCTAATGCGTACTCCCAGATAATTTATGGAATTAACTGCTTCCAGTTGCTGATCTGCTATATTGTAGCTAAATGATAAACGATCTTTCTTTCTGTGTATTTGCACCACATTACACTTGTCTACATTAAGATTCAATTGCCATTCTCTGCACCATGCGTCAATTCATTGCAGATCCTCCTGCATTTCAGTACAATTTTCCACTGTTACAACCTCTCGATATAATACAGTATCATCAGCAAAAAGCCTCGGTGAACTTCCGATGTTATCCACAAGGTCATTTATGAATATTGTGGATATACATTTTCGTCAGTCCTGAGGCTGCAAATGCATGCAGGGCACAGCGCCAGTGGGGACTGCGTACTGGAGTGGGCTGCGTGCATTTGCAGCGCCAGGACTGGCTGGAAACTTCAAGGAGGTAAGTATTAACATCTGACCACTGCATTGAGCAAGTGCACCACAAGGTTAATTGTTCAAACACTGTGGATGTTGAAGATCTAAATTTTCGTGTCACAGAAATCCGATTGAAATCCTCTGTGCCTCACATAAAGCAAACGGTCAGTTTACAGTGGACCGCGGCGCAGTTATTCGCTGACCTAATGAATTTCATAGCCATGTGACACCATAAACGATGATTTGACACTGGAAACCTCAACATATGATCGAAGTATTCACCTCAAGACAGATGCTCTTGAGAAACACTTTCTGAGACCAGAGACATTGAACGATTGTCACAACCCCGAATTTTGACAAATTATTTAAATAAATGAAAAATAATTGTTTGATAGGTTTATAAAGCATAATTGACAAAGAAAACGTGAAACGGTTGGGTACTATGGGCACCATAGCTTCGCTGAAAAAGAAAATTCGAATTTGGAAATGACACTTTTCAGCACGGAATTGTTGTTGCTGATCAGACACTGGTTAGAGACTCCGGGATAGAGTTAAAAATACCGTCCAACGATGGGAGCGGTCAAGGTATTTTGTTGCAACTGAGAAGTGCAAATGATTCAGTGGGGAACATTACATAAGCAATCACATAATATGCACCTGTCAGTACCCAGTACAGTAATATAGTGTAAAAAAAGATTATTAAATAAAAAATTTAATAATTCTATTTATACTAATTTATTCATTATCTTTCTTTTACTCTGTATAAAAGTACTGTTCCCTGACTTACCAACTTTGCAAGTGACTGACTATGCCACCCATCCCACTGCATCCTCTGTACTTTTTGCGTACTTTTATGATACATTCTTACCAATGCTGACAAACTGCACCTTGTAGTACTAGGAATGAGTATATTCATGGAATTTTAATGTTCTTTGTAGTGCAATTTTTTGTGTCACATACACATATAGTTCTTTATACTATGGTTGGCTGTTTAGTCCCCCTTAAACATCCCAACAACCACCACCACCACTATGGCGCCTCATTTTTCCTTTTTCCAGCTTGGATCTGAAGATGATTAGCTAGTCAGATCGAGATGGATCATCATTAACAAAAACTAACGCACCAGAAAGCGAAGAGTTATTTGTCCTGTAACTTGTACAAAAACCAGACAGCAGTTATGAGTCGAAGGACATGAAAGCGAAGCCAGAGCCGAGAAGGAAGTGAGACAGGGTTGTGGCATATCAACAAAGTTTTTAATCTGTGGTCTACATCGAATAACCAGTAAAGGAAAGTAAGGAGAAATTTGGAAAAGGTATAAAAAGATCGTGGAGAAGAAATAAAAGCTTCAGGTTCTGCCGATAAAATTGTGATTCTGCCAAAGATAGCAAAGCATTTGGAAGACTAGTTGAACGGAATGGATAGTACCTTGAAAAGAGAGTATAAGATGAACATAAAAAAGTAAGCAAGGCTAATGGAGTGAAGTCGAATTAAATCACGCGATGCTAAGAGAATTAGATTAGTAAACGAGAAACTAAAAGCAGTAGACGAGTTTTGCAATTTTGGCAATAAAATAATTGATGATCGCCGAAGCAGAGAAGACATGAAATGCATGCTGGCAATATTAAGAAAAGAATTTATGATAAAGAGGACTTTGTCAACTTCTAGTATCGGTTTAAGTGTTAGGGAGTCTTTTATGAAGGTATTTGTCTGGAGTGAAGCCTCTGTATGGAAGTGGAATGTGGACGATAAGGAGTCCACAAAAGATGAGAATAGTGGCTTTTCAAATGTGGTGCTACAGAAGAATGTTTAAGTTCAAGTGGGCAGCACGCGTAACTAATGAGAAGGTACTGTGTCGAATTGGGGAGAAAAGAAATTCATAGCTCAGCTTCATTAAAAGATGGAATCACTTGACATTGTACGCTTTGAGTCATCAAGGAATTGCCAGTTTGGTATTCGAGGGAAGTGTGGACAGGTAAAAACAGTGGAGGGAGACCATGGCTTGTATACAGTAAACATGTTCGAATAGATGTAAATTGCGGTAGGTATACAGAAGCGAAGAAGCTTGCACAGTGTAGACTAGGATGGAAAGCTGCATCAAACCAGATTTCTAACAGGACACCATAACAAGAACAACAACACCAGCACTGTCAAAGCAGGAGAATGCTCAGCCAACTACGTCTACATCTACATACGTGCGCCGCAAGCCGCCGTAAAACGCGTAGCGGAGGGTACCCTGTGCCACTGCTACTCATTTCCTTTCCTGTTCCATTCACATATAGAACGAGGGCCTCCGAATGCGCACTAATTTCTGGTATGTTATCTTCGTGGTTCTTACGCGTAATGTATGTCGGAGGCAGTATAATCGTTCTGCAGGCAGCTTTAAACGCCGGTTCTCTAAATTTTCTCAGTGTGTACCTCGAAAAGAACGTCGCCTCCTCTCCAGGGATTTCCATTTGATTTGCCTACCCGCCTCCGTAACACTTGTGTATTTTTCGAACCTACCGGCAACAAATCTAGCAGCCCGCCTCTGAATTGCATCAATGTCTTCCTTTAATTCGACCTGGTACTAATCCCAAACAATCGAGCAACATCCTATATGCGGTCTCGTTCACAGATGAACTACACTTTCGTAAAATTCGCTCAATAAACTCAAGCCCACCATTGGCCTTCTCTACCACAATCCTTGCAATATTACGCACACATATTTAAACGACCTGGCTGTGTCCGAAGGTCAGAGGTTTGTTTTTCGTACTCGTCAGCATTAGCTTACATTTTTCTACACGTAGAACTAGCTGCCATTCATCACACCTACTAGAATTTTTCTCTAAGTCTTGCTGGATTCTCCTATAGTCACTCAACTTCGACACTTCACCTACACAACAGCATCATAAGCAAACAATAGCAGATTGCTGCCCACCCTGTCTGCTAAATCAAATCATTTATGTACATAGACAATAAAACTGCACTGCACAGTAGTACAGATGCAGACGCAGACTGCACAATGGCGAACGGTCGCCTCCGTAAGCAGGCAGCGAACGAAGTGACGGGGAGCGTGCAACGCTGTGAGTCGGCGTCCTCCGCGCAGCAGGAGAAGCTCCTATTCCCCACCCCACCTCCACTCCCACCCCTTTCCCTTTCCCCGTGGCCGGGGGCGCCGGGTAATAGATTTATAGGGCGGCCGCCATGACGACAGAGCGGCCATTACGGTGACGTCACCTGTGATTAGCGCGTGATAAATCCCCGGCCGGCGCCGGCGGCTGAGGCGCAACGCGTAAATCCGGGCCGTCGCGGACCGCCGCGGACCCGCGAAAAACGGGAGGTTAGTGCGCATGCGCTGTTACGGGCTCCGGCGGGCGCTGCTCGCGTTTATTTTTACATTTGCATGAATAAAACGGCGCTACCCTCGTAAAACAGACCGGTAATCTCAAGTATCCGACCAAACACATTCATTACCGCCTCGGGAACAGGCTATGATCTACACGAGACTTGACGGATTTAACGAGCCTTTAATGTTTATGAGGTCAGTTCTCAACTAAAGCGGCGGTGTTTGCTTACTACGCAATTATTCATCCGGCGCATAAAAAAGGCAGAGTTACAGTGGGCAGTTTCCTTCTTCTCCTTGACGTATAAATTCTGAGTCGACATTTCTGTCTGGCGTGCTTGCAGCGACTTGTTCGCGCCTTCATTATCGCCATCTCATCGGCCGTGCCGTGATGTACACCTCTTTTTCTCTGAATAGTCACCAAGATCCTCAAAAGTAAAGAGAAACGTCGGCTGCAATCCGCCAGTAATCTAACAGAATTTATAATGGAAAGAACACCATTTCTGTCATGACAGAAACGTCTGGTCTCAATAAATTGTATTCTAACGTGCTTTACTGCCCGACACAATCACTTAAAAATTAAACTGTAAATTCCCGGTTTTCGTTACCATCAAGCCATCTTCGTATCTGGTATGAGATAGTCTAGCCTCTACGCTTTCTGTATTATGATGATTACCTGACATTGTCACCTGTATTAGAGTCGATCTCAAACTCTAAAAACGGTTGTTCTTCTTATTACAGGAGCTTTTTTTTGTCAAAATCGTATTTTTGTGCGATCTGGGCGAATAATCTTTTGTCGTAAGAACAACAACAATATTTTGCTTTCTGTATTGATAAGAATTCAAGAAAATGGCTATAACGAAGACAGAGAATGCGACAGTATTGGTTACAAGATCAATAGCTTACTTCTTCGGTTGTTCACATTCTGAAAGAAACTGGTATTCAAATATAAAATGTGTATGAATTTCTAAGGGCCAAACTGCTGAGGTTATCGGTATCGGTCCCTAGACTTTCACACTACCTAAACTAACGTACGATAAGAACAACACACAGATCGCTGCCCTAGGGAGGACTCGAACCTCCGGCGGGAGGGGCCGCGCCATCGATGACATGGTGCCTCTAACCGCGAGGCCATTCCGCGCGGCTATTCATATACGTAGATGTGTAAACGGGCAGAATATGGCGCTGCGGTCTGCAACGCCCATATAAGACAGCAAGTTTTGTATCCCGCCTGGAAGGCGGCGCTTGGGTCTGTTTTTTTTTTTTCTCTTTATTGTGATTTTAAACACCTTATACAAAGGCGGACTGTCAGCAGCATAGTACGCCGCTCTTCAGCCTTGAGTTTGGCAATAAGTATTACATAGAGGTGGCACAGAGAATACAGTCAAAACGGCAGGCAAAAGATGTAGACACTAAAAAACAAACAAAAATCATGGAGCCGTTCATGCTGGACGAGAAACATCACTAACACTAGTTGACATGGCGCACATAACATGGATAATGGCGACGGCACACGTGAACGGTGGTGGCGTGACGGCGAACAAACACTAAACACAAACGAAGGCACACACACGAGACACTGATGGCGATGATCTCCGGCACACGAATGTTCACTGAGCGTGTGCGAGTCCGGGGACCTGCCAAGAGAGGAGGAGGAGCAAGGGGAATGGGAGAGGAAGAGGGGAGAGCAGAGATGCCATGGACAGGGGAGATAGGGGGAGGGAGGAAGGGGGAGGGGAAGCCCGGGGGATGAGGGGAGGAGGGAGGGGATGGGGGAAAAGGAAAGAGAAGGGAAGGGAAGAGAAGAGAAGGGAAGGAGGGTGCCTAAAGGAAAGGACACAGGAAGTGGGGGGGGAGGATCAAAGTTGATAGGAGGAGTAGATAGAGGGGAGGAGGACATCATCAGGGAGGGGGAGCTGGCGGAAGCCACCTTGGGAGAGGGTAAGGAGGGTGGAGAGATGGAGACCGGGTGGGACATGGGAATACAGGCGTGGCAGCAGGCGGGGGTGGGAGAGGATGGGTGAGACAAGCGGATGAGGAGGATCGAGTTTGTGGGAGGTGTACAGGATCCGTATCCTTTCAAGGAAAAGGAGGAGGTGGAGGAACGGGATGAGATCATACAGGATCCGCTTGGGGGAGGGGAGACGGATGCGATAGGCGAGGCGGAGAGCATGGCGTTCAAGGATTTGTAGGGATTTATAAAAGGTAGGGGGGCGGAGATCCAGGCCAGATGGGCATAACAAAGGATAGGGTGGATGAGGGATTTATAGGTGTGGACGATGGTGGAGGGGGCAAGACCCCACGTACGGCCGGAAATGAGCTTGAGGAGACGGAGTCGGGAGCGTGCCTTGGCTTGGATTGTCTGGAGATCGGGAGTCCAGGAGAGGCGACGGTCGAGGGTGATGCCAAGGTACTTAAGGGTGGGAGTGAGGGTGATAGGACGGACATAGACGATGAGATAGAAATCAAGGAGGCGGAAGGAAGGGGTGGTTTTGCCTACAATGATCGCCTGGGTTTTGGAGGGATTGACCTTGAGCAACCACTGGTTGCACCAAGCGGTGAACTGGTCGCACTTGGGTCTGCTCCTGAATTCTTAAAGGTTGGGCGAATGCAGGAAGCGAGTAGGAGCAGGTGAGGTAAAACACGTCGGTACTGCTACTAAAGTAAAAGTGGTTTTACTATAGTATAAATATATGCAAACATATTACATAACTTTAGGTGATGAGCAAGTAGGTGTGCAGCCGAACTCCAGATAAGAAAGTCTCAATAGCAAGCTAAGCTAAAGCGATGGTTCTCGGCAGTCTGCTCTTGATGAACTGTGCGAAAGTGGAGAGGTGCTAGTAGAGCTGCACAGCGTCGGCTAGAGGGCACTGTGGTCGGTGTAGATCTACCACTCTCGTAGTGCCAACCTACGCTGTGATATCGGAACTATCGATTCCACAGCAACTGTCTGGCGCAGTTGTTAGAACTGTTACTGTTGCTATAATGGCAGGTTATCAAGAGTTAAGTGAGCTGAAAACATGGCGTTAAAGTCGGTGCACGAGTGATGGGACACAGCACCTCTGAGGTAGCAATGAAGTGGGACTTTCCCGTATGACCATTTGACGAGTGTACCGTGAATATCAGGGATCCAGTAAAACAACAGATCTCCGACATCGCTACGGCCGGGAAAAGATCCTGCAAGAACTGCACCAACGACTGAAGAGAATTGTTCAACGTGACAGACCAAGCGAGGTGGCGCAGTGGTTAGCTCACGGGACTCGCACTCGGGAGGACAATGGTTCAAACCCGCGTCCGGCCATCCTGATTTAGATTTTCCGTGATTACCCTACATCGCTCCAGGCAAATGCCAGGATGGTTCCTTTGACAGGGCACGGCTGACTTACTTCCCCATCCTTCCCGAGATCGATGACCTCGCTGTTTGGTCTCTTCCCCCAAACAACCCAACGTGACAGAAGTGGAAACCTTCCGCAAGTGGCTCCAGATTTCAACGCTGCGCCATCAAAGAGTGTCATCGTGCGACCCATTCAACGAAACATCATCGATATGTTCTTTCGGAGTCGAAGGACCACTCGTGTACCCTTGATAACTGCACAACAAGAAGCATTACCCCTCGCTGTGGCCCGTCAACACCGACGTTGGACTGTTGATGACTGGAAACATGTTGCATGGTCGGACGAGTCTCGTTTCAAACTGTATCGAGCGGATGGACGTCTACGGATATGGATACAACTTCATGAATCCATGGACCGTGCATCTCAGCAGGGGACTGTTCTAGCTGGTGGAGGCTCTGTAATGGTGTGTGCAGTTGGAATGATATGGGCTAGATACGACTCTGACAGATGACAAGTCTGTAAGATCCTGTCTGATCACATGCATCCATTCATGTCCATCGTGCATTCCGACGGACTTCGGCAATTCCAGCAGGACAAGGCGACACCCCACATGTCCAAAATTGCTACAGAGTGGCTCCAGGAACACTTCCATGAGTTTAAACACTTCCACTGGCCACCAGACACTCCGAAAAGGAACATTATTCAGCATATCTGGGATGCCTTACAACATGCTGTTCAGAAGATATTTCCACCCCTCGCACTCTTACGGATTTATGGACAGCTTGCAGGATTTATGGTCGTCAGTTCTCTCTAGCACTACTTCAGACATGAGTCGTGTTGCGTAACTTCTGCGTGCTTGCGGGAGCCCTACACGATATTAGGCAGGTGTGCCAGTTTCTTTAGCTCTTCAGTGTATAAGCACACTATCTCACCACGAGCATCTCACAGCTGTTATTGTACATTAATAACGGGTGTGTCCCCCTTTACCTTGACGGGAGCTTGACCTCTGCTGGTAATAGTTTCAGTGATGTTTCTGGTTGTCTATGGAGTTATGGCGGTCCATTTTTTGTCAAGAGGCGGATCTATGGAGGGTAGTGATGACCGACTCTGAGATCTGCAGCGAAGAAGACGTTCTAACTCATCCCTAAGGTGTCCCATTGGGTTCCATTTGGGAATCTTTCCACTGGACGGCCCCAGGGGATGGCGTGAGTCATCACTCCAAAACACGCGTTTCCAGTCATCCACCGTCCAGTGGCGTCACTCTTTACAGCAAGTCAAGTGTCGCTTAGCATTGACTACTAAAATATGTGGATCGACGATTGTTCACCATTATTGTCCTAACTGGACTGCTGCTGCCACTTTGGAATTCATAATCGATTCCTCTCGCTGATTTCGTGCGATTTGTTACAACCGTCCTCCGAAATGCTCCATGGGTCTTGTCCGTCAGTACATGAGATGAGCCTGGTCTGTTTATCAGTGGTTGTTCCTTTTCGTTGTCACTTCGCAGTCAAAACAGCAGTCGTCTTCAGCAGCTTTAAAAGGACTGAATCGTTCCTGATAGATTAGTTACTCAGGAGACATTCAACGACTAATTCACGTTCCAAGCGACTGAGCTCTCTAGACGGCCCCATTCTGCTCCTGGCACAATACTCCCCGCCTCCTTTTACACTGGGGGGGTACGCTTCTCGTCGCCTCTGGTGTTCAGTTCTGTGTTGGATACTTTTGATCAGATGGTGTAGTCAAGGGTTAATGCTAACAAGCAATATGAAATGGGACGACCACATAAAATCAGTATTAAGACTGCTTTATTTTTACGTTTTCGTGTCCGGAGATCAAAGTTTTTCAGCCCAGTATTGGTACGTCCATTGTTTCCTTGCTTGCCTCACATAATTCGTCGATGATACATTTACTCAGATAGTTGGGACAGATGTTCCATATCCCGATATTCCCTCAATCACATCTTTCGCTATGTTCTTTTATATGTCCGCACTTGATCAGGTTTTACTTCACAGGTGCAACGTTCTTTCTGATGCCGTTCTTACTCCTCCAAATTTTCTACCTTAGGTTCTCGCCGTTGAGCATCTCCTGTAGTGGAGGGTATTTTCTGATCAGGCTTCTAGAGCGGGAGTCAAGCCTTGCAGAGCAACAGGAAGCTGCGAATAAGATATGGCGTCCATCGAAAGTATACTTAAATTTCCCAGTGTGTTCGTGGCCAGCTCTTAGACAGTTGGTGTCCGTCAATCCGACCACTTTGTATAGTTTATCGAGTGGCGTGGATTTCAAGCAACCAGTTATTGGCTGGCATGTTTCATTTAAGCTTAAGCTGAGCTTTTAGACATGTACGGAATTGAAACAACCCTGGGCAAGCATATTCTGCCGTGGTGAAGCACACTGCCTAGGCTGTGGTTCTCATAGCATTTGCCAGCTTCTCGTTTGCCGTTAGTTAATTTTATCAATACGCTGTTTGTTGTTACGAGATTATGACGCGTCTTCTCGCTGTGATGTTTGTACATCACAGCTGATCGGTCCACTAAAACAACCAAAGAATTCTCATGCAAACGAATGTTGTCCAAACAGTCGTCTTCTACATGGTAGTGGATTAAACCAGATTAACCGACAATCTCCGGCTACGAATTCCTTCATTAAATAACAAAAAAGAAACAAATGTAATCTATAGTTTAAAATGAAAAGAATGTAATTTTTTATATTTTTAAGTAAAACAGAGCAGAGTAAGAATTGCAACATTTGATCACCTCATTTCTCCAAGCATCATTTGCAAATGCGGTTGAATAAGTGTAGCAAGTCGTGGTAAACTGACTTTTTATATGTTTATTTCCCGCTAGGAGGTCCCACAGAACATTATCACATGGGCGTAGTTCAATGCTTTAGCGTGAGCCACATTTACCGCCAACGTCACTTATCGTAAAACGCTTAAGGGCAGTCATTTCAGGTAAAACATTCACAGCGCGTATAGCTTCAGATAATATTTTTCTGGTTAATCTTCTTCCTCGCAAACCATTTTAATTTAAACCAAAATATATTTACTTAATTCAGGTGGAAAATATGTGGTGTATAAAATAGCGGCTGAGAACAACGCAAATGGTTCAAATGGGACTAAGCACTATGGGACTTAACATCTGAGGCCATCAGTCCCCTAGACTTAGAACTACACTCCTGGAAATTGAAATAAGAACACCGTGAATTCATTGTCCCAGGAAGGGGAAACTTTATTGACACATTCCTGGGGTCAGATACATCACATGATCACACTGACAGAACCACAGGCACATAGACACAGGCAACAGAGCATGCACAATGTCGGCACTAGTACAGTGTATATCCACCTTTCGCAGCAATGCAGGCTGCTATTCTCCCATGGAGACGATCGTAGAGATGCTGGATGTAGTCCTGTGGAACGGCTTGCCATGCCATTTCCACCTGGCGCCTCAGTTGGACCAGCGTTCGTGCTGGACGTGCAGACCGCGTGAGACGACGCTTCATCCAGTCCCAAACATGCTCAATGGGGGACAGATCCGGAGATCTTGCTGGCCAGGGTAGTTGACTTACACCTTCTAGAGCACGTTGGGTGGCACGGGATACATGCGGACGTGCATTGTCCTGTTGGAACAGCAAGTTCCCTTGCCGGTCTAGGAATGGTAGAACGATGGGTTCGATGACGGTTTGGATGTACCGTGCACTATTCAGTGTCCCCTCGACGATCACCAGTGGTGTACGGCCAGTGAAGGAGATCGCTCCCCACACCATGATGCCGGGTGTTGGCCCTGTGTGCCTTGGTCGTATGCAGTCCTGATTGTGGCGCTCACCTGCACGGCGCCAAACACGCATACGTCCATCATTGGCACCAAGGCAGAAGCGACTCTCATCGCTGAAGACGACACGTCTCCATTCGTCCCTCCATTCACGCCTGTCGCGACACCACTGGAGGCGGGCTGCACGATGTTGGGGCGTGAGCGGAAGACGGCCTAATGGTGTGCGGGACCGTAGCCCAGCTTCATGGAGACGGTTGCGAATGGTCCTCGCCGATACCCCAGGAGCAACAGTGTCCCTAATTTGCTGGGAAGTGGCGGTGCGGTCCCCTACGGCACTGCGTAGGATCCTACGGTCTTGGCGTGCATCCGTGCGTCGCTGCGGTCCGGTCCCAGGTCGACGGGCACGTGCACCTTCCGCCGACCACTGGCGACAACATCGATGTACTGTGGAGACCTCACGCCCCACGTGTTGAGCAATTCGGCGGTACGTCCACCCGGCCTCCCGCATGCCCACTATACGCCCTCGCTCAAAGTCCGTCAACTGCGCATACGGTTCACGTCCACGCTGTCGCGGCATGCTACCAGTGTTAAAGACTGCGATGGAGCTCCGTATGCCACGGCAAACTGGCTGACACTGACGGCGGCGGTGCACAAATGCTGCGCAGCTAGCGCCATTCGACGGCCAACACCGCGGTTCCTGGTGTGTCCGCTGTGCCGTGCGTGTGATCATTGCTTGTACAGCCCTCTCGCAGTGTCCGGAGCAAGTATGGTGGGTCTGACACACCGGTGTCAATGTGTTCTTTTTTCCATTTCCAGGAGTGTACTTAAACCTGACTAACCTAAGGACATCACACACATCCATGCCCGAGGCAGGGTTCGAACCTGCGACCGTAGGAGCACCGCGGTTCCGGACTGAAGCGCCTAGAACCGCTCGGCCATAACGGACGGCGAGAACAACGCAAAATTATGGAATAAGCTAATAATAGAAACTGTTTGGTACATTATTACAAGATAATAATAGAAAATACTAATTTTATACAATGTAACCTAAGTACCTGCTTACTATAATATCACCTCAATTTTACAATAAATTTACATTCGCTGCTTGATCCTCTCAACTGTACTCAGCATTTACCATAATATATACCACTCGTTCGTAAGATTCTGAGTGAAAAAATAAAAGATCAGTTGTAAAATGTTGACAGTCAGCTCGAAGGTTACGTATATCCATTCAAAATATGAAAATTACGTCAAAACTAACAACATTGACGTTACTGAGAACTGCAAGCTTCAAGTGAACCTTCAAACAATAGTTATAGGGGAAACGGTGGCTATTATAGGTCACTAAAACCAAAATTGGTATAAATGTTTTGTTGTTGTTTTGAAATAAGTTATAAATGCATAAAGTATAACTGAACCCGAGCTGATCCCACATATGATCTACAGAGCTGGAGATCTTGCTAGCCATGGGAATACGTTAGTATCAGGCAGACAGTTCATAGACGCTCCTGCCGTGTGAGAAAGAGCATTATCCTGTTGAAAACTGGCGTCACTATACTATTGCACGATAAGTAACAAACGAGGACGCACGATCTCTGTGACGTACCATTGTGCTGTCAGAGTTACCTCTGTCACTACCAGCAATGACCTGAAAGTATAACGAATCACTCCCCATACGAAGACACCAGGTGTAACAAATGGTTCACTTGGCTCTGAGCACTATGGGACTTAACTTCTGAGGTCATCAGTCCCCTGGAACGTAGAACTACTTAAACCTATCTAACCTAAGGACATCACACATATCCATACCCGAGGCAGGATTCAAACTTGCGTCCGTAGCGGTCGCGCGGTTCCAGACTGTAGCGTCTAGAACCGCTCGGCCACCCCGGCAGGCCCGCCTCCTCAAAACGTCGGAAGAATGAAACCTCTCCTCAGGTCGCCACCATAGTAGCCGACGATGGTCATCTTAGCTATAGTAGAATTCTGATTCATCGTTGAAGGCAATGCAGTGCCATTCATCAACAATCCATTATCCCTGGTCAGGCACCATTTCAAACGCAGTCGTTTTTGCTGTGGTGTTAACGGTAACCTTCGCACTGGACAGTAGTTCCCTAGTCCGGCTGCCGCTACTCTCGGCCCAATGGTGCGGGATGACAGAAAATGTTACAGTGAGTCCAAGCCGGCCGCTGTGGCCGAGCGGTTCTAGGCGCTTCAGCCCAGGCAGCAGTTTCATGGGCGCCAAATTCATATTCCTGAAGAAAAAATCCTTGTTTCACAAAAAGCCTAGCATGCAACGCACGTTGATCTGTCGATTATTCACATGATTTTGAAACACACCCCTTTTGAATTTTGAACACATTCCAAGTTGATTTCTGGACTAATCATTAGTTGGTTTTTGAATATGTGCATAGTGTACGTGATATCTCTTCCAGGCGAATCTCCGTCACATCAAAAACTAAAAAACTTTCCGGAGACAAAAGGGGACAGGGTATAAGAACTGAGCCGAATAAAATCGAACGGGTGAATGCCAATCGCTGTTTGTGTGGTTGATTAGGTGTGCGAATGGTAAGCGTTGTTATAATTATTAGTGAAATCCGTTGATTCAGACTACCAGAGTGGAAATAAAGGACTAACAGGAATAATAGATAAGAAAGATTTCATATTATTGTATCGAAGAAAACTAAATTTTGACAGAATTTTTTTGCCAGAACGCTACACTATTAAAGGCCAGTAGTACAGTCCCCGTTTAGCAGCCGCTTAAGTTCTGTTCTCGGAATAGCGCGGAAAACGCGTTGTACGAACACGTAGTAACACCTAACCGGACAATAAACGCGAGATAACTGAACAGATGACTCTGTCAGGGTTAGCGAAGTTAACTAGTTAATAAGTTTTGACAGTGGCAGGAATAATTACGGAATTACTGATGACAAGACTGTTAGAACGAGGAGTGCGAAGAAACGGGGACATCACACAAATTATATGGGGGAATATGGCGCTTTCATATTTATATAAAAATTTCGTACCACTAATATTTTTCTACGTCATGCTTGAGAAACTGAAGCATGTAATTGAAATGTAAAACTAGTTCCTAAAATAAAACTTTTTTCCTGTAACACGCCTAATAGGCATTTGATATTGGAACTTCGTAAATTATGTTCTGTCGTGTTATTTATGTGAACGAGGTAAATAAAAATGGCCATTTGTGCTAAAAGAGTCTCGCTTGTTTAGTGTGTGCCACAACTGCTGCAATATTAGAAAGGCCTATTTCATTTTATCAGTTACAAAATAGACGTAATCAAATTGAGAAACCGCGCCTCTCTTTGGCACTGTTCGTATTAACAGCTTTTTCAGTATTAGACAGCGACATTTTAATTTTTTATGTCGCAAAACGTTTGACTAATTTTGATGAGGTAATAAATTCTTTCGCAGAAAGGAAAGCACGATGTATAAAGCTTTACCAAGCTTAGGAAGAGAGAGAGAGAGAGAGAGAGAGAGAGAGAGAGAGAGAGAGAGAAAGTGCTGTGACTTAAGGACTGTGTACTGTCTTGTTTGCCTCACTGTCTTTACTGGTTTTATGTTCCTATGTTTAATTTTATGTCACACAAAAGAGAAACTTTTAGCTAATACACAGTAAAGCGTGCAGATTTTATGAAGAGTTGTTATTCTCCTGGTTACAAATAATCCCAACCAGTATTAATTGTGAGTCTTCTTTTTTTCTTTTTTTTAAAAAAAAAAAAGAAGAGGGATACGGTGTAGAACCGGCCGACTGGGAGTAGCAGAGGCACCACAGAACATTTCAATTTCCACTGTCCTGAGTATAGGCTTGATGGCTTCCATTACAAAATATACTCGTTTGAATTCCACAGAGCTAAATACAGTGATGTGCGACAGAAGACTACTGTGTGAAGAGGCGTGGCACAGCACTTTGGCACCCTTAAGACCAAATAACAAGTCTTACATTTCCTTGAACACATATGTTTTGTGTACCAAACTCCTCAGAAAGATGTGCACTACAAAATGAACATATTTTTGAAAAAATCTATCCTTTTTTTTTACATTTTTGAAGTCCTATCTCAAACGCTCGATTGGGAAGAGTGGGGTGCCATTATCAAGTTTCTGCTTCGGTTCGGAGATATCGTAGATGGGGCTGCCCAAATCGTCAACGAACCCACGCTGTTTTTTCAGTCTTGAGACGTAAACTCGCCCAGAAGTTGGCAACAATGTGAAACAAGACTCATCCAGTCAAATGACATTCCTCCATTGCTCCGCAGTCCACGTTTTATGGCTTCGGCATCATGTTTTCCTGTTATGGACATTTGTGTAACTAAAGAGTGGTTCTGGGATTCCAGTTCGCCCTGCAATTTCCTACTTATCAGAAAGATGTGCGCTACAAAATGAACACATTTCATGTTTGTTTTGGTGACGACAGGGTTCGCGAGTGCGACATTCAGTTCCTTGGTTTCTTTTGGAGTTGTCATCCTCTTATTTTTTGTCACAGTCCTCTCCAGTCACGATGCATAACGATCACTGAAAACACACTCTCGTTCGCTTTGTGACTTACCGGATGATTTTTTTCCGTTTTCCCTGTGAGCAGTCTAAGTCTTCGATACGGCGTCTCTTCAAACACCAAACACTTCCGATACCTTGGTTACGGCAGCATCCACCACACGAGCACTCACAGTCTGTTTACGTTCGAATTCACTTAGCTGCGGCTTAATGCACTAATAGCCACACAAAACATTGTTGTGACAACGGCTGACACATGCAACGTACTGAAGACATTGCACAGATACCATTCTTAATCAAACACAACAGCGCAACCTACGGGCTTGGTTAGCACCTGTATTTATGTTCAAGGGTGCATTCCATATATTGTCCAACCCATATATATCGCGCATCACCTACAACGTAAAGTAAGGCCACCACACAGCTCTCACGTCAATTCTCACTTACCTTGCGCCGATGCAAGTAGCCCTCGTCGACTGCAGGACCAATTTTCTGGGTTCTTTTTTAAGCGTCGTTCTTTTTCAATCTACAGTCAATCCCACGCCCGCAAGAACCAGTATGGGAGTTCTAGTTCCAGTATGAACACGTCTCGAACAACAGGGTCAACGACGGATGTTAATCTGTAAAGTTCCGCCCTTTCTTCCAGCACGAATAGCAAGGGGCACATATTTCATTTTCGCCACTGTCGCTAAGCAACGGAGCTATCGCACAACAGTAATCGCGGGCAACTGTCTGTTCTGCACAGAGCGCAAATGCAATATAGTTTCTTTTCTGGAATCAAGCTTGATGCAGTTTGCTGCATATCCATTACCGCATTGTCAAAGAAACTTATAAATAGTAATTTACGCTCAAGTCGCACTCCTACTTATGTGGTCGTTCCACTTCATATTACATTGTACGCACACTGCCAGATATTTAATGGATGTGCCGACTTCCAGGGACTATTCTCCAATCGTATAACCATACAGTAGTGGGTCCTTCTGCCTGTTTATGAGCAAAACGCTACATTCGTTTATGTTGAGGATCAACTGCCAGTCCATGAACGAAACGACGATTCTCCGCATATTTTCCTGAACCCTAATTGTCCTTCCTTCCTTTCTTCCTTCCTTCCTTCCTCCCTTCCCTTTGAAACTTAAGTAATTCCTTCACAAACTTCATACACATAAGCGCCACATGTGTCTCTCTTTTCGGTGTTATACCGTGAATGAAATTACCTATCAACCATTTTTCTGTATATTACCTAACATGAAGTTAACATTTTATAAGAAAATGAATATTACTACAAGACGCTTAGCCATTAAAATTATCCGGCACCATAACGTTACGTTTTCACTTCCTTCTTATATGGCGCTTCTTATAATTTCAAGATCAGGGTAGCCTTTTTCGTGAATTTTCTGAATAAAAATCTACACATAGTCTTCTTGAGGAGGTGCAATGGTGAGGATATCTGATTGTAATCGAATCCTATTTGGCGCTTGTTTCTTATACTGAATAGGACACCAGTGTATTCCATAAATTTATAATTATACTGTCAACGGGGAAAGTAATTGATTTCCAACGACTGGATTCCAGTTGTTTCATTTCAGTTTTCCTGGAAATGTTGCCAATTGTTTTGCACAGTTTGAGTTTATGTCAAGTTCGGAATAGAGATGGTTCTGTTCGCTGCTGACAAGAATCAAAAATTATCTTCGGCATCTTTCGTTGTGCCAAGCCCCTTATGCAGTCCGTATTTCAAACATTTCCTAGACATACTTGCAGTTCGTATACAGCAAAAATCGTTTTGGGGGCTAAGAGAAAACACTCCAAAAACATGAAATAATAACGAAATTTTTTTCTGAAAAATGTTGAAGTGTTAGGATGGAGTCTTTCATAAAACTGGAGAGTAGCTGTTTTTAAGGGGATGAAAAGTAGCGGGGCGGTTGGGTTAGGAACTTCAAAGCGGTCAGGAACACCGACATCAATGTATCAGTGCAGGATGCCTAGACAGTATGCGACGATGTCTTGATGCGTTTGCTGATCTCTTAATATGCATAAAAATTTTGAACACGACGAAAAAATTCATTTGACAACATTACAATACATTCCTTGAAAAATATTATAAACACTTTGAAGGCGAACAGCGAGAACCCGATGTGTCAAAAAAAAAAAAAAAAAAGTGTTTCCAGGAGGGGCAATCAACTAATGAACCTGCAGTTACATTAAGTTACCATACTGCTTTTCAGCTTACAAACGGTCTCGCAGTTTGACTGGTTTTCGCGTTACGTTGACAGCGTGTAAACTTGGCTACAGTTGCAACTTACACACCTACGGTGTGACGTCTGTGTGGTTAGTTCCACACCAAAATTATTTTTCCTCAATACAAATTTTCACGATTTTACAAGTCTACATCTACTATTATCTCGATGTGTAGACCTGCGTATACTTGCTGGTTTTTTACGCAATGAAAAGAAATAAATGAAAGAAATTCCAACAGAATCTAACTGGCAGACTTCAACTTCAGGCTTGTTTTCGAATTAGCATTACTCGAAAAGTTGTACCAGAGATTTTACTTTAGTGAAATGCAAAACAGGTAACAGTCACTGACATTCCGTGTTTTTGTGTTTAAGGTTTAAATAAAATGGTAACGAAATATAAATTTGTCAGTTTTAATTTCTTCCTGAAACGGCAGTCATCATAATGCTGCAAAAGTCGTAAGAATTACCATGTTTCTTACTTAGCTACCTCATTTTCCAGGCATCATCAAAATAGTAAAAGAGATGTTGAGTTTCATTTTCAGTCCTCACTGCGTTGAATTTCATTGTCAGTTCTCACTAATAAAACAGTCTTGAAAATAAATTTGCCACGAAACGCATTAAAGAGCCACCTTGAAGCGATACAGGGTTGCTGACTGCTTTGGTATGAACGCGAGGCAGCTCGCACGAGCTGCTAAGCTGACCTGCCACAATTCTTGCTGTGCCTGTACCTGCGAAAGGACGGTCAGCCCTGCAAGGATCCCAGGCTCCGTGCAAGTGTCACTTCATGCAAATGTCATTCTCTGCCAGCGTTCCAATTCCAGACATTGTGCAAACTGGTTGTGGCTCCATAATGGTGTGGTCTGTGTTTACATGGAATGTACTGCGTCCTCTGGCTCCAACTGAACCGATCAGTGACTGGAAATAGTTATATTCGGTTACTTGGAGACCATTTGCAGCGATTCGTAGACTTCATGTTCCTAAACAATGGTGGAATTTTTATGGATGACAATGCGCCATGTTGTAAGTAGGCTGTTTAGGTTTTATGTAGGCTGTTTAGGTTTTTTTTATTGGTAACGCCACCTCTGTATGAAAATCACTGGCTGTGCTGTGTGCAGTCTGTGGCTGCTTTGCATTGTTGTAATACTCGCCATTGTAGTGTTAGGCAGCTGGCTGTGAACAGCGCGTAGCGTTGGACAGTTGGAGGTGAGCCGCCAGCAGTGGTGGATGTGGGGAGAGAGATGGCGGAGTTTTGAAATTTGTCATGAACTGCTATATTTATATATGATGATATCAAGGTAAATACATTGTTTGTTCTCTACTAATATCTTTCATTTGCTAACTATCCCTATCAGTAGTTAGTGCCTTCCATAGTTTGAATCTTTTATTTAGCTGGCAGTAGTGGCGCTCGCTGTATTGCAGTAGCTTGAGCAGCGAAGATTTTTGTGAGGTAAGTGATTTGTGAAAGGTATAGTTTAATGTTAGTCAGGGCCATTCTTTTGTAGGGAATTTTGAAAGTCAGATTGCGTTGCGCTAAAAAATATTGTGTGTCAGGTTAAGCACAGTCATGTATAAATTGTTCAAAGGGGACGTTTCAATGTCACCGGGTCACAGTTGTTCGCGACTGGTTTGCAGAACATTCTGGACAGTTCGAACGAATGATTTGGCCATCCCGATAACCCGACATTTATGGGAGATAATCGAGGGGCACTTAGTGCACAAACTCCTGCACCGGCAACACTTTCGCAGTTATGGACGGATGTAGAGGCAGCAAGTATTCTGCAGAGGAATTCCAATGATGTGTTGAGTCATGCCATGTCGAAATGCTACACTACTCCGGGCAAAAGGAGGTCCGACACAATATTAGGAGGTATCGCATGACTTCTGTCACCTCAGTGTACTAATATCCTATGAACAGTGACGTCACGATGTCATTCGAGAGAGGTATTACGCCAGTTAGTCAAGAATAAGGATAAGCACATTTATTCAACAGCGCTATATCTAAACTTCTTCCTTCGAATGACACAGCACCTGTTTAAGGTCATACAGTATAAATCGATGGCAAATCTAGTTTTTCTGAGTAAGATGACAACAATGTAAGAAACTCAAGTTTCAGTATCGATGTAGAGCTTAAGAAAAAACCGCAAAACTGCGTAACACTTCTTCGCTAACACTCAATAGTTTTATGGTCAATTCTTCTCTGGTTATAGCTACTCAATTCCTCAGAATCATACGAGAAACACTCAACAGCACAGTGGCTTTTTTTCATAAGCGCTATTCAGAGTTGTTTTATCAGAAATTAAACTGAACAGCAGTTAAAAGCTAGCAGTAAGTAAATATGTAACTTGAAATAGACTAAAACTTTACATCGACCTGGAACTGTGCATGCAGACTTCAACCAAATAAAACATGGGGCATATCAGTTACTCTCTGTTGGTCAGTTTTATTCATTTGCACTGATAGGTAAAGTTCACTAATTATGGAATGACTGCTTGTTACAAAGGTCATCGACGGGACTGTTTATCCCTAGTACTGTGATCGTCCACCTGTTAATGTAATGGTCCACCTTTGCGACACAAAGTAACTTGAATTCACATTCAAAGTCTTCTACGCGACTGTGTTGCGTGGTTTAAGGTGGAAGACTACAGGTGTTCACGAACTGCTTACGCAATCTGCGTAAGCAACGAAAAGACGGCACACGTACTACGAGTCAGTTACATCCCAAATTTATTCGAGGGGGTCGACGGGGGCATGCACTTAGTCCTGAACGTTAGTGTTGACTTTGCAAAAGCAGATCCATTCCTTCTCCTTCAAAGAGCGCGTCAGTTGGCCTCAAAAAGCTTGAGTGAATTTTATTCTAGTCCTCCTATCAAGAAGAAAATCTGCCCAATACTAGGATTCGAACTCAAGTCATCCGCACTGCAGTTAGACAGACTGACATCTCGATTGCAGTAGCCGACCGGTATGTTTAGAATTTAAGAAATAAAATATGTTTAAACCAGGAAACCTTTCGGTGTCGTGATTAATATAGTTACCTGCGACAGAAGACGTCCACTCATTACCACCGTATAGAATGGAGGGAACTGCTTACCGGCTGCAACACACAAAGAAATATGTTTTGAATTTTCTTCAAATAATACAGTGGATGACACATACTATTAACATGACTTCAGATCTTATACTCGTGAAGTGACGCATAGAATTAATATTTTATTTGCAAAGTATTGGTTAACTCTAACCCACTATGTGGTCAAATAACGAGCAAAGAATACGCTATTTCAGGTACAAGACAAACAAGATTCCCAAGGAAGGAGAAAATTACTGATTCGGTTGATTGTTGATGTGATAGACGCGGAAAGGAAGAATTACTATAGTGTAGGGGGGATGAGTAGGGGGAGGGGAGGGAGGAGATGGAGGGAGAGAAAGTGTCGTCGAAGGCCGAAAGTATTGGGAATAACGGGAGAGAAAGCGGTAAAGAGAAAGGTATAAGAGGATCAGATGAAGCATGAAGCAGCAACTTAATCCGCTGTCACTAGATTATAGTCAATTATTCTCGTTCCTCTTGTTGCAGAAAACACTAGAAAATGTTTCTTCTTCTAACAAGTATCCGCCGTAGTCTATCATGTGCACACCCTGCAGCATAGCGTGACTCTACTGACGCACAAACGCACTTTTTTGTGGCAATCATTCAGCCAGTACAGTACACTTTCTTTTCGAGAACTATTACTTTTAATTCCATGTGTATCTCAAAACTACAGACACCAAAATACAGCAGGTTGCATTGCTGAGATGATAGATGCGACCACGTTAACTGCCAACATACTATCATGTTTTCTTATGGTTCGTTTTAAGCTGGGTCTAAAATGTAAGCAATGAACATATTACAAGCTGTGCACCACGTACAATCAAACGCACCTGTGCTGACACATACGTAAGTAAACCATCTGATCAAAAGAATCTGGACACCTCTATGTAATCTGGGATTGCCCGTCAGATTTCATGAGGCGGGTCTATTAGTACAAACTGTGTCGTCCATAGAGAAGCAGGAATAATAGAATGGGTCAATCACGAGAGCTCGGTGATTTCGAACGCGGTGTAGTCATCGGATGTCACCTGAGAAACAAATTCGTCAGGGACATTCCAAGCTGCCGTAGTCGATTGTTGGTGATATACACTATGTGATCAAAAGTATCCTGACACCCCTAAATACATACGATTTTCATATTAGGTGCATTGTGCTGCCACTTACTGCCTCGTACTCTATATCAGTGACGTCAGTAGTCACTAGACGTCGTGAGAGAGCAGGAAGGGCCGCTCCACGGAACTCACGGACTTCGAACGTGGTGATCGGGTATCACTTGTGTCATACGTCTGTACGCGAGATCTCCACACTGTTAAACATCCCTAGGTCCACTGTTTCCGATGTGATAGTGCAGTCGAAACGTGGCCACATACAGCACAAAAGCGTACAGGCCGACCTCGTCTGTTGACTGATAGAGACCGCCGACAGTTGAAGAGGGTCGTAATATGTAATAGGCAGACATCTATCCAGACCATCACACAGGAATTCCAAACTGCATCAGGATCCACTGCAAGTACTATGATAGTTAGGCGGGAGGTGAGAAAACTTGGTTTTCATGGTCGAGCGGCTGCTCATAAACCACACATCACGCAGGTAAATGCCAAACGACGCCTCGCTTGGTGTAAGGAGCGTAAACATTGGACGACTGAACAGTGGAAAAACGTTGTGTGGAGTGGCGAATCACGGTGCACAATGTCACGATCCGATAGCTGGGTGTAGGTATGGCTAATGCTCGGTGAACGTCATCTGCCAGCGTGTGTAGTGCCAAAAAATTCGGAGCCAGTGGTGTTGTGATGTGGTCGCTTTTTTCACGGAGGGGGCTTGCACTCCTCGTTGTTTTGGGTGGCACTAATACAGCAGAGGCCTACATTGATGTTTTAAGCATCTTCTTGCTTCCCACTGTTGGAGAGCAATTGTGGGATAGCGATTGCATCTATCAACACGATCGAGCACCTGTTCGCAATGCACGGCCTGTGGTGGACTGGTTACACGACAGTAACATCCCTGCAATGGTCTGGCCTGCACAGAGTCCTGATCTGGACCCTATAGAACACCTTTGGGATGTTTTGAAACGCCGACTTCGTGCCAGGCCTCACCGACCGGCATCGATACCTCTCTTCAGTGTAGCACTCCGTGAAATATGGGCTGCCATTCCACAAGAAACCTTCCAGCACCTGATTCAACATATATCTGCGAGAGTGGAAGCTGTCATAAAGGCTGAAGGTGGGTCAAGATCATATTGAATTCCAGCATTACCGATGGAGGGTAGCATGAACTTGTAAGTCATTTTCAGCTAGCAGTCCGGATACTTTTGATCACATAGTGTATCTATGAAGTGGAAATGCGAATAAACAAGCACAGTCAAACGAAGACCAGGAAATGCTCATGTAATGACCAACAGTGACCGTCGAACATTGCAAATGATTCGTGAGTTCCAAAGTGTTAGCAACAGTCCAGCTAGCGAAGTGACTGTGCATTACGTGTTAAAAAAAATGGGCACAATGGTCGAGCAGCTCCTCATAAGCCGCACATTCCTGTAGTCACTGCTAAGTGGGGCTTGAGGTGGTGTCAACAGCGACACCACTGGACAATGGATGACAGGAAACGATTGATTTGGAGTGATGGATCATGCTATGCCCTGTGACAATACGAAGGAAGGGATTGAAGTAACAACAGCGAAGTACGGAAGAAGTGGTGTTACGATATGAGGGCGTTTTTCGTGGTTAGGGCGTGGTCCCCTTGTTGCGCTTATGAAAACGCTAAATGTGGAAGAATGTGAACACATGTTACAGCAGTGTGTACTGCGTACAGTAGGGGAACAGTTCGGGGACGATGAATGTCTCAGAATGGCAGTGCACCTGTCATAAAGTGGCACACATGAGAAAATGGTTTGTATGAATTTCTGAAATAGACTCGTCTGCACAGAGTCCCTTCCTGAACCAAACGGAACATCTTGGGAATGAGTTAGAACGTCGACTTTGCCCCTTACCCCAGCGTCCTACTTCTATAACTTTTCTGGTTTCGGCTCTTGAGGAAGAATGAGCTGCCGTTCCTTCACTGATATTCAGACAGCTCATTCAGAGTGCCGTCATCAGAATTCAGTACTGATGACCATTAGTAGGTGTCCAGATACTTTTGACCGGATACTGTAGAATGGTCTTCTCACTGCAATGTTTCCGACTAGTAAGCGTCCGTCATTACTACCCATTGTTGATATATATTTTTCCGTTCCACGTTTATAGTACCTCATTTTCTTTTGGCTTTTGTGTTGGTCCACGTCAGTCTTTAAGCTAGAGGCATGTGGTTCTTCAGCAGTTTGATTCAGTCCTCTCCTGCAGGTACTTCCTGCGTGGTGTAAGACGATGTCAGTTATGTTGTAAGTAGAGTGTTGTGGTAAAAAATGAAGCTATGCGTTAAATATGAACCTTCAAGTGCCAGAATTAATTTCGAAACATAATTAACCCCCCTCCCCCCCCCCCCACACACACACATACAAGAAAAAAAAAAGAAAAAAACACGCGCACGCACAAATTAAGCAGAAGTGAAACTAGGTTTGCATAGTTAACTTTTGAAGATGAGCAACAAGTAACGATTCACCAAGAGACTGACCAAGAACTAAATATTTGCTTTTTGCTGATAGCGTCCAGCAGTGCACATGAGCATGTCCCTTCAGGTATGTTGTCACTGCTTTTCCAACTATGAAACAATTATTGAGACATAAATATCAGCACGTAACATACGAATAACATTTCCATCTAATATCTCAGTGAAACATCAACCCGCCAGGTTACCTGGACTCGGGTAGGCGCGCCGTCCCCGGATCGAATCCGCTTGGAGTATTAACGACGAGGGGGCGGTGAGTTGGTCAGCCTGAATGTGGTTTTTAGGTGGTTTTCCACATCCCACTAGGTAAATACAGGGCTGGTCCCCATGTCCCGCCTCAGTTACACGATTCGCAGATATTTGAAAACGTCCGCACTATTTCATGGCTTACACTAGACACCGACAGCTGGGGTACACTACTTCCGTCCCGGGGGCTTCGGGTGGCGACCGGAAGGGCATCCGGCAACCCTCTGACACTAACATTGCCAAATCCATTGTAAGAGGGCCGATCCCACGTCGAAGTGGGACAAAAACCCAAGAAAATGATGATGAATGATGATCTCAGTGAAGTATCACCTAACTCAGCAGCACATTTAGTAAGCACTGATCGTCTTGACGGCAGTCATCGACCTACTTTTCTGCATCGATAACCTAATTTCATGCTAAGAGAATCTGCTTACTTTTAATGGTCTTCAGGTGGAGACTTAATTCAGTAAATGGACTCTGATGCAGCAGAGTATTCACGTAATTAGAATCAAAAAGTTGAAACAAATGGCTGCGTCGCAGCGTGGCACTGTATCACGTACAAATAATAAAGAAATGACGTGGTTTAGGGGGGGAAATAAGACAGAAATGATACGCCACTTCGGCAACTTGCGCGTCGTTAATGTACCCTGTCATCTTTCCAGGGAAAGGGGCTGCGCAGTTTAATGTGGAGTTCAAACCTCGTGTTCCTTGGTATATTCGCACCATTGATAGATGAAGGCTGGCATAAAGGCAGACTGAAAAGATTTCCTTGTCTGGCCGTGATTCGACCCCGTGACCCTACGGTCTACAGGCACACATTTAATCATTAGACGGACGTCTCTTACCTATCAGAAGACGTACTACTTTTACTCTCTCGTCCGGCGTGATAACCAAGAATTTTCTGTCGGTTATGTGCACTGGTGCAGTCGGTCACAAAGGACAGATTTGAGACAACTTGAATGAACTATAGTTCTTCCTGTCTTTGCATAGGATGAGGAGTATTGAATTGGAGAAATGTATTGTGCAACGAACATAAAAATGACCAGTGTTGAAGTAAAATAGTACCAGTAGAAATATTGCCAGTCGGAGCAGGAGTGTAATATTTGTGGAGACTTACGGCAGAATGTTACTAATTTAGAATTAGAAATCAGGGGAGCCTAAGTCGTGAAGAAAATGAACAAATATGAGGCGGTACAGCGTTAAAAGCATTCTAATCACCCGTTTTGACACTATTTTAACGTGGAAAAGCCTTTTTTCCAGTTTCGTTTCAGTTCCCGACAATGCCAAATACATTATAACCGAGACATTAACGTAGGTGAGCAGGAATAGTATATTAAAAACGTAAGAAACTGTTGATAGCAGAGTCACTTAGTGCTGCAACCATTTAACTATGAAAGATTTTATTTCTTTTGTTTTGAAACTTTTCCCTCGTGAACAGTGAGAGTAGCGTTTTAAGAGCAACTACTGTATTTACAGTAGGTGGCTATCATGAGCGCGCGAGTGTATAAAGTTTAGTGTCATTTTTGCGCTGTTGATTGTAAAGTGAAAAAGAAATAAGAGGATCCAAACTTGTGACTACTCCTCTCGAACAGAACTAAGGGTCCGCTGCGATTATGATTGTCATTCGGAAGACTGACTGCTTCATATTGATGATTGCACGGAACACTGCGTAGAGTTTTGAGATTTAACGCAAGAGATAACACGATGTCTGTTTGGAACTCTGTGCTGCCACTTCCGCTTCTCTTGTCAGCCAAGTACTGCCGACGAAAACTCGTTCCACGTAATGTACAAGTAAACCGCTTCATGTTACGTATTGTCTGACTTGTTTGACTAGTTTCGTTCATCAGTAGCGAGCATGTACATCTACATCTACTGGGATATTCTGCAAATCACATTTAAGTGCATGCCAAAGGGTTCATCGAACCACCTTCACAATTCTCTATTATTCCAAGCTCGTATAGCGCGCGGAAAGTATGAACACCTATATCTTTCCGTACGAGCTCTGATGTCCCTTATTTTATCATGGTGATCGTTTCTCCCTATGTAGGTCGGAGTCAACAATATACGAGAGTTGTTTTTTAAGTAAGGGCCGTTTTTATTTTTAAAAAAGATACAAATACCTTTGTAAAAAAAACTTTTATTTTCTGATTCTACACACTTTTACCTATTTTTCTACAGTGTTGCCTTGTTTATTTAAGCACTTGTCATACCGTACAACTAAGTTTTTAATTCCCTCTTCAAAGAATTCGGCCGCCTGCTCCGACAGCCAAGAGTTCACGGCCGCTTTCACTTCATCGTCGTCATTGAAGCGCTGCCCGCCAAGATGGTGTTTCAGGTACCGGAAAAGGTGAAAATCGCTAGGAGCAAGGTCGGGGCTGTATGGTGCATGGTCCAAAACTTCCCAGCCAAAAGAATCAAGCAAATCCCGAGTCTTTTGAGAGGTGTGAGGCCTAGCGATATCGTGCAGGAGCAAAACTCCTTTTGTCAGCATGCCGCGCCTTTTGTTTTGAATTGCTCTGCGGAGCTTCTTTAGAGTTGCACAGTAGGCATCTGAGCTGATTGTCGTTCCTCGTGGCATAAAGTCCGCTAGCAAAACACCGCGCCGGTCCCAGAACACAGTTGCTATAATCTTGCGCTTTGACAGCGTCTGTTTGGCTTTGACCTTGACGGGTGAGGTTGTGTGTCGCCATTCCATCGATTGTCGCTTGCTTTCGGGAGTGATATGGGATACCTATCTTTCATCTCCAGTGACAATTTGACTCAACATGTCATCCCCTTCTTCCTCGTAACGAATCAAAAAGTTCAATGAAGTGGCAAATCTCTTCCCTTTGTGGTCCTCTGTGAGGAGTCTGAGTACCCACCCAGAACACAGTTTCTTAAAGTTTAGGTTTTCAGACACAATTTTGTACAAAACCGATCTTGAAACTTGTGGAAATTCCAAAGAAAGAGTGGAAATTGTGAATCTTCTGTCCTCACGAATCTTTGTTTCGACTGCAGCCACCAAATCATCAATGATCACAGAGGGCCGGCCTGAGCGTTCTTCGTCATGGACGTTTTCACGTCCATTTTTAAACTCTCTAACCCATTGACGCACTTTACCTTCACTCATTGCATTCAAGCCATAGACTTCTGTTAACTGACGATGAATTTCTGCAGCTGATAGGCTTCTCGCGTTCAAAAAACGTATCACTGACCGACGGGCGATTCAATAATCGTAAACATTATAAGGTAGCACAGCGATGTGTACACGTCAGCTACAGAGCTGCAACTTGCATTAAGTGTGAACGGGAAGGATGCCGCCAAGTGGCGCTGTGGTTTGTTGCGGCGTCCGCGCGAACTACGGGACTATACGCGCGGACGGCCCTTACTTAAAAAACAACCCTCGTATTTTCGCATTCGGAGGACGAAGTTGGCGATTGGAATTTCGTGAGAAGGCCGCAACGTAAAACGCCTTTGTTTTAATAATATCCACCCCAAACCCTGCGTCATTTCAGTGGCAGTCTCTACCCTATTTCGCGATAACACAAAACGCGCTGCCCTTCTTTTAACTTTTTCGATGTACTCCGTCAATCCTATCTGGTAAGGATCCCACCTCTAAAAGAGGACGGACAAGCGTAGTGTAGGCAGTCTCTTTAGTAGATCTGTCACATTTTCTAAGTGTCCTGCCAATAAAACGCTGTCTTTGGTTAGTCTTCCACACAACATTTACTACGTGTTCCTTCCAATTTAAGTTGTTCGTAATTGTAATTCCTAGGTATTTAGTTGAATTTACGGGCTTCAGATTTGACTGATTTAGCGTGTAACCGAAGTTTAATGGATTCCTTTTAGCACTAATGTGGATGACCTCACACTTTTCATTATTTAGGGTCAATTGCCAAATTATCACACCATATAGATATCTTTTCTGAATCGTTTTGCAATTTGTTTTGACCTTATGATGACTTTATTAGTCGATAAACAACAGCGTCATCTGCAAACAACCTAAGAGGGCTGCTCAGATTGTCTCCCAAATCGTTTATATATATAAGAAACGGCAAAAGGCCTGAAACACTACCTTTGGGAACGCCTGATGTCACTTCTTTTCTGTTCGATGACTTTCCGTCAATTACTACGAATTGTGACCTCTCTGACAGGAAATCATAAATCCAGTCACATAACTGAGACGATATTCCATAAGCATGGAATTTCACTACAAGTCGCCTGTGTGTTACAGTGTGAAAAGCCTTCCGGAAATCCAGAAATACGGAATCAGTCTGATATCCTTTGTCAGTAGCACTCAACACTTCATGTACATATCTGTGGTATCTGTAGTATGTAAAAACAGTATTATTTACTCACTAAAACTCGATTGCCTTTATGTGTTGCTGCTGTTAAGTACCGCAGTTTCCACACATCTCATGAGCGCATCTGATGAGCGAATAAAGTCAATAAATCAAGTAAGGCGGGATCTTTGGCGGTTTATTTGTACAGGTGATGCCTGTCTCTGCTAACTGCATCTACCTTCACACTGACAGTGGTAACGTATGCTTTAGTCGAGTACCGTCGTACTATTGTGCATTAGCGAATTCCTGTTTGAGAACAAACAAGAGAAGAATCGTGAAGCAGTTGTAGGGAACTGTAAGATTCACTGAAACGCGAATTGAAATATTTTTCTCTGAGCGTGTTACTGTCTTCCTATTATATAGAATTTGATTCGGAGCAGAGGTCTTCCACTATGAGTGCCTTTTCATTTGCATTTTTTAGCACCGGAAGGTTTCCATCGGTTCTTCGCCTACCAAAATGCTACCCCGAACAGTACACGAAGAACAGGCTCTTCATTTTACCCTCTCGTGCTGCCATCTATCGAAGCGAGTGGCGACTATTCCGGGCTCATAGCCGTCCGTGCGGCGCGCTTCATGCATATTCACGAGATCCTTGTCGGGCCAAAGGTTTGTTACACCGCCCGCACATAACAAAGCGAGCTACCTGCGACGGCTTAAAGCGCGGGTGCCAGGGGCTATTCTGCGACGCCGCGTTACACCGGCCAACAGCCGACTGTATTCACCACCACCAGCAAAGTCAATGGTACACAATGAATTGCTGGATGCTGCTGCCTGCCTGCCCACAATGCCTCAACGCTTTAAGATCTGGAACATTATCTCACTTCGCTTGATTTTTTCGAACAGAGACTTGTGAAAACGAAGATTGTTCTTTGCAAATTATTAAGGAGTCTTTCCCAGATTCTCGCTAAGTAACGTTGGTCCTACGTATGTTAAGCTCTCTAAGTACGTCGCCCTTTACGAGGTACAAATGAGGAAAGACCAACGAATGCTTATCGTTACAGATGTTTTGTCATTTGTAGTTGTATACAGTAGTCTGGACGATTGTAATGTGCTTACATTAGCACAGTGGTGTTCAAAAAATGGCTCAAATAGCTCTGAGCTCTATGGGACGTAACAGCTTAGGTTATCAGTCCCCTAGAACTTAGAACTACTTAAACCTAACTAACCTAAGGACATCACACACATCCATGCCCCAGGCAGGATTCGAACCTGCGACCGTAGCGGTAGCGCGGTTCCAGACTGAAACGCCTAGAACCGCTTGGCCACACCGGCCGGCCCACAGTGGTGTTCAAATCAACCTTAGGACCGAGGACAGTTTCATCTTACATTAAGTTTTGAGTGCAGGTTTCTGATGCAAGTAAGCTACAAACGAGAAAATTGCTTCAAAAATATATCCAGTGAACCCTGATGTAGCGCCCGTATTTTCTAATGATGGAGGGGAAATAAATTTGGCTTCATACTGGTTGATTCAGCTTCCCCTAAATATGGATGTAATGTAGTCAACGTTTGGCGAGATTTTCAGATTCTCTCACTTGCTACGTGCGAACTGTTAGTCCTACGGAAAAAATGAACAGGACTTCTTTTGTAGGAAATGTAATGTAGTTAAATGTTATATTGGGATACATTTTCCCTGGAGACCACGGTTTTAAAGTTACTCAAGAAAAACGCGTTTGAAGGTCATTTACAAACAGGTCCTGTCCACTTTTTCTTTAGGATTAGTACTTTGCATGTAGCGAGGGAGAGAGTACGAAAATCATTTGAAGAGGTTGTGTGTTGTATAAAACCCAAAGATAAGGGCAACTGAATCATCCTTACGTTTACTTACGTTTATCCGTTTTACACTAGAATTAGGCTAAGTCTGCGACTGCCATACGAAATTTCCAAAGGTTATATGTTTTATGCTTCAGTCCCTATTTATTTCCAAGAATAACACCGCTTCACACGTTTCGGCTGCCTGCACACATCTTCAAGTGCCTCCACGTTATTAAAATATTATTTAGAGTAGCTTTCTGTCCCTTGAGATGCATTCTTTTTGCTAGTGCTAACGTTTAGGTTGTTGCAGCTTAATGTCTTCTTATTACTAATTAATGTAATATTTAAATTTCGGCATCTGAAGACTGTGCCGTGTTCAACTGGAAAGGAGCGATCAGAAAAACTGAGGAGTTTTGGGTGTATTGTTCAGTGACTGGATTTCCACAATGCAAATGCCGATTCACTGGCTCTTCGCAGGACTACAGTAGGCCTGCGCATTCGTTTTTACATCCAACAAACTTTGGCAATTTGTAGTGGGGTGGTTGATGACTGTTTACTTATGGTGTAGGCTTTTTGTCTGCAGCCGTTTTGTCGAATTAACTTGTTTTTTCACCCTGTATACACCCATATCGATATAAAACAATGACTCAAAGTGTACTCTTTTTCGAAAAAAAGATTTCTTGAATGAGACCGCTAATGTCATAATTACCAAACTCCATTGTAGCAGTTAACAAGGATTATACCAGCCTACAAAATGTCCTCATCTGCAGACACGCCAGCACATTTAAACCTCATGTTAAGCTTATTCCTAGGACCACTACACACAAAAATTGTCTGTGAAGATGTTGGGACGTTTACAGTGTATGCAGCAAAATTTTTTGATTTACATCCCCAGCTTTTGTGGAGCAAGTAGTCGTGACGGAGACACATGCAGAAAATAACTGCATCTTTAAACTTCATTTTAATAACACCATTCCTGGGATGTATGAGACTGAATAGAGTAATTTGATTTGTGTGGTGAACTTTGATTCTGACATGTCCGAAAGAACAGACACCATTCCTGAGCCCGCAGCCGTACATATATATGACGAAATTAAGTTCTGACATCAGCCGCAATCGGGCACTGAAACGAACTAAGTACCGACACCATGCGCTACTGGACAGGGGGCACTACGTAAGCAGTGTGCAACAAGATGGGAATTTGGATCGTACGGAAAGCGTGCTTTGACAGCTGAAACTGTTAAATCCAGGTTCGAGTCACAGTCTGGTAAAAATTTTCGCTTGTCTCAGCTGAAGTCATTTCATTGCCCATTTGCGACCTATGTCTGAATTTACTTCATTTCATCACGAATATACACCTCTGCGGTATTAAGAGTGGCGTCTGTTCCTTCGGGCGTGCATAAATACGTATAGTATGACGGCGGTCGGATCGGTTTAGTGCGGATGCACTCCCTCTCCTGAACCCTTGAGGGAATCCAGCGTGATGCGGCGAACAATGAGTATGGTGGACAGGGGACACTGCGTAAGTAGTATTCCACAAGATGGAAAGTTTTGTCTGACAGAAAGCGTGCTCGGATATCCAAAGTGGTTTAGGCGTAAAGCGAGAAATCCGGCTTCGAGGCCGGTCTGGCACGAATTTTCACTTGTCGACATTGAAGTCATTTCACTACTCAGTTGCAGCTGACGTCAGAATTTACTTCATTTCATTATAAATAGATATACTTATCACAAGCGATATCCGCTACAATCGCATGATACAAACGATATAATTTTGTATTCCAGAATTACTATCATGCCGCGCGGGATTAGCCGAGCGGTCTAAGGCGCGGCAGTCATGGGCTGTGTGGCTGATCCCGGCAGAGGTTCGAATCCTCCCTCGGGCATGTGTGTGTGTTGTTAGCCCTTAGGATAATTTAGGTTAAGTAGTGTGTAAGCTTATGGACTGATAACCTTAGCAGTTAAGTCCCATAAGATTTCCACACACACACACACACACACACACACACACACACACACACACACACACACACACACACACAAAATTACTGTTGGATTTGTAGATATATCATCAACAGTTTTCTTGTACTATCGTCATTTTAATTGTACGGTATACAAGATGTAACAGTGGGCAATTTAGAAATTTATGGAGGGCACTGGAAACCAAAGTAGTTTCTGCAGCTTATATCGATGCAGTTACAGAGTTTTATATGGATAATGAACGTAGATCAAAATTAAGTAACCGCCTGTTAGAAGAGTTTAAACAAGGAATTGCAGAAGATTGGTTCAGCTCTCCTACGTTCTTCAGAATATATTATGCTAAGTCATTTAAAACTGGTGGAAGAAAAGTCAATGATTAGGTTTCGATTTCGAATGTTTGAAGATAACGAAGTGATAGTAGCCAAACGTGAAAAAGACGTAACTTAGCTGTTTAGAACATTCTGGAGAAATGAGGCATTAAGATAAATGTTATAAAAATATATTATATGGTCGTAAGAGCGTAAGGACGTGATTTAAGATCCGAGAAGGGGAATTATAAAAAGTACAACCACATGTAAGCGCACTGTCATCGCACTCTAGAGGCTGGGGTGATGAGCCTCTATGGTGGGTGGGACTAGCGGGTTCGCAGAGGCGGGGTAGCAGTGAAGCGGTGAACGGATTCCCTAGTGGTGGCCCGATGTGTTGTAGAAACATCATCATTAAAATATTCACTTATTGTTCATCAACTACAGCAATCATGATAATACTCAGGGAAGTCAACGCCCCCCAGGAAGTGAGCTGTGTATGGCCTGCGAAGATGCGTGTTCATCAGCAGGCAGCCTGACAGTTTGCAGTGTCAGTTAGTCGATGGTGATAAGAGCAGCAATTCTGTGAAGTCACCGACTACAACAGAGAGCAGGGTCTCGTAATGTAAACTAGAAGCTGCCCGCCAGCCCAGGGCGTTGTGTGCAAAGCGTGCAGAATCCTGCCATGGCCCCAGGGTGAATGAGATGGCTTCATATCAGCTGCAGTGGCTGCCCACACGAGCAGCGACAGGCAGCAAGGCGTTTGCCTGCACAGTTGACGGCGGCTGATGGGCTGCACTGCCCCGGACTCGAACGGGAGACTTCGATGGAAGAAAACCCGCAGCAGCTGAAATAGGCTTCTAGGTGGGCCTCTGGTTGGAGGGTCCACACGTCGGACTTGGCATAATCAGCAGGACCGAAACTAGCAGTGGCGGAGTTCAGAGAGGGTGAGCAGACAATCGTAGGTCACCACCCAGGACTGGTGACTGGCAGAATGCAACACCTTTGAATAAAAATGACGAGTATTTATTCGGATTAGGCCCATGCTTGTTTTGCTACAGCATCGGTTTCCATTATGCAAGCTACAACAAAACCATGGCTTGGACGTGAAGCAGGCCACTAACGCTGCAGTGGCTCTGCCTTCCTGCGGCACCACTGAAATTACAACTCTACTCCCTCCACTAGCATGGCGACGTGGTAACTGCCTGAACCCATAGCGGCAGTTCTTGTCCTATCAGCAGTTCCTGACATAACAGTGTCCGGTCTGTACTGGTCTGGTCTGTTTCTCCAGCTTCTTGCATCATCCATGGCAGTCGTCCCAATTTTACTCAGCTCTGTCCAGTAAATTATTTTGCGGTGAATCAACACGGTGAGTTGAAAATAGCTCTGAGCACTATGGGACTTAACTTCTAAGGTCATCAGTCCCCTAGAACTTAGAACTACTTAAACCGAACTAACCTAAGGACATCACACACATCCATGCCCGAGGCAGGATTCGAACCTGCGACCGTAGCGGTCGCGCGGTTCCAGACTGTAGCGCCTAGAACCGCTCGGCCACTGCGGTAGGCCACTGTGAGTGGATGGAAGGCATGTTCAAGACGTACAGTATAAAATTAAGAAGTCAGTGGTCACAACCAAGCAGCTACACTGAAGCGCCAAGAAAATGCTATAGGCATGTCGATTCAAATACAGAGATATGTAAACAGGCAGAATATGGCGCTAAGGTCGGCAACGCTCATATGAGACAACAAGTGTCTGGGGCAGTTGTTAGATCGGTTACTGCTGCAACAATGGCACGTTATCAAGATTTAAGTTAGTTTAAAAGTGGTGTTACAGTCGGCACACGAGCAGTGGGACACAGCATCTCCGAGGTAGCGATGAAGTGGGGATATTCCCGTTCGACCATTTCAAGAGTGTACCGTGAACGAAACTTCCTGGCAGATTAAAACTGTGTGCCCGACCGAGACTCGAACTCGGGACTTTGTCTTTCGCGGGCAAGTGCTCTACCAACTGAGCTACCGAAGCACGACTCTCGCCCGGTACTCACAGCTTTACTTCTGCCAGTACCTCGTCTCCTACCTTCCAAACTTTACAGGTAGGAGACGAGGTACTGGCAGAAGTAAAGCTGTGAGTGCCGGGCGAGAGTCGTGCTTCGGTAGCTCAGTTGGTAGAGCACTTGCCCGCGAAAGGCAAAGTTCCCGAGTTCGAGTCTCGGTCGGGCACACAGTTTTAATCTGCCAGGAAGTTTCATATCAGCGCACACTCCGCTGCAGAGTGAAAATCTCATTCTGTACCGTGAATATCAGAAACTGGTAAAACATCAAATCTCCGATTTCGCTGCGGCCGCAAAAAGATCCTGCAAGAATGGGACCGACGACGACTGAAGAGAATCGTTCAGCGTGATAGAAGTGCAACCTTCCGCAGATTGCTGCAGATTTCAATGCTGGGCCATCAACTAGTGTCAGCGTGCGAACCATTCAACGAACCATCATCACTATGGGCTATCTGAGCCGAAGGCCACTCGTGTACCATTGATGACTGCACGACACGAAGCTTTATGCCTCCCCAGAGACCGTCAACACCGAGATTTTTTGGGTTTTTTGGGGGAGGAGGACAGACAGCGAGGTCATCGGTCTCGTCGGACGAGAGAGGGACGGGGAAGGAAGTCGGCCGTGCCCTTTCAAAGGAACCATCGCGGCATTTGCCTGGAGCATTATAGGGAAAACACGGAAAACCTAAATCAGGGTGGCCGGACGCGGGACTGAACCGTCGTCCTTCCGAACTTGAGTCCAGTGTGCTAACCACTGCGCCACCTCGCTCGGTCCGTCAACACCGACGTTCCCCCCTGCGGGTCCGGGGATTAGAATAGGCCCGAGGTATTCCTGCCTGTCGTAAGAGGCGACTAAAAGGAGTCCATCCCCCTCACGGGGGTAGTTAGCGCCTGCGTCCGGAGACGGACGGTTCCACGACCTATAATCGTGGTCTTTTTGGTTTTTCACTTCTTGTTTCTTCCTTCCTTTTGTTGGTTCCTTTCTTTGCTCTTCTCCACCTCACTATCTTCCTTACTCTTTCCCTTGACTTCTCCTTGCCTTCTCATTGCCTTTTTCTCCTTGCCTTCTCATTGCCTTTTTCTCCTTGCCTTCTCATTGCCTTTTTCTCCTTGCCTTCTCATTGCCTTTTTCTCCTTGCCTTCTCATTGCCTTCTTCTCCTTGCCTTCTCTGGTCTCCGCCTTGGCGTTTGAGACAGTCTGTCCTCTTTCTCCCTCTCTTTCTTCTTTTTCCTCTTCTTCCTTCCTCCCTGTGCGTGCCTGAAGGCCGACCCACGCGTTCGCACGCGTAGCCGGTGACGGGGTAACGCGTAAGTCCCCGCCCTGGGTAGACATGTAAGGCACGCGCGTACCCCCTGGTAAAGGCCAGGCCCGGGGAGGGGTGATTGCCTGAGCTGATACCTTCTGACCATGCCGATTGGTCCCTCCGTCTGTTTCTCGGGAGGTGTGACCTGAGGTGTAAACATTCACCTAAGGCGGGAGTGCCCTCTGAGAGGGTCCCCACAAGGAAGGAGCGCGCCATCGGAGACGCTGGCAATCATGGGGGATTCCTCCGCAATGGATTCTACTCCATCTCTCTCGACTTCGACCCAAAAACGGAAACGTGACCAGCCAACAGCGACAAAAGTACTACCGCCTGCCCCACAGTTCCTCGTAGTTTCTCGATCTGAGGACGGAAAGGATTTTTCCTCTGTCAACCCTTTCGTTATTCAGAAGGGCGTAGATGCCATAGCCGGATCTGTCAAATCTTGTACCAGGTTGCGTAACGGTACCTTATTACTAGAAACTGAGAGTGCCTTTCAGGCACAAAAACTGCTTCGTGCCACACTCCTGTACACGTTCCCTGTCCGGGAGGAGGCCCACCGAACTTTGAATTCGTCTCGTGGTGTAGTCTATACTAGCTCCCTCGACGGATTGACTGACGAGGAGCTTCAAACTTTCCTCGCTGAACAGGGCGTGACGGCTGTCCATCGGGTCATGAAAAAGGTCAACAATGACCTTGTACCGACCCGGACACTTTTCTTGACCTTCGATAGTGTTAAGCTGCCATCGCGCATCAAGGCGGGCTACGAGGTTATTTCTGTTCGCCCCTATGTCCCGACACCTACGCGCTGCTACCAGTGTCAGCGTTTCAATCACACTCGACAGTCTTGTTCCAATGCGGCTAAATGTGTCACTTGTGGCAGGGATGCCCATGAGGGTGACTGTCCACCTCCGTCTCCTCGTTGTGTGAACTGTCAGGGTGACCACGCCGCATCCTCCCGCGACTGTCCTGTCTATAAGGAAGAACGCTGTATCCAAGAAATTCGGGTCAAAGAGAAAGTGTCCACCTCGGCTGCTCGCAAGCTATTGGCTAGTAGGAAGCCCACGCTGCTCCCAGCGGGGAAATACAGTACTGTCCTCGCCTCTCCTCGGACTACCCGGGAGGTAGCAACCCAGACATGCGATCTGACCTTCAGCACCACGGTCGTCCGTTCGGCCAGTGCTAAGATCGCGCGGTCGACGTCTCCTCTTCCTCCCATCACCCCACAGACACCAGCCCCTTCATCAGCTTCTGCTAAGACGAAGACCCCGAAGTCAGATGCACGGGCCTTCAAGAAGGAACCATCCCGTGCAGACTTCCTCCGTCCCTCGACCTCCCAGCCTTCGACCGGTACTTCCACCAAACGTCCTTCCAAAAAGGCGCATAGGAAGCACAGTTCTCCTTCTCCGCCACGGCGCATTTCTTCTCCTGCGCCACCCAGCGGTTGCCGCCCCAGGCCGTCATCCGTTTCGTCTGGCCGCACCGCTGGTAGCCGTACATCTGGCCGTTCACCGGCGGAGGAAGCTCCCCCTCCCGGCCATCCTCCCGAGATGGCCGATGACCCTATAGACCCCATGGACGGTGACTGTCCGCCTACTGATAGCGGCGGCAGTGCTCGCTCGAAGCCAGGCCCTAAGCGGCCTTCGAGGTGACCCCTTCTCTCATCTTCCTTTTCTTACGATGGCACTTATTCACTGGAATATTCGCAGCATTCGCTCCAACCGAGAGGACTTGAAGTTGCTGCTCCGCTTGCATCGTCCGCTCGTCGTAGCCCTCCAGGAAACGAAGCTCCGCCCATGCGATCAAATTGCCTTGGCACACTACACCTCTGTGCGTTTTGACCTACCCCCTGTGGTAGGTATCCCAGCTCATGGAGGGGTTATGTTGCTGGTCCGGGATGATGTTTACTACGATCCCATCATGTTGCACACCGGCCTGCAGGCAGTTGCCATCCGCATTACTCTCCACACTTTTACGTTTTCCTTTTGTACCGTTTACACTCCATCGTCATCTGCCGTTACCAGGGCAGACATGATGCAACTTATTGCTCAGCTACCTGCACCATTTTTGTTAACTGGAGACTTCAATGCCCACCATTCCCTTTGGGGCTCTCCAGCATCCTGCCCGAGGGGCTCCTTGTTAGCAGACCTTTTCAACCAGCTCAATCTTGTCTGCCTCAATACTGGCGCCCCTACTTTTCTTTCGGACACATCTCACACCTATTCCCATTTAGACCTCTCTATATGTACTCCCCAACTTGCACGCCGGTTTGAGTGGTATGCACTTGCTGATACATATTCGAGCGACCACTTCCCGTGTGTTATCCATCTCCTGCAGCATACTCCCTCTCCGTGCTCCTCTAGTTGGACCATCTCCAAGGCAGACTGGGGGCTCTTCTCTTCCAGGGCGGCCTTTCAGGATCAAACCTTCCCAAGCTGCGATCGTCAGGTCGCACACCTCACGGAAGTCATTCTCGCTGCTGCTGAATATTCCATCCCTCACCCTACTTCTTTTCCACGTCGCGTACCGGTCCCCTGGTGGACCGCAGCATGTAGAGACGCTTTACGTGCTCGTCGACGTGCATTACGCACCTTTAAACGCCACCCTACAGTGGCGAATTGTATTAATTATAAACGATTACGTGCTCAGTACCGTCGTATTATTAAAGAAAGCAAGAAAGCCAGCTGGGCTGCTTTCACAAGCACCTTCAACAGTTTTACTCCTTCTTCTGTTGTCTGGGGTAGCCTGCGCCGGCTATCTGGCACTAAGGTCCACTCCCCAGTTTCTGGCTTGAAGGTCGCGAATGAAGTCCTTGTGGCCCCTGAGGCTGTCTCCAATGCCTTCGGCCGCTTTTTCGCAGAGGTTTCGAGCTCCGCTCATTACCACCCTGCCTTCCTCCCCCGCAAACAGGCAGAGGAGGCTAGGCCACCTGACTTCCGCTCCTCGAATTGTGAACGTTATAATGCCCCATTCACCATGCGGGAACTCGAAACCGCACTTGGCCGATCACGGTCCTCCGCTCCAGGGCCTGATTCTATTCATATTCAGATGCTGAAGAACCTTTCTCCTGCGGGTAAAGGTTTTCTTCTTCGTACATACAATCGCATCTGGATTGAGGGACATGTTCCCGCATGCTGGCGCCAGTCTATTGTTGTCCCGATTCCTAAGCCGGGGAAGGACAAGCACTTGCCTTCCAGTTATCGACCTATCTCGCTTACCAGCTGTGTCTGTAAAGTGATGGAGCGAATGGTTAACTCTCGATTGGTTTGGCAGCTCGAGTCTCGACGCCTACTTACCAATGTACAATGTGGATTTCGTAGGCGCCGCTCTGCTGTTGACCATCTGGTTACCTTGTCGACCTTCATTATGAATAACTTCTTGCGGAAGCGCCCGACCGCGGCTGTGTTCTTTGATTTGGAGAAGGCTTACGACACCTGTTGGAGGGCGGGCATTCTCCGCACCATGCATACATGGGGCCTTCGCGGTCGCCTCCCTCTTTTTATTCGTTCCTTTTTAATGGATCGACAGTTCAGGGTACGTGTGGGTTCTGTCCTGTCCGACACCTTTCGCCAGGAGAATGGGGTGCCACAGGGCTCGGTTTTGAGCGTCGCTCTCTTCGCCATCGCGATCAATCCAATAATGGATTGCCTCCCAGCTGATGTATCAGGCTCCCTTTTTGTGGACGATTTTACCATCTATTGCAGCGCGCAGTGTACACGTGTCCTGGAGCGCTGTCTTCAGCGTTCTCTTGACCGTCTTTACTCCTGGAGTGTCGCCAATGGCTTCCGTTTTTCTGCCGAGAAGACGGTCTGTATTAACTTCTGGCGCTACAAAGAGTTTCTCCCACCGTCCTTACGACTCGGTCCCGTTGCTCTCCCAACCGTGGAGACAACCAAATTTTTAGGCCTTACCTTTGACAGGAAACTTAGCTGGTCTCCACATGTGTCATATTTGGCCGCCCGTTGTACCCGTTCTTTAAATGTCCTCCGTGTTCTCAGTGGTATGTCGTGGGGAGCGGATCGAACCGTCCTACTTCGTCTATATCGGCCGATCGTCCGCTCCAAGCTGGATTATGGGAGCTTCGTATACTCCTCTGCACGGCCATCCATCTTACGCCGCCTCAACTCCATACAACATCGGGGTTTACGACTTGCGATCGGAGCATTTTATACCAGTCCCGTAGAGAGTCTTCATGCTGACGCTGGCGAATTGCCACTCACCTACCGGCGCGATATACTGCTTTGTCGGTATGCCTGTCGGCTACTGTCAATGCCCGACCATCCGTCTTATCGTTCCTTTTTTGACGACTCTCTTGACCGTCAATACGGGTTGTATGTCTCTGCCCTGCTACCCCCTGGAGTTCGCTTTCGTCGCCTCCTTCAACACCTTAATTTTTCACTCCCTGCAACCTTTCGAGTGGGCGAGAGCCGCACGCCACCTTGGCTCCAGGCTCAGGTCCGCGTTCACCTTGACCTCAGCTCGCTCCCAAAAGAGGTCACCCCCGGTTCGGTCTACCACTCCCGTTTTTTGGAACTTCGTTCGAAGTTCATCAACATGACTTTCATTTATACAGATGGCTCTAAGACTAATGACGGGGTCGGGTGTCCCTTTATTGTCGGGGCACAAAGTTTCAAATACCGGCTCCATGGCCATTGTTCGGTCTTCACAGCTGAGCTCTTTGCCCTCTACCAGGCTGTTCTTTACATCTGCCGCCACCGACATTCTGCTTATGTCATCTGCTCAGATTCCCTGAGCGCCATCCAGAGCCTCAGTGATCCGTACCCGGTTCACCCTTTCGTACACCGGATCCAACGCTCTCTTCAGCAGCTGGTGGACGTTGGTTCTCCAGTTAGCTTTATGTGGGTTCCTGGCCATGTCGGTATCCCTGGGAACGAAGCTGCAGATGCCGCGGCCAAGGCTGCGGTCCTCCAGCCTCGGACAGCTTCTTGTTGTGTCCCTTCGTCCGATTTTAGCAGGGTCATTTGTCGGCGCATTGTGTCGCTGTGGCATGCCGATTGGGCTGCACTTACCGACAACAAGCTTCGGGCCTTAAAACCTCTTCCCGTGGCTTGGACGTCCTCCTCACGCCCTTCTCGGCGGGAGGAGGTCGTTTTGGCCTGGTTAAGAATTGGACACTGCCGGTTCAGCCATCGCCATCTGCTGACGGCTGCGCCGGCGCCGTTCTGCCCATGTGGGCACTTGCTGACGGTTAGACACACTTTAATGTCCTGTCCAGATCTTCACACACTGCGCCTCTATCTTAACCTGCCTAATACTTTCGATGCCATTTTAGCGGATGACCCACGAGCAGCTGCTCGTGTTCTTTGTTTTATCAATTTGACAAACCTCGCTACGGACATTTGATGATGTTGTTTTTTACTCCTATGCCTGTCAGTCTGTCTTTTATCGTGTTTTCCCTTTTAGTTGTTGTTGTCAACTTGTGCCTCGCGGTGCATTCTTAGAGTAGTCAGGGCGCTAATGACCATTGAAGTTGTGCGCCCTAAAACCACAAAAAAAAAAAAAAAAACACCGACGTTGGACTATTGCTGACTGGAAACACGTTGCCCGGTCGGACGAGTCTCGTTTCAAATTGTATCGAGCGGATGGACTTGTACAGGTATGGAGACAACCTCACGAATCCATGGATCCTCCTGATGGAGGCTCTGTAATGGTGTGGAGCGTGTGCAGTTGGAGCGATACGGGACCCGAGATACGTCTACATATGACTCTGACATGTGACAAGTACATAAGCATCCTGTCTGATCACCTGCATCCATTCATGTCCATCGTGAGGATTCCTACGGACTTGGACAGGACAATGCGACACCCCACACCTCCAGAATTGCTACAGAGGGGTTCTTGGAACACTCTTGTGAGATTAAACATTTCGGCTGGCCTCCAAACTCCCCAGACATAAACATTATTGAGGACATCTGGGATCCTAGCAACGTGCTGTTCAGAAGAGATCTCCACCCCCTTGTACTCTTACGGATTTATGGACAGTTCTGCAGGATTCATGGTGTCAATTCCCTCCAGCACTACTTCAGACTACAGTCAAGTCCCTGTTGCGGCACTTCTGTGTTCTCGCGGGCAGGTGTCCCAGTTTCTTTGGCTCTTCAGTGTACATTCCGTATTATAGAATAATAACATCCCCAAATTTAAAAGGAAGCGACTATATAAAAGTGTTGCGGAAACCACTATATCACAAGGGATTGAAGTTAGATCACTGACAAATAAAATGAAAGAAATGCTCCACGCAATAGGTATGTTGTATTGGAGAAGGAGTAGTAAAACCAAAATAATGGACATGGTAGTGAATAAAGACATTAAATAAGTGATGGTAATAGCTTCAGCAGTGGTACAGGTCATAGAAAGAAAATGACTAGACTTTTATGGCCATAGACTTATGAGTCGTAGAGATGGTAACACAAAGTATGGTCACGGTAGGTGGAAAGGAGTTATACTGAAGAAGGTCTGGGATTCTGCAACTGCGGAGGTAGTGCCGGAAAGGTAGCTGGTAGCTGGTGGAAGATACTTGCACAGATGAAGGCACATGGAGATTGGGTTTCGATAGCCAGTCAATGATGCTGAAAAATAATCAATTCAATACATATCTACAGGGTGCATAAAGGACACTGACAACGCTCAGTGTGTTGTGCGGGGCAGCAAACCGGCCATTTTCCGAGAAAAGGACTCCTGCCTCCAAACGCATACGATGGTATGCACTGACAATAGATCACTTTTTCGAGTGGTTCGCTGTGTACACCTTACTCACACACAGATGCACGTAAGGTAGGTGAATAGAGAGAGGTCTTGTTTCGTAGCCAGTTAGTTAGTTAGTTCACCTGATCTGACCCGACTTTATATTTTACTTTGGGATCATGTGAAAAGTCTTCTGTGAGAGATATCTTACGTCAGAAGCTGCTACAGCCGTGCACGTTGCTTGTAGTTGAGCGTATCTCACACACACTCTATTGCGGGAAATACTTTTACGCAGGAACGTAAAAGACATGTTCAGATGGGGATTTCTGGAAATGAGTACGACAAAATTTTATGCGACGATGTTTGGCCTGCATGGAAGCTGAGGGCTGAAATTTTGCACAATTTTGAATAAAAATGATTCAACGAAAGGATTCACGAATGATTGCCTTAGTTACTAGTGAACGTTCCAGGTTGTATGGTCGTAGCCTATGAAACTTTTTTGTCCCTGATGTTTCATCGAGATTTTAGTTGGATTTCTTTAGAGGGGCTCTCGGCTTCGACAGTCGGCAATACACAGTGGGAAAGGAGCAGCTATCAAGATGTCTAAGTCAGCTCAACACGAAACGTCGTAAAGAAAAAAGCTCCATGGCCCACAGTACAGCCCGGAAGATTCAACAGCAATTAAAATAAAATTATTACATCAATAATTGGATTTTTATCTCTGTCGGTAGCCCAACATGAAATGTTTCTGTCTTCTATTATAACTTGCGAATCGGCCTTTCTAGGACTAGGGATTATTATTTCAAATTGATAGATTTCGCTTCGGTGTCAGCTCTGAAAGTTGGTATCATCATCATCATTCATCATCAACGTGGGTACACACTCTACATATATGGTGAACGAGAACTCCATCGACAAACCGCAGTATGCACCAAAACAAGAAAACAGAGTCCTGTAAACCTGGGCTCTGAAATGAATACCTTAAGACCTATGACCACTTGTTTATCTTCGATACTGCGAAACACATCTCTTCTGCTGCGAGCTCTTTGCTTTCCATATTTTGGGATGAATTAGTATTGATCAAAACAAGAAAAAAATGTGCAGTAAGCATGGGTCTTAAAATACACGTCTTAAGCACTTGTAGAGTAGAAAAGATGAGTTTTACAGTAGTGAAGATGTACAGGTGCTCATGGCTCTTAACGTATGCAATTTAGAGCGCACATTTACTGAAAATTGTTTCTGGTTTTGATCCATGCTACTAACTCTCACAACATGGAAAGTAAGGAACTTCCAGTAGAAGTTGTATTTCGCAGTATTTAGGGTGAACACATGCTCACAGCTCTTGACGAATTCAGTTTAGAGCCAATGTTTACTAGACTTTTTTTTTTTTTGTTTTGGCCCATACTACTCCCTTTGAAAGTTTGTCGGAACTCTGGTTTCCATTGTAAAACAAACAAAAAATGGGGCAAGACTAACATGTTACAAGCTCTATCATATGTAGAAGGTCCCTTTGACATGAGTATGTGGTTAGCAAAGGCAAATTAATAATAGTGGCACATCTGGTGGATGTAAACGGAAGAAAAGCCAAGTTTCAATATCTAGTCGAAGACACAATCATTAGGAGGAAAATAGAAAAATGGTAAGGATTTTATGTACTGCCGATGATGTCATTAATGAAGGATTACAATATGGTATTCAGCAAGTGTGGTGAAAAACTTCAGGCGTGTCCTATTCAAAGAAACCATGGCAACATTCGTCTTAACTGGGTTAGGGAAACCACATATATTCTAAACCTCTATGAACGGTCAGTAGTTTGAATCACTGCCCTCTCGAATGGGAGTCCGGTGTCTTAAAACTGCCTCATCTCCCTCGGTCAAGTCATTAGAGACGAGTCATAAGCCTTGAAAGGTCAAAGAACGTGACCTAAATCAGACACGTAATTTTCATGGAATCCATCCCAGTATTCGCACACTGAGTGTTGGTGAAACAGTGGAGGACGAAAATCTGGATGGCGAGGCAGGTAACGGAGCACTGCTCCTTTAGACTGCGAGTCCAGTATACACTGAGGTGACAAAAGTCAAGAGATACCTCCTAATATTGTGTCGGACCTTCTTTTCATGGCACAGTGCAGCAACTCGACATGGCTTGGACTAAATCAGTTGCTGGAAGCCCCAGAAAGATTGACCAAGGCTGCCTCTACAGCCGTCCATAACTGAGGAAGTACTGCCAGTACAGAATTTTGTGCATGAGCTGACCTCTCGACTTTGTCCCATAAATGTTGCCTCTACAGCCGTCCATAACTGAGGAAGTATTGCCAGTGCAGGATTTTGTGCATGAGCTGACCTCTCGACTTTGTCCCATAAATGTTCAGTTGGGTTCATGTCGGGCGATCTGGGTAGTCAAACAATTCTCTCGAACAGTCCAGAATGTTCTTCATTCCAATCGCAAACAGTTGCGGTCCGGTGACATGGCGAATTGTCATCCATAAAAAATCCATCGTTGTTTGGGAACTTGAAGTTCATAAATGGCTGCAAAAGGTCTCCAAGTAGTTCAGTAGGAAGAGCCAGTCTATTCCAAGTGAATACAATCTACACCATTATGGAGCCACAACCACCTCGCACAGTTCCTTGTTGACAACTTGGGTCCATGGCTGTGTAGGGGTCTGCACCAATCTCGAAACCTACCATCAGCTCTTACCAACTGAAAGTTGGACTTATCTGGCCAGGGCACAGTTCTCTAGTCGTCTAGTGTCCAATCGATATGGACACTAGCCCAAAAGATGCGCAGCAGGTGATGTCATGCTTCAGCAAAGGCACTCGCTTCGGTTGTCTGCTGCCACAGCCCATTAACGCCAGACTTCACCGTACTGCCCCAACGGATACATTCGTCGTACGACCCACATCGATTTCTGGGGTTCTTGTCTGCTATCACTGAGAACTCTACGCAAAGGCAGGTGGTGTCGGTTTTAAGTGAAGGCCGTCGGCCAGTGCTTTGTCCGTGGTGAGAGGTTAATGCCTGAAACTTGGTATTCTCGGCATACTCTTGACTCAGTGGATCTCGGTATTTTGAATTTCCTAACGATTTCCGAAATGGAATGTGACCTGCACCTAGCTTCAACTACAATTCCGGGTTCAAATTCTCTCTCTTCCCGTCGTGCGGCCATCATCTGTTCAAAAACCTTATCACATGAATCATCTGAATTCAAATGACAGCTCCGCCAATCCACTGCTCATTTACACCTTGTGTACGCGATACTACTGTTACCTGTGTAGGATCATATCGATATCCTATGACTTTTGCCACCTCAGTGTATTTAGCAAAGAGTCACTTCGCTTAGTGGGACATGAAGAGGCTGGATAGTTCTCGGCTCGAGTCCAGAGCGATGAGCGGGAGAGTGTATGTGAGGTCGGTGCCTGCGGCCGGGCAGCGCGCACGGCCCGGACTGGGTGGGCGTCGCGGGGGCGGCGTCGCTGTGACAGCCGGCGACGGCGGAGGCGGGGCGGGGGCGGGGGAGGGGGTGGGCGAGGCAGCCACAGCGCGGGCGCCTCCTGCCGGCCAGGCCTCATTACCACACACGGACGCCTGCACACCAGCGCTACAGACATTATCTCTCACGGTCAAGTTGTGTTATAACTGCCATTTCGTATTCCAGAACGGCTCTGGTGTTGGCAGTCAGTGTACTATTCTTCAGTAAACTGCGTACATACGACTAAAAGTATTTTTTTATTATGTTATGATAAAAATACATTCATTTATTGGCATACCTGTCATCGTCGCATCTGTATGACGACCAATAACAGAAAAAGGCGATGCGAGCATCGATTTTAGGCTGTTTAGAAAAAACTGAAGTTTATATTACATTCTTCACTTCACTATCCTCTAGTCCTTTTCCATGTTGATCAACGACAATCTCGACATGCAACTCTGCTCCGTCGGCTGTTCTTGCGTGGATCAACGTTTGCCGGCCGGAGTGGCCGTGCGGTTCTAGGCGCTACAGTCTGGAACCGAGCGACCGCTACGGTCGCAGGTTCGAATCCTGCCTCGGGCATGGATGTGTGTGATGTCCTTAGGTTAGTTAGGTTTAATTAGTTCTAAGTTCTAGCCTACTGATGACCTCGGAAGTTAAGTCGAATAGTGCTCAAAGCCATTTGAACCATTTGAGCCAATCAACATTTTTTGGGTGTTTTTGAGAGCTCAAGTATAGGCAAGGTTGAAGAAAGATTTCTATCACAAACAAAATAGAAGGAGACATACTCTGAAGCGCCAAACAAACTGGTACAGGCATGCATATTCAAATACAGAGATATGTAAACCGGCAGAATACAGCGCTGCGGGCGGCAATGTCTATATAAGACAAGTTTCTGGCGCAGTTGTTAGATCGGTTACTGCAGCTACAATGGCAGGTCACCATGATTTAGGCGAGTTTGAACGTGATATTACAGCCGGCACAAGAGCGATAGCAAACAGCATCTCCGAGGTAGCGATGAAGTAGGAATTTTCCAGCTCGACCATTTCACGAGTGTACCGTGAATATCAGGAATCACGTAAAATATCAAATTTCCAATTTCGCTGCGACCGGAAAAAGATCCTGCAAGAATGGGACCAACGACTACTGAAGAGGATCGTTCAACGTGACGGAAGTACAACCCTTCGGCATATTGCTGCGGATTTCAATGCTGGGCCATCAACAAGTGTCAGCGTGCGAACCATTAAACGAAACATCATCGCTATGGGATTTCGGAGCCGAAGGTGCATCGTGTACCCTTGATGACTGCACGACACAAAGCCTTACGCGTCGTCTGAGCCCGTCAACACAGACATTGAACTGTTGCTGAATGGAAACTTGTTGCCTGGTTGGACGAGTCTCGTTTCAAATTGTATCGACCGGATGGACTTGTACGGGTATGGAGACAACCTCATGAATCCATGGAACCTGTATGTCAGCAGGAGAAAGTTCCAACTCGTGGAGGCTCTGTAATAGTGTGAGGCGTGTACAGTTAGAGTGATACGGGATCCGTGATACTTATAGTTACGACTCTGACTAGTGACACGTACGTAAGCATCCTGTCTGATAACCTGCATCCATTCATGTCCACTGTGAATTCCGACAGACTTGGGCAATTCCAGTAGGACAATGTGACACCCAACACGTCCGGAGTAGCTACTGAGTGGCTCCAGGAACTCTCTTACGAGTTTAAACACTTCTGCTGGCCACCAAACTCCCCAGTTATGAACATTATTGGGTTGGCTTGCAACTTAACATTCAGAAGAGATTTCCATCCCCTCGCACTCTTACGGTTTTATGGACAGCCCTGCAGGATTCATGGTGTCAGTTCCCTCCAGCAATACTTCAGACAAAAGTCGAGTCCATGCCACGTGGTGCTGCGGCACTTCTTCGTTTCACGGGGGTCCTACATGACATTAGGCAGGTGTACCAGTTTTTTGGTTCTTCAGTGTATTTGCCAGTGGTGTTGAACGAGTGCTTTAAAATAAATAACAATACTGGAGATGGAAACGAAAATAATGGAGAGAATACAAACAGATTTTTAGATGATGAAGTTCCGCAATCGTCGCGATATGAGAAAGAAGAATAGCACGGAAGTAGCTTGCAACCTAAGCACACTAAGTGCACTTTCAAGATTGCAGACGGTCTGGTGCACAAGATATAAATGTAGCAAAAAGAAAGACACTTAAGGAAAAGAGATCGCGACACCAAACAATATTTAATGTAGAGTAATGAAACTTCGGGAATACATTGGACTAGGTATATATTCAAGTTATTAACAATGTAAGACATCAAGTTAATGTGCATGCGAGATAAGACATTGCAAACGTGAAATGCTGGTACATTAATATCAGGTGCAACCACCAGAACGTTCAATGAAAGCATGCAGACGTGCATGTATTGTGCTGTACACGTGCCGAGTGTCTGTTTTTGGGATGGAATTCCATACCTGATGCACTTGGTCAGTCAGTATAGAGACGGTTAATGCCGTTTGTGAATGACGCTGCGGATGTCGTCCAATGATGTCCTTCTTTATGTGCTCGACTGGACACAGGCAAGACAACATGTCGACATTCTGTAGAGCATGTTGTCTTACAACAGCAGTATGTAGGCGAGCGTTATCCAAATGCAAAAAAAAACCTAGAATGCTGTTCGTGAATAGCAGAACAACACGTCAAAAGGCCAGTTTGACGAACAAATAAGCAGCTAGGTTGCGCGGGATAGCCACGAGAGTGCTTCTAAAACTAGGTATAGGTCCAGCGTGTCTAGTACGCAGAAAGGTTGGTTGCAGACCTCCTCCTAACCAACACACGCCCATCACCGACACAGAGGCAGATCCAGTTTTCATCAGAAAACACAAAAGACCCCCACCCCACATCCAAGCCGTAAATGGCGGTGCTTTTGGGTCCGTGGAATGCACGCTTCAGGGCGTCTGGCTCGGAACTGTTCTTAATGTAAACGATTTGTAACAGTTCGATGTGTCACTGTGGTGCCAACTGCTGCTCAAACTGCTGCTGCAGATGCAGTACGATGCGAGACAGCCATACGCCGAACACGATGGACTTCCTCCTCCGTAGTGTCATGTGACCGTTCGGAGCGCAGTCTTCTTGCGACCGAACGTTCTCGTGAGCACTGCTGCCAAAAATCACACATAGTAGCTACGTTCCTGTCAAGTCATTCATCATCATCACAGAAGAATCATCCAGCTTCTCGTTGCCATGTTACACGACCTCTTTCGAACGTAGTGAGCTGTTGATAGTTGCGTCTTTGTTGCCTTAAAGGCACTCTTGATTAACATCAACTCATGACGTCCAATCTCAAAAGTAACTATCGTTCACGGCCGTTACAGCGTGTATTTAAAACAAACATGATATTCCACCTGATAAAGGCGCTATTAGCACCATTGTTATTTAACTGGGGTGAAATCTGAGTATACATCATCTTTCGGGTGTAGAAATATGCTTACCAGCTTCCGTTTATTCAACAATGAAATGTGCAAAACGGCCGTGCATATTAGCAGGTTATTTTATTTTATTTTCTCTACCACTGTCGGCAGTTTAATATGCCATATTCAGGCCCCAGTGCATCTCCCAAAAATTATCTATATTGACGTACTGGGGCGATCTGCTTCTGGATGTAGTGACATCTCAAGTGCTTCCTTCGAAGACTTGACTGCAACTGGAACACCTCAAACAGAAAAATGCAACAAATGATATCGATTCCATTTTCTTTAGAAAATGTTATGAATGTTCTATTTCAGTTGTTACAAATATAAAGCTAACTGCTCAGTTCTGTATGATAGTAATCATATTAGAATACGCCCACCGATTTTCCTTTCTGCGTGCGCTGCGTTTCCATATTCGGGGGAAGAAGGAAGGATGGACCGGCCGCGGTGGCGTAGCGGTTCTAAGCGCTTCAGTCCGGAACCACGCGGCTGTTACGGTCGCAAGTTCGAATCCTGCCTCTGGCATGGATGTGTGTGATGTCCTTAGGTTAGTTAGGTTTAAGTAGTTCTAAGTTTAGGGGACTGATGATCTCAGATGTTAAGTCTCACAGTGATTAGAGCCATTTGAAGGAAGGATGAATAGAATTTAGCAGGCTAATGACGACGAGTCATCGAAAGCAGAAGAAAATCTGTTCTTTCCTTTTCAAAGGAACACTGGTAATTGATTTGGGGATGTGGTGGAAAACCTATCTCTGATTGGTCGACAGCAGATGTGAATTCTACTACTTCCAGATGCGAGTCCCGAGTGTTACATGACACAGCACCTCGCGTGGCCAGATCTGCGACGTAGACTTAAATCATTTTGTGCTTTAAGCTCACCTGTTCGTCCATATTTGCTATCAGACGTATAGTTATGGAAACATCGTTATACCTTGAGCAGAATTCTTCTTCTTTAACACCCGAAGTTGTTCCGATGATGTTTCACCATCTTCATTGCGTTCATTTATTTTCTGTCTAGTAACATACAAAATATTGCATGATAATACTGCAGTTTTGCCAACGGCCTTGTCGTAGTGGTAACACCGGTTCCTGTCAGATCACCAAAGTTAAGCACCGACGGCCTGGGCTAACGCTGGGATGGGTGACGATCCGGTCTGCTGGGCAAGTAGGGTGCACTCAGCCCTTGTGAGGCAAAGTAAGGAGCTACTTGATTGAGAAATACGGTCTCCGGTCCTCCATATCCGCACCCAGTGACGCCTGTGGGCTGAGGATGACACGGCGGCCGGTCGATACCATTGGGCCTTAATGGCATGTTCGGACGGATTTTAGTTTAGTTTTTAATAATACAGTTTTGGGATTGTAGTACTCATATTTATAACATCATTAGCAAAAATCTATTCTTTATTAACACATACTGATGTCAATATGGCTGTCATCTGTAGTACACATGATATTTTGCTCCAGTTTGTAATCTGCCATTAATAGGATCTCTTGGTACTATATTACATATATTTACCGAAATGTTAGCCCTAAAATCAGAACTAATGCTTTTTTTCCCTCCGCTTGCTAATGATGATTCAAAATATTCAAATGTGTGTGAAATCTTATCTGTCTTAACTGCTATGGTCATCAGTCCCTAAGCTTACACACTACTTAACCTAAATTATCCTAAGGACAAACACACACTCCCATGCCCGAGGGAGGCTTCGAACCTCCGCCAGGACCAGCCGCACAGTCCATGACTGCAGCGCCTAAGACCGCTCGGCTAATCCCGCGGCGCTAATGATGGATTATAGTACTGTCATTGTCTTACATTCTGCTGTCAGCACTGGTTTGTTATTTTATTTTTTAACTACAGACTGTTAAGTTAATGTAACAGGCTTCCGAAAATATTGTGAGGATCTGTTATTTGTGATGGTCTTTGTACATTGTAGAGTGAAGTGGTGAGCTGTGTATGTAATTTGTCTGTATTTCCTTTTTGTTGCTTCCACTTCTTTCTTGTCTCTATGTAAACAGTACTTTCTAACATGCACTGTTAGATTACTAGATAGTCTGTCTGTTTCACCATGTTGGTTTGTGTCCTCTTGGGGGGGGGGGGGGGGGGGGGAGCTTGAATTTTGTAATGACAGTAGGTTATGAGGTGTGTGTGTGTGTGTGTGTGTGTGTGTGTGTGTGTGTGTGTGAGAGAGAGAGAGAGAGAGAGAGAGAGAGAGAGAGAGAGACGCTGGCATCCCACAGGTCGGATACTATTACTAGCAATAACACCAGAAGCCTGTATTAACTAACTTATCTTAAGAACAAGATACACACCCTTGCAGCGACGTAGTATTCGAACCTCCGGCGGGACCCGGGTTCCCGGGTTCGATTCCCGGCGGGGTCAGGGATTTTCTCTGAGGCGGTATAGTGGGGAGAGGGAGGCGGCCCATTCCCACGCTATTTGTTGATAAAGCCGCTGTAGCTGTAGCCAACTGTGCAGCACACGCCTCAATTTTGGCAGCAAGTGCTCGTGCTGTATCCCGGAAACTCTCTCTACCTTCGTCAACAATTCAAAAGATTTTGCAGAGCATTTTATACTGGTATCCCCTACTATAATTAAAATTAATGAAGCCCCAAGATAGAGTATAACACCGTGACGTTGCCCTTCATTTTTTGACACGCGTGGGAAATGTGTGACATGTGGCTCGGAAATATCATCTGAGCAGACGAGGCACATTTTACTCTGCATGGAACCGTCAATGCAGAGAACTGTGGCATACGGGGCTCTACTCCGCCACATGTTGTGCGGGAACATCCACTGCACCCAGCTTAGGTAACTGTGTCGTGTGGTTTCACAAACCCCTCTGTTCTCGGTCCGTTTTTCTTCCAGGAAATGACGTCTTGCGGGCCTGTTAGGCGCATAGTGACATCTGCACGTCATTAGGACCTCCCTGTGCAACAAGTTATTCCAGCTTTGCAAGAACGCAGCGGTGTTCACGCCATTATTTGCGTGCAAGAAAGTTCGACGCCACATGTCACGTGCAAGGTGAAAGATTTGTTTCAAGAAACCTCCGTTAATGATCGCACCATCTTTAGGCAATTTCAAGATGTGTGGTCTTCCAGATCCTCCCACCTAAGACCATGTCATTTCTGGTTATGGAGATTATCTGAAAAACTGTGTGTATCGGGCATGTCACTGGACAACTCATGATGTGAAGGATAGCAAACGACGACATATCACTTTGATTATATTGGATGTTCTGCGAGCAACTGTCGGCCATGCCATGTTACGGATGCAGCGTGTTGTAGAGTTGGGAGACCATCGATATTGAACACACGTTTTAACTTACTGCCATATCCTAATAATCCTAATAAACGTGACAGAACCACCGTTATCATGTGTTTGATCGTTCCTCCGCTTTTTCTGCACCCACACCACATTCTGACTGCTTATACAGTCATACTTTCACCTGGAGACAAAAAGTCGAACTGTTACTTTTTCCAGCGTACTCCGCGAGCGCACCGATTAATGAACATATGTGTGATGCACACAGCTCACAACGCAGCACGTGGAACACCGTCAGTTTAATTATAACCACACGGTAGTTGGCGAAAGCCGGTGACTGTGAAACGAATGGCTTTGTTCCTTATAAAATAATATTTTCTCCTGCCAGTCATGATTTTCCTTCGGTTATTCCCTACACGACACGTTTCGGGAAATAATTCCCACTATCCGGTGTGTTTCTCGTGTGTAATGACTTTTTAAGCGTAATTTCTGCGATGCGTGAGATGTTGCGTTATTCTGTTTCTGTTAAACTAACATAAAAACACGCAATTATGTAATTGCTGATGTATGTTTCTCTGGATAGTGGTGAAATTGGAAATAACTTTTACGTATGGATTTCATTTTATTCTCTTATGCAGAAACTTACACATATTACACATAATTTACATCACAGTCCACAATACACGTTAAAACGGAAACATCGAATTACCAACAGTAAAAAAGTCTTTTACATACTCCCAGCACAAAGATACGTCAGTTATTACAAAATTGATTGTATTACAATAAAGGTACCAGAGTAATGCAGGAGCTCACACGCCTCAAACTGCATACCTAATTGTCGTAATACACCAAAAAAGGACCTGATATAACAATTATTTCGCGAAACGCTTCGAGCGGAATATAAATGTAACAAAATCGTGACAGGTATCAGAAAATATTATTTTATAACAATCTAAGACACTGAGGATTTCCTACATTAGCAGGATTCGAACAGGTGCATCATGATCGAGCGACATCGCACTGCAGTGTTTTGCAAAGACTTAAGGACACAAAAGATAAAGTAACATACCTATTTACAACACAGTGGAAATGAATGAACTGCGAGGGTATGTTGCCAGAAGTCTCCCAATCGTGCACTGGAAGCTGGACGTCACGTGGCCTGAGGTCAACGTGGCTGTAGCGCCAGATGGGGCTGACCCCGCAACACGAGGCAGCAGAAGGAACGGAAAAAGACACTGTGTAATAATCAGCGAGCAGCTGCATTGCACTGCGGTGGTGTTCTTCATTACAACATGACTTTGATGACGTCTAAAAGAAAACAATCACCAGGGACCTGAAAGAAGGACGAAATGTCACGAGTGTGGCCCAGGAGGGTTCCAGACACATGCACTGCCCCCCGAAGGAGAGGTTGTGGTTAACCGTGGTCACCTACACCAGCAGATGTCCGCTACGTTGTGGAACAGGCAGAAAGTAGCCATGTCAAACAGTGGGTGCAATTGCATCCACGTTTAACAGGACTGGAAGACACATAATCTCACAGCCCACAGTGTCACGACGACTGCATGAGGGTGGTCTCTTTGCCCGACGACCAGTCCGGTGTGTTCTATTGTCACCCACGCATCCGTGGGACCATTTGCTTCGGTGCATTCAGCATAGAGATTGGGACGAGGAGTGGGGTCGCATGCTCTTCTCAGATGAGAGTATGTTCAGCCTGAGTAGTGATTCGGGACGTACCCTCATATGGCGAAGGGTGAAAGCACGTTATGCATCCAAAGTCATTGTCGAGCATGATCGTTTCCGTGGTCCAGGTTTATTATGTGGGGAGACATAAGGTTGCATTGGCGTACAGTCCTCCAAATTTCCAATACAGAAATACTCACTGGCCAGCCTTACTGAAACACTATACTCTTTCTCTACGTGCTTCTTTTGAGGCATGCATTTGGCCATAACTTCAGTTTCACGGATGACGCTGCACGACCACATCGAACAGCGCAGGCGTAGGAATTCTCGGAACGAGAGGGTACTCATCGAATCGATTGGCCTGTCCGTTCCCCAGACTTAAATGCCATCTGGCACTTGTGGGATGCGTTGGAAGAATGCAGGTCCAAATACACCAACGACCATCGAGCGGTAGTCAACTTGAAAGGTGTACATATTAGGAGAAATGGTTACAGAAGACGTACATATATGAAATGACAGTTTGTTTGGTATATATGTCAGTTTTTGTGGAGTGTTTACCACTATGAGTATCTTTGAATTTCTCAACACATGAGTGATACGTATTCTTTGCCCAGCAGAGGTGGGAAGTGAGGGAATCAATTCTTGGACAGGCAGGGAGAGAGACAGTGTTGCACCAAGACAGAGGCCGCGCGGGGTTAGCCCCGTCGGAGGTTCGAGTCCTCCCTCGGGCATGGGTGTGTGTGTTGTCGTTAGCGTAAGTTAGTTTAAGTTAGATTAAGTAGTGTGTAAGCTTACGGACCGATGACCACCAGTTTAGTGCCATAGTATCTTACCAAGATTACCAAGACAGAGTGAGGATCATGGATGGCAGACGTGCCGCACATAAGATGATTTGTTTGAGCTGCTCACTGATGTGACTGAGGATAGAGAATGATTCTGAGATGATTTCATAGAGAGATGACATTTGTGGAAGAAGATAACGCCCTTTGAATTTTATTAGCTGCAAGTGCTAATCGCGAAATATTGAAGCTTGGGTGTGTGTGTTGTCGTTAGCGTAAGTTAGTTTAAGTTAGATTAAGTAGTGTGTAAGCTTACGGACCGATGACCACCAGTTTAGTGCCATAGTATCTTACCAAGACAGAGTGAGGATCTTGGATGGCAGACGTGCCGCACATAAGATGATTTGTTTGAGCTGCTCACTGATGTGACTGAGGATAGAGAATGATTCTGAGATGATTTCATAGAGAGATGACATTTGTGGAAGAAGATAACGCCCTTTGAATTTTATTAGCTGCAAGTGCTAATCGCGAAATATTGATGCTTAAATATATCATTATGTTTAAAGACTCCTACATGTTGGTATCCGGCGTGAATTATCATAGTGCGTTCATTACTCTACTTGCTTTTCTCCCACTAGTGTTAGTTAACAGTATAACATTTAAAAAGGCAAAGAGAGATTTTCTGTCATTTAAATATTCAGCGTAAAAGTAATTTTTATATTATATGACAATACTGAAATAATGTTATTATTCAAGCTAGTTTGAGTTTCTTTTCTGTCTTATTAAAAGAGTTTAATATAATTGAAGAACACTATCCTTTTATCATTTACAAATATTTCATGAAACTTCCTCTCTCACATTTCGTAAAACCAGCCCTGCCACTTCTTGCACTACTGTGTGGACAATGAAATATATTTTCAGAGAGAAAACAAAAGTTTAAATTACAAAAAAATGGTTCAAATGGCTCTAAGCACTATGGGACTTAACATTTGAGGTCATCAGTCCCCTAGACTTTGAACTACTTAAACCTAACTAAGGACATCACACACATCCATGCCCGAGGCAGGATTCGAACCTGCGACCGTAGCAACAGTGCGGTTCCGGGCGGAAGCGCCTAGAACCGCTCGGCCACAGCAGCCGGCTTTAAATTACAAAAGAAAAGTGAGTAAGAGAAGGCAGTCCACCAAGAAGTGATTTATTTCACGACCTGGAGTTCAGTACAGTGCGCAGGCAGAAGTCATTCGTTGCAAGGTACCTAACAATTGCAGGGCCTAAATGAACATTGCCGGCCGGAGTGGCCGAGCGGTTAAAGGCGCTACAGTCTGGAACCGCACGACCGCTATGATCGCAGGTTCGAATCCTGCCTCGGGCATGGATGTGTGTGACGTCCTTAGGTTAGTTAGGTTTAAGTAGTTCTAAGTTCTAGGGGACTTCTGACCACAGCAGTTGAGTCCCATAGTGATCAGAGCCATTTGAACCATTTGAATGAACATTGTGTGAAAATTAGAAAGCAGTATTCACAGGCAAAATTTCGTATATAGTCAGTAGATGCGTTTATCTAATAGGGCACATTCTGAGTACGTAGCAGTTAGCCATCGTTTGTCGTTGTTTCATGAGAAAGCCATCCTGTTGTTGATAACCATTCTTTATAACCAATTTATGCTATTCTTGACCGGGATCTGCAAACGGAATCTAAAAGTTATACAGTTTCCTAGTAAAACGTAATAGTTTCATCACGATCGTTCAATTACAATAGTGGAGCTACATTTACAAAATTGATAACCTCGCTGGTGGGGGACTGGAACTCCGTACCTCAAAAATTCCTTACCAGTCTTTTGACCAGCTTGCGAACACTTTGCTGAGTATGCACTGCCGTCCGTTGGGATCATACAACATATTTACGACCATGTTGGTCCTTTTTCTTAATGTCCAGGAGACCATATAAATCGCGGGGAAATCATGACAGCCGGCCGCGGTGGTCTAGCGGTTCTAGGCGCGCAGTCCGGAACCGCGCGACTGCTGCGGTCGCAGGTTCGAATCCTGCCTCGGGCATGGATGTGTGTGATGTCCTTAGGTTAGTTAGGTTTAAGTAGTTCTAAGTTCTAGGGGACTGATGACCACAGATGTTAAGTCCCATAGTGCTGAGAGCCATTTGGAAATCATGACAAATATTGTCTTTGAATAAAAATGTCATGTCTGTTCGTCTTCGTCTTTGTTACTACCTCTACTATAGGCCCTAGTGTAACAGTTATTTATGAATGTGGTCCGAGTTTCATCGAGCTCTGTTACTTGGCAGTGGCACATCATGCGAAACTTACTTTCGTCCTTACGTTTTGCACACCAGTGGAGTAATCACCGACGATATCGAATTCGGAGACGCGTGTGAGAATCGTTGTATGTTTTAGAAAGGACAACATTATACGCCAGGACTCTGATTGAAAGTAGTTGTTCAACAAAATCACGATTTCGGCTTGTTGTGCCATTCTGAAGTGACGGCTTACTATGAAGTGTGTCAGTGTATATCGTTTCTGTAACATGACACTGTCCTTGTGTTTTCCATTTCTAAATACTCCATGTGTGTAATACTATAGGACTCCTCATCATCTATGTAAAAGAGTGTAGCACTTTCTGTAACAGTTAACATCGAATCCATATCAACTACTTCATAGCGTAAGGGGCGATCAAAATGTTTCCGCTCGAAGGCCTTATAGTCCTGAATCGCTGTGCCAATCAGGCAAAATCCCTGGGAGCATTGCAGCAATTATCCACACCTCCCCCCCCCCTTCCTCCTCCCCCCCCCCACCCAACGCAGCAAGTAGAAGATACCTATTTTGGTAAAACACTGTGCCCTGCTCCGTGAAGAAGTCCTTAACTGCCTGCTATACACCCCAGTGCGACAGGAATCGTCGCCTTCAAGGTGTTCTTTAAGGGATCATTCGCGTCATAATCGCTTGGGGAGGGTGGTAGAATGCCTCCCACTTGAGTTGTTGTCCGCAATGGATGAGACTGCCCGCCCAGATCGACGGGCGTCTTCTGTCGAATCGCAACCAGCATGGAATTTGGTGCACCATTCCACAAATGTTGTTTTCGACAGACTTGCTGCCCCATACGCGTTCTTCATTCTCCGATGGATTTCTACTGGTGTTTATCATTCGGCAGCTAATAACAGAATAACAGCAACTTGATCCTGTTTGGATTCATTTGGTAGTAACTTCGCCGTCGTTCAAGTTTCCACATTTACCGCACGCACGTCGAAAAGACACGAATGTCACACCTAATGCCTTGCTTACATGTCGGTGCTTATATACTCTGATCAGAGTTGCGCTACGTTGCTTATAACTGCAGCAACGCCCTGGAATGGAAACGCTTTCACCATCCCTTACAATGATTACTTGAAGTTCTGAGTGCATAGATTGGATAGCTATTATTACATGAAGTTCTACTTGGAATATGTGAAGGTTGTTGACTTGAGGATAGTATCCTCTTAAAAGAAACGTTATACATTGACATACTTCATAGTGATCTGTCACTAGAGAATGGCATAGAAGGTCGAAATCGCGACTATGCGGAATAGTAATACATCTAAGAATAGTCCGTCGGAAAATTTAGTCTTTCGTAAAATATTGGAAGATTGTGGGCGCAGGTAAACAGGTTGTAGTGTCATTAACACACTATAGCAGGAGGAAGGGCAGAATAAGAAGGGGAAGACTGCAAAGAGACATCCTGTCGCATCATCTCGAGTATCAAAGATTGTAAGTAGGCTGTTTAGGTTTTTTTATTGGTAACGCCACGTAGCGCTCTGTACGAAAATCACTGGCTGTTAGTCAGGGCAATTCTTTTGTAGAGATTATTGAAAGTCAGACTGCGTTGCGTTAAAAATATTGTGTCAGTTTAGTGTTGATCAGAATAAGTAAAGAGAGTAATGTCTGAGTACGTTCAGTTTTGCTCAGCTGTTTGAAAATCAAATAACGTAGAGGTTTATCAGCGCAATCATTCATAATTTTTTCTAAGGGGACGTTTCAAGATGTTACTCGTTGTGCCACCCAGCTGAGAACAAGGTCGTTGTCCGACAGGCGTGCGTCGCGTAACATTGCCAGCTAATGAGCGAGCAAGTGGAAGGACTTTCGCTGCAGATATAAATGGAGCTCGCGGCGTCGGATGGAGAGCGACGACACTGCGGCGCGTAATTTTAGCGTCGCTCGCTACGCCGGCGGTCGGCGGCGTCGGCGCCGCGTTCAGCTGAGCGCCGCGGGTCGGGAGGGGGGCCCGCCGGCGGTGTATTTATACGCGGGCAGGTGTCTCCATGGCAACACGCGCCCAGTGGGCGTGGCGGCCACGCCCCCATTCCTGGCCGTGGGCGCGTTTTATTAATCACCGGTCGCATTGCTCCATTACTCACGCGCCGGGCGCACGTGCCCGCTAGCCGGCCGCCGAGAGGAGCGACGCGAAGCGACGCGCAGACAAATCGCCGACGCCGCCGTCGCACGCAAGTCTGCCCCGTTTTTATCGTCGGCTATTTATTGTACGTAATTACGCTAAAACTGTTGCGTTATTTTCGGGACACGTTGCTGCAGGTCAGTAATTTCGGACGAATCTGCAGAACATGCGCCGTAACACACTTTGCACTGAAAGAAATTTCCATCCGACAAGGAATCCGGAAAGCACTAGAGTGGGTGACTTGTCTAGAAACTGGAAGACGACATTACAGAAAGTGAAGAGGAAGTGATTGAAGATCAGACGAAAAATACACTATCTGATCAGAAGTAGTCTTATGTTTATGAGTTGACATTCTCAATGGAGAGAAGTCTTCCGAGATAAGAGTGATTTCAGGTGTGCCACAGGGGAGTGTCGTAGGACCGCTGCTATTCACAATATATATAAATGACCTAGAGAATAACATCGGAAGTTCACTGAGGCCTTTTGCGGATATCGAGAGGTTGTAACAATGGAAAATTGTATTGAAATGTAGGAGGATCTGCAACGAATTGACGCATGGTGCAGGGAATGGCAATTGAATCTCGATGTAGACAAGTATAATGCGCTGCGAATACATAGAAAGAAAGATCCTTTATCATTAAGCTACAATATAGCAGGTCAGCAACTGGAAGCAGTTAATTCCATAAATTATCTGGGAGTACGCATTAGGAGTGATTTAAAATGGAATGACGATATAAAATTAATCGTCGGTGAAGCAGATGCCAGACTGAGATTCATTGGAAGAATCCTAAGAAAATGCAGTTCGATATCAAAGGAAGTAGGTTGGTTACAGTACAATTGTTCGCCCACTGCTTGAATACTGCTCAGCAGTGTGGGATCCGTACCAGATAGGGTTGATAGAAGAGACAAAGAAGATCCGACGGAGAGCAGCGCGCTTCGTTACAGGATCATTTAGTAATCGCGAAAGCGTTACGGAGATGATAGATAAACTCCAGTGGAAGACTCTGCACGAGAGACGCTCAGTAGCTCGGTACGGGCTTTTGTTGAACTTTCGAGAACATACCTTCACCGAGGAGTCAAGCAGTATATTGCTCCCTCCTACGTATATCTCGCGAAGAACCCATGAGGATAAAATCAGATAGATTAGAACCCACCCAGAGGCGTACCGACCATCATTCTTTCTACGAACAATACGAGATTGGAATAGAAGGGAGAACCGATAGAGGTACTCAAAGTACCCTCCGCCACACACCGTCAGGTGGCTTGCGGAGTATGGATGTAGATGTAGATTTAGATATGGGGAGTGTCCAGACTTCGCCTTTAAGAGGCTTTAAGTCTGTGCAGGAATGGCGGTCTCAGAAGTCTAAAGTTATGAAGCAAGGAACGTTGGTCCCGTGGGTCTGAAGCGAAGTCTACTTTCTAAGTCATCCCAAAACTGTCGAATTGGGTTGTGGTCAGGCCAGTCCTTTTCAGGAATGTTGTCGTCCACAAACAATTGCCTCTTGAATGCTGCTCTATGACAGGGAGCATTGTCATATTGACGCAACAAATAATTGCTTCCTAACTGTTCCCCTACAGTGCGTAGTAGACAATGCTGTAGAATGTAATCTTGTAGATGTGTGGGATGTGTTGATGTTCTTTCGCACTTAGACTTTTTTCAAGAGCAGGAACAGGACAATACCCAATACCGCCTCCTCACACTAGTGCCACTGTACAAGATGGAAATTAACGTTTTCCAGGCATTGCCAAAACCGTAGCCTTCTATTGGATTGCCATAAGGTATAGCGTGACTCGTCATTTCAGAACACTCGTTTCCACTCATCCACTGACCATTGGCCAGGCTCTTTACGCCGCCTTGTGTGGCTTGTGAGGAGCTGCTCAACCATTGAACCCTCTAATTTGTTACTCCCTACGTACAGTCATCATGCTGTCGGGACTTCTGATACCAAAGTCTAACTCACTAGTGATTCCTTGCGCTGATTTCATGCAGCTTTCCACAACCCCCCCCACCCACAATGCTCCACGGTCGCTGACCGCCACTGCACGACCTCTGCCTGGTCTTGATTTAACTGTGGCTGCTTCTTCGCTTTTCCACTTCACAGTCACATCACCGTCAGTGGACTAGGGCACCTTTGGAAGGGTTCAAATGCTCCTGATTGATTTCTTACTCAGGCGAGATGCATTGACTATAGTCCACATTCGAACTCACTGAGCTCTCCTGGCTGAGGCATTCTGCTGTTATTGTTTCTTTTCCGGCAACACAATACTCCCTGCCTCCTTTTACACTGGCGGCTCTACTACTTGTGATGTCTAGTGGTCAATTCCGCATTACATAGGGGTGCCCGATAACTTTTGGTGAAACAGTTTACGATTCTGAGGGAAAAATAGCACAAAGTTCTGAAAGGTCTAACAATTAGCGTAACTGCGTAATTATTTTAAGCAGAGTGAAATATTTTAATTGGTCACGATATTGAAATAAGTCTGTTGATGGTCCTGTTATATCGATACTTCATTTCTCCTCGTTACCAAAGTTCCTGTCTTAGATCTTGACTAGGTCATCACTTCCATGCCTCTCGTCGTCTACATCTACATCTACATGGATACTCTGCAAATCATGCCTGGCAGAGGGTTCATCGAACCACATTCACAAATCTCTATTATTCCAATCTCGTATAGCGTGCGGAAAGAATGAACACCTATATCTTCCCATACGAGCTTTGATTTCCCTTATTTTATCTTGGTGGTCGTTCCTCCCTATGTAGGTTGGTGTCAACAAAATATTTTCGCATTCGGAGGAGAAAGTTGATGATTCGAATTTCGTCAGAAGATACCGTCGCAACGAAAAACGCCTTTCTTTTAATGATGTATAGCCCAAATCCTGTATCATTTCTGTGACACTCTCTCCCATATTTCGCGATAATACAAAACGTGCTGCCTTTCTTTGAACTTTTTCGATGTACTCCGTCAGTCCTATCTGGTAAGGATCCCACACCGTGCAGCAGTATCCTAAAAGAGGACGAACAAGCGTAGCGTAGGCAGTCTCCTTAGTAGACCTGTTACATTTTCTAAGTGTCCTGCCAGTAAAACGCAGTCTTTGGTTAGCCTTCCCAACAACATTTTCTGTGTGTTCCTTCCAATTTAAGTTGTTCGTAATTGTAATACCTAGGTATTTAGTTGAATTTACGGCTTTTAGATTAGACTGTGATTTATCGTGTAATCGAAGTTTAACGAGTTCCTTTTAGCACTCACGTGCATGATCTCAACTTTGCGTTATTTAGGGCCAACTGCCACTTTTCGGACCATTCAGATATCTTTTCTAAATCGTTTTGCAGTTTTTTTGGTCTTCGGATGACTTTATTAATCGATAAACGACAGCGACATCTGCAAACAACCAAAGACGGCTGCTCAGATTGTCTCCAAAATCGTTAATATAGATAAGGAACAGCAAAGGGTCTATAACACTACCTCGATGAACGCCAGAAATTACTTCTGTTTTACTCGATGACTTTCCGTCAATTACTACGAACTGTGACCTCTCTGACAGGAAATCACAAATCCAGTCACACAACTGAGACGATATTCCATAAGCACGCAATTTCACTACGAGCCGCTTGTGTAGTACAGTGTCAAAAGCCTTCCGGAAATCCAGAAATACGAAATCGATCTGAAATCTCTTGTCAGTAGCACTCAACACTTCATGTGAATAAAGAGATAGTTGTGTTTTACAGGAACGATGTTTTCTAAGCCCACGTTGACTGTGTGTCAATAGACCGTTTTCTTCTAGGTAATTCATAATGTTCGAACACAATATATGTTCTAAAATCCTGCTGCATATCGACGTTAACGATATGGGCCTGTAATTAAGTGAATTACTCTTACTACCTTTCCTGAATATTGGTGTGACCTGTGCAACTTTCCAGTCTTTTGGGTACGGATCTTAATTGGAACAGACGTGCAGCTTTTCATGTGGATGGGCCATGCCACTGTGTTTGAGAAGAGCAGTTTATATTCTACGCACATTTTCGTACGGTTCTGTGTCTTCCTTTAAGTCGATCCAAGTGCCTTACAGTAGACTACACCCTCTCAGAATTACTACGATCCTTCGGTAAGTCATCCGTGACAAAACTATTCCACTTTTTATTCAAGATTTATTGAACTTCAAGAAGAATGTAGTAATCCCACTTCTAACGAAGGCAGGCACTTACAGGTGTGAGTATTGCTGAATCATTAGTTAAATAAGTCATTCTTGAACTATAACGACACAACTTATTGACAGAAGAAAAACTCGGAGAAGATCAGCCGGGATTCCAGAGAAATGTAGCAACACGCGAGGCAATGTTCGGCCTATAATCTATTTTTGAAAGACACATTGAAGGAAGGCAAACCTAAACACGGGGATGGCAAAATAAAACTGGAAGGAAAATATTTACAAAACTGACGTAGGACTGACCATTATTAATGAACAGGAGAACTGATCATCCTATAAAACGCCGGAAACCGTGATTCTGGTACAACAACTAGTTGCTATCACATGTCTACGAATGTGCATCTCCCACCTGCTCTGTCCCGAGTACTTCGCCGCGCCATTACGTTAAGCAGGTAGTACACTATCATATTTCTTTTACAAAGAAATATGATCAAAGATTCGTCAAATTCCTTTGACAAAGATCTTTGACGTGGCGCTAAAAAGAGGTATTACAATATCATCACACTCTTGGTGGACAACAACAATTTGTTACTATGCGTTGCAGTTGCATGTACCACAATTGCATTGCGTGTGCATTTGGAAGAGAAGCAGCGGAAAAAAGGGAACATACTTGGGTGAAGCCGTGGGGTTTACGTCGAGATTATAAAGGCATTAAGCAAAATTTTTCTGAGAGCTGCAAGTGGAGGACGTCAAGTCTTTTACAAATTACTTACGAATGGATGACAGTGCATGTCAGTATTTACTCGGTAAAGTGGCTCCCAATATTACAAACCAGAATACTCACTTCACAAATGCTACAGGTGCACAAGAAAGGCTCACCATAACACTACGCTTTCTTCCTACAGCAGAGAGCTGTTCTAGCTTACAATACAGCGTCCCGGTGCCACAGAGCACATTAACCAAAGCAATTCAAGAAACATGTGAAGCCATTTATAAAGCAATGAAGGAGGAATATCAGAAGGTACATAAACGTTTAGTACACACAATACGGACGATAAGAACTACTTTTTTGAATAATTTAATTAATAGAATTAGTGTTCCAACAAATGCTAACTTAATAAAAAGTACGAAAAAGATGAAGCACTTTTTAACTTGCAGCATCCAGGGTTAAAAAATAGACAAATTTGAATGGAGAGCTAAGAATTTCTTTTTATTTCACAGTGTTTTCTTCTCCTCTATTCCGGCTTGCTGAAAACCTGCCTGGGTAGTTCCAGATATAGAGGCGGATGGCTGTTGCTGTGGCTGTGGACTTGAAGTCGCCTGCAGCATATCCCACCTGCCCATTGCTCACCCCCCCCCCCCCCCCCCCCCCGGAATCAAAGCACGGCTATTAAAAAATAGTAAAAGGAACACGCCAACTACACTTTGCAGTCATGTTTACAAACACACCACAGACGTAAAATAGCTGTAGCGATCCCAGCGCTCCAAGCGGTTACATTTCATATTCCTGTGAACAGAAGACGAATAACTTTTGTGAGTCATATCTACTGCGAGGCCCTAGATTTGCTCAAATTTCTTTCACGAAAGAACAGATTTGACAAAGTTAACAATTACACTGCCAAATTTCTTTGATAAGTATTTGACATATCAGCTTTGGCAAAGAAATATGGTAGTATAACACCGACATCAGTGAGAGGAGCACACACGTCACATGACCACTTGAATGCATCACGAAATGATGTTCACGACAAAACTGTGCATGTTCATTATCGAGTGTCATGCGAAGCACAGGTCGTTGAAAACGTATGCAGAACTGTTTACGCAAGAGTTTAATACTGGAAGTGTTTCGACGGAACCACCAGCAACGTTTGTAATGCAAAACTTAGTGGCAAAATAGCGCGATACGGGCTCAGTACCTAATAAAAGCCATAGCAGTCAAAACAGATTTCGAACGGCAGGAAACATTGTTGGAGTGAAGGAAAGCCTCGAACGAAGTCCGCCGAAATCTCCAAAATGGCTCTGAGCACTATGCGACAACTTCTGAGGTCATCAGTCGCCTAAAACTTAGAACTAATTAAACCTAACTAACCTAAGAACGTCACACACATCCATGCCCGAGGCAGGATTCGAACCTGCGACCGTATCGGTCGCTCTGCTCCAGACTGTAGCGCCTAGAACCGCACTGCCACTCCGGCCGGCTGCCGAAATCTCCATGCCGTTTATCTGTACAAGAGGGAATTAAGAGATCGTCGTACCGGAACATTGTCAAAAAAGACCTGCATATTTATCCTTAGAAATTCATTGTTGCGATTCAGTTAAAACTTCCAGTTGAATTTTCGCATGTTCTGCCGGTGGTTTCTGAGTGAACAGCACGAGTTAAAGCGTCCAAACGAACTTTTGCGGGTTCTGTCTGTGGTTTCTTTGCGGATGAGGCCTCGTTCAGCCTGTTAGAGTAAGTGAACTCCCATAAGGTCTGCCGTTATGAAACGAATAGTCGCGAAAATGAACCACTGATTAATCGCAAGATTGGTGTTTGTACCACAATATCTGGTGTCCGTATCGAGTTGTTACTCTTTCACCAAAGTGTTAATGCTGAGCGGTATGTCCACAAACAGTTTAATGTATATGTGGATCAACTAACAGAAGATGGACGACTGTATGGATATTTTCAGCAAGATGAAGCAACAGCACACAGTCACAGGGACATGAGGTGTTCGGTGTGGAGAGGGCAATCAACAGTTGCAGTGCAATCTCCTGACCACAACGGTCACCTGATCTCTCCTCAGGTGATTTTTATCTATGCGGCAAATTTAAGGGTCTCGTGTACTCCAATATCCTCGTTAATACAATAACTACAATGGAAAACTGTCAACGCTCTTGCTGATATCCTTCAGACAGACCTACTACGGTTATCTCACAATTGGATAAATCGAAAAGAACACTACATCGACGTCAACAGTGGCCATGCTTCTTTACAACTTGTACATAGACCATACTGCAGTTATAAGTAGAAGGGAAGCAGTTTTGGGAAGAGGGCGAGACAGGTTTGTTGCGTATCCCGACATTGTTCAATCTGTAAACTGAGCAAGCACTAAAGACAGTTTATAAAAGGAACTGAAGTTCAGGGAGACAAGGAAAAAAATTCTGGGGTCTTCCGATGATACTGTAATTCTCCCATAGACAGCAAAACACTTAGAAGAGCAGCTGAGGGGAATGGACAGTGTCTTGAAACGAGATTATAGAATAAGTATCAACAAGTAAAACAAGGTTAATGGAATGTATTTTAATTAAATCAGGAGATTCTGATAGAATTAGATTAGATGAGATAATAAAAGTAATTGAGAGTTTTGCTATTTGGGGAGCAACATAGCTGACGATGGTCGAAGCGAGATAGGATACAAAAAGCAAACGACAGTATCAAAACATATGCTTCTAAAAAAGAGAAGTTTATTAACATCTGACGTAAATTTAAGTGTCACAAAAATTTTTTTGTAGTTAATCTTAGCAAATAAACTCCAAATACATCGAAAAATAAGGAAATTGTGTATGCTGGGTGGTTATAAATAATGTGTGGCTGTTCAAAAGGGTACAATGTGGGCTGTAATTATCGTATGGCAGTGAAACTTGGTAGATATTCTAACGTATTAATACGGTATCGATGTACGCTGGAAAAAGATTAGTTCCAATATTGGCCACCAGGTGCAAATCTGGCGCTGTGAATGCTAGAAAGACGTGTAGAAATGATTCCACTGTCATGGATTACGAATGGAACTTGGGCAGAAAAGATCAAACACGTGTGAAAGACATAATGTTACTATTATTATTAACCGCAGCTTACACAATTTGTTAACTACGAGGACCAGAGATGTCGACGAGTTGCTGTACAGAGCCAGATTCGCACTCGGTTCCCAAAATTGGAATTAATTTTTTTGCAGCGTAAATCAGTTCCGTATTAAGACATTTGAATATCTACCAAGTTTCGCTGCCATACGATAATTACAGCCCACACTGGACCTCTGTGAGCAGCTGCATTTTAATTATAACCACTTGGTACATATTGTATATGCTCGACACTATTTCCCTCTGGGGGCGATCTAGATTGATATGAAAATGGAAGTAACAAACCTCCAAATGCCACGATTGCTTTTTTGGAAATTTGTGGTAAGATCTTATGGGACCAAACTGCTGAGGTCGTCGGTCCCTAAGCGTACGCACTACTTAATCTAACTTACGCTATGGACAACACACACAGCCATGCCCGAGGGAGGAATCGAACCTCCGACGGGGTTAGCCGCACGGACCGTGACAAGGCGCCTCAGATCGCTTTAGTAGAGCATTTACTCAGACTATCGATTTCGGCGAAACTAAGTTTCCGTCGTCGGATCTGTAAAACATAGATCGAGTAAGCACAAAAACTGGGTGCGAGATATCTACATAACATTTTTAACGTAATTTGGATCCGTAACGTACTTTACGCATTACACTTCTCGTCTATCTGTACAATAATTTATGTCACATATCAAATAGAGGTACCAAAAACACGAATGGTGTAATATATCGGGGTGTCAAAGGTAAAACAATCACTAAGTGAGTGGGTAGTAAAAGTGGTAGATATTACAATCAGCCGCCAAGTGGCTGCACAATAGTAACAAACTGAAATACAGTGTTTCGGATGAAGTCTAGGTAAAAATAGAAATCCATATACATGATTACAATGAAATTTTGCCGAGAAGTATCCAAATCAGAGTATAATTTTTTTGTAATTTTTTATACTTTCAAAAGCAACTCCTTGAAAGAAATTTTTACTATAAAATATTTAACTTTATAATTCTTTATTAACCTCAAGAGAGAATACTGCATATACATAATCACTATCATTCAATGTGCCTTAAAAAACAAGACAAATGGTGTGTTCAAAGTAAATACTTCGATGAACAAGTCGTTAAGGCACCACCTCGGGAGTAGAGAACAAAACACAGTACGATAGTTCGTGTTAAAACATTTTAAAATATTGTATTGAATTTATAGAAAGGCAACATGAAAAGGCCTTACCATTGCGATCTTTATATCCTTATACAAATATTCCAAACTATACAATACCAAGAGTACAACACAAATTATGAGCGAATTATGAGCGAAAGCTATTGCTCGATGTCTAGGTGAATTTAATCGAATTGTAGACACCAAAGGTTGGTCCATTTTGTGACATATGAAAATAATGTAATCAATGGTTTATAACATAGGGTCCTACAACCATTACACGTGCTTTATAGTACTGAGCTCGTGCGTTAATAGCTCAAAGTTTAGGTATTAGATTGTTGCACGAGGTCTGTGTATAATGAGACTTAGTGTTATTAATAAACCAAATATCAGTGACAAAACATAGTCTCACTGAAGAATAAGTGCAACGTCATATATGGTAGAGGTTTAAGCTACTAATTAGTTCCAGATCGTACAGATCGTAGCTCTACTAAAGCGAGGTTTGTTACTTCTATTTTCAGACACACACATTTGTTTGTACATATATGTGCGTGCGTGCGTGCGTATGTGTGTGTGTGTGTGTGTGTGTGTGTGTGTGTGTGTGAGAAAGCGCAAATCAGTGTCTAGCCATTGGGTGCCTTACACAGATCTCGCATCAGGATGAAACAAAAGGTAAGAAAGAGGAGAAAAGAGAAATCCTAATTATCAATCGAGACAAAGGCATTGTACAGATGAGCAATTGGAAGTAACGTTGAAATAGTTACTGTATGGTACTGACAATGTGACTTTGAGTTGGAAGTAATATTGTTACTGTTAATGTTACAAATGTTAATAATAATAATAATAATAATTGAATCTGATTACTGTATTGCATATCTTCAAAGCAGTTTCTGGATAGCTTTTTCGTTTCTTCGTGTGCAGTTGTAACTAATACTATCTTTTCCTTACATCGAATCTGTTCCATTCTCTTAGACAATGAACTAGTTAAATAATCTAAAGGCTACGGACACATCTTTACCTTCTTTTGTGATTACAATTTTGTGTATATCTTACTTCCATCAGTGTATATTCCAGCGTACTAAGAGGCCACAGTTTTGTACTTCTCTTCTGGCCTCAGTAGTATTACTAAAGCTGTTGAAATGAACAAGTAGTCGAATTTTTCTGACAGACGCCCTATTTGGTATTCTTAGTCATATTTCTTAGCTGCCACTACTCAAAGGTTCTGGGAAATACGTTAGCAAACATCTCCCGTTAATAATGCAAGGAATATCGATTTGACATTGTAAACGCTGACTATATCGACAGAACGAATTTACGACAGAACGAATTTATAGACAGAACGCAACATGGGCAAGTGCTGTTTCCTCTTCTCCCTACTTTATCATATATCCCCTTCTTTCTGCTTATTCACCGTGGCCGTTGACTACTGCTTATCTCGCTTTTCTTTTTGTCAACAGAATAACTGCTAAAGGTGCACTGTCTGCGTAATACCCGTAACCATCACGTTATGCATGTGGAATCGCCAGAAGCATTTACGGTAGACATGGCTAAGGACGTTGAAGAGAGTTTGCAATCTACAAAATATCACTCTAGGGAAAAACTCTGAAGAAAGAAATACACGTTATTCTGTTGGTTGGTTAGTTGGCTGATTTGTGGGAGGGGACCAGACAGCGAGGTCATCGGTCCCATCGGATTAGGAAAGGATGGGGAAGCAAGTCGGTCGTAGCCTTTCAAATGAACCATCCTGGAATTCGTCTGTACCGATTTAGGGAAATCACTGAAAACCTACATCAAGATGGCCGGACCCGGATTTGAACCGTCGTCCTCTCGAATGCGAGTACAGTGTGCTAACCACTGGCGCTATCTCGCTCGGTACGTTATTCTGTGAAAACACGACTGTAACATCAAAATCCATCCGCCACTGCAAGAAACAGTCAGTAAATAAGTTCTGAGGAAACTGGTTAAAATTTCTTTGTTCCTAGCTCTATACTAGTTTAAGAACAGAAGCTTTTCTCTGCGTATGAAACTCATTACTTATCGTCAAGTATTTCGTAGCAGACAAGATGAATGGTTCAATTTTAGGGTGCTTGTTCTTTTGGCCTTCGTATGTATGGCAGCAAACAGCACATTTTGCCAGACGCTTGGGACGGTTTTCGGACCGGAAACGGTAGAACTTGGGAATCACCACGTATGTAAACTGCATAGATTTTTTTGTCGCGGAAGGCTTATAAGTGGACTAAGGTCACTTTCGGAATTCACCATCGTAGAAACAGCAGGCTCCACGTACGACCGACGTCTTAGGTGCACGCCGACTGCAACAGTGTGTTAACGCTAAGCAGCAACCTACCCCACTGGAACGACTCGCCATTCAAGTAGCTGTGGCAAAAAGCAAACCCCTTTGCGCCATAGCTTCCGAGCGAAGGTTACTCCATACGAACGTCTACACAGACCTGTAGTATGTGTGCACCAACGACGGTGCATCGATGGAAAAAACTGACATTGACTTGCAATATCAAAACTATTATGCTTATCATTGGCGACGGATAGATTTCTACGATGAGTCGGATTCTTTGCTTTCTTCGACGGGTGCGCTTCTGTGCCTCCTACGGCAAAAGCACGACAACAGCCCTCTGCAGTTACATAATGTACTCATATGCCTATTCGTCAGAGCCAGTCGAATAGGTCTACGATCTCCTCGTTCCGTAGACCTTCAAGAAGGATATTTGTGCCCCACATGGTGTAAAACACTTTGGACCTTCAGATTAAATATCAGAATATTATTTTCTGCAATAAATTGTTTGGATTATTGTTCTATAACTGTACAAAATACCTGTGGCACACTTATTGTCATCATTAGTGAAAAAAAATTGCTTGACGCACTGTTCCGTTGAATCCATTTCCCCCTCACACATTTAGCAATCGATGCACTAGAGCCGATTGTCTGTGTGATCTGTCGGTATGATGCTCCTATATCCCTCATGCTCATGATTCGAATATTGTCAAAGCCAGAAAGACGGCGATAATTAGCTGCACCTGCACGTCCTATAGCCATTATATGTAGCGAACACCACAAAATGTCCTATCAAAGCAAGCATCTCTACATGGAGCTCTTAGATATAATTAACTTCCTCTCATAGATATGAGACCCGTGCTCAGATAGCGGCTGTTATCAGACTGGCAAGAGGACTGGTCCAGGACATTTAAATTCAAACGCACTCACTGCACACTGGTTCATCAGACGATTCCAAGAGTATCATAGTATAGTAAGACTAAAACATCAAGGAGCTTCACGACAGTTATAGCACGGCTGAAGTTTAATAATTGGAAGTACAACAAACACCTCTATCGACTCAACCCCAGCGTCATCCCTCTCTGTGTTTGCGGAGACGAAGAAGAGCCAAACTACATAATCCTGCAGTATACTCGTAACGCTTATCGCATAAACGTCCTTGCAAGTAATCCTCGGGCTCTTTGCAATCAGTTCCAAAGCAGCCTCCAAACATAGTTAACATCCAACGATATACCGACATATAAACTACTGTACGAGTTAGTCAACAGTACCAACTTCAAGACAGTTCCCCGCTATGCTAACGAATGCTCTCAGAATGGCAGGGGGCGACCAACGCTCAATTAACTAATTACATACCCACGTGCTAGCCAGCAGGATATGAAACGCTCAGTCTCTAAATGTATGTCACTATGTACCTGAATGCTTGTGTAGCTATACGTATGGTTGTAATACCCAACGCTGGTTCTTGTATGCTGTTGTCATGTGCTGTCTGGACGGTGCTTACAGGCCTGTACATCTATAGCTACTACATCTGTAGCTACACGTATGGTTGTAATACCCAAAGCTGCTTCTTGTATGCTGTTGTCATGTGCTGTCTGGATGGTGCTTAACGGCCTGTACAGACATTCGGTTCTTTTCCGAAGCTTTTGAAACAATTCTTATCGGACATACAAAAGAACATTGTACTGTTAATTTAAATACGTCGTCATTAATATGGATTGTATTGCGAACATCCCAAATGTGTACCAACAGCGTTTTATCATTTGTTACTGTGTTACCAGTACGACTTTTATAGCATACTGCATCTGTGTATTCTGTGTTACATCGTCGCCTTGTTTACTCGTTTCAGTTTACTATGACTGTTGGTTATCTCGGGAACAGTCTTCCTTAAACCTATATAACTTGGTGCAGGATGAGACATAAACTAATGTCTACTCTGAGTTGTCCCAACAAACTGGTGGTGAGATGGCTATATGGGCACATTACAAAAGCCAATTTAAAAAAATAATGATAAAAATAACATCTTGAAAGGAGGATATAAGATGAACATCAACAAAAGCAAAACGAGGGTAATGAAATGCAGTCGAATAAAACCTGGTGATGCCGAGGAAATTAGATTAGGAAATGTGACACATAATGTAGTAAATGAGTTTTGTTATTTGGGACGCAAAATAACTGGCGATGGTCGAAGTAGGGAGGATATAAAATACAGACTGGCAATGGTAAGAAAAGAGTTTCTCAAGAAGAGAAATTTGTTAACATCGATTATAGATTTAAGTGTCAGGAAGTCCTTTCTGAAAGTATTTGCATGGAGTGTAGACATGTATGGAAGTGAAACATGGACGATAAAAAGGCTAGACAAGAAGAGAATATAAGCTTTTGAAATGTGGTGCTACAGAAAAATGCTTAAGATTAGATGGGTAGATCACGTAACTATTATTTGGAGGTACTGAATGGAATTGGGGAGAAGAGAAATTCGTGGTACAACCTGACCAGAAGAAGGGATCGGTTGGTAGGACTCATTCTGAGACATCAAGGGATCACTAATTTAGTACTGGAGGGAAGAGTCTTGGATAAAAATCTTAGAGGGAGACCAATATATGAATACACTAAGCAGATTCAGAGGGATGCATGTTGCAGTAGTTATTCGGAGATGAAGAGGCTTGCACAGGATAGAGTAGCATTGAGAGCTGCATCAAACCAGTGTTTGGACTGAAGACCACAACAACAAAAATAACAAAAAAATTTAAAAAATAAAGAAACACCTACATGAAAAGTTCCTTTAAAGTTAAGCACACAAAAGCCCTCATGATCTTATGCTCCCATCGATCTTCATCGGTAGGAATGCTATTTATCTCTGCTGAAACGCGCAAATATGACTTTCTAATCAACACATCGTACAGGTTTATAAGTACTGGAGTATCAGTTTGGCAGCGTTTTGTAAAGATGTTCAAGGTGTAACATTTCTATTAGCGGCGTCGCTGCCGGTGGTCCGCGTCTCTCGGTGCAAGGTGGTAAACTCCCTCACTGCGGTCGCTGCTCGATTCAGCTGTTGATACTGTAGTGTTCAGTGAGTGCTAATTCCGCCACGTAGCCTCAAGAGCTTTAGGAAATTCTGCTGACCCTATGACTCCAGATACCCGTGGGCTACTAACAGGACATGACAACAGCTTCATACTTTATGCTCGCGTTATGATTCACTATGTGCTTTAACAATTCTGAGTAGCTCTAACGACAGCTGGCCAGGTCCATATTATATTCACGTGGCATCGAAACGAGAACGCAAAGCTATCTTCCATTGGGCGAGACCAAATTGTGGAGTTACTTACACTGATGTTGACTGTCTTGAGCCGGCCGGTGTGGCCGAGCGGTTCTAGGCGCTTCAGTCTGGAACCGCGCGACTGCTACCGCCGCAGGTTCGAATCCTGCCTCGGGCATGGATGTGAGTGATGTCCTTAGGTTAGTTAGGTTTAAGTAGTTCTAAGTCTAGGGCACTGATGACCTCAGATGTTAAGTCCCATAGTGCTCAGAGCCATTTGACACTGTTTTTTTTCCTGTCTTGACAGCAGGGCCAACGACGCTAACGCACAGGTGGCATAAGTTGGACTGATATCCGAAGTACCGTTCGTCGACATGTACTGTTTGGAATTTAGATATACAGTTGAACACTAGCAACGACAACGACAACAGAAAATCAGAGGCAGTCAGGTATGCTACAGTACCTCAGTCCACGACGTTGCATATACCCTAGGCGACTTGCCTTATTTGACAGACTAAAATTTAGCCAAAGATATTTTCACAAATATCTGCATGGGCTGCATATCATGGAGTATCATATCTGCTGATATGAAGAAAAGGAGAGTAAAAGGTAAAGTTTGTGGTGGAAGCCAGTGACCGGATTATCTGCCTGAATGCAGATAGGGTGCAGCCTTTCTATTCGCCTCGGCGTTAGGAGGGTGAGTGTGGCGGACCGTTTGCCCCGGCAGCCTTTTACCCCCAGAAAAGTTTCTAGCGTCTCATTTTGACAGCAGACTGAGTGGATCTAGGATCGCTCTGGAGAGACTGGAGCGATAAAGAGTCTCTGCTCCAATCCAGGATTCAACCGAGGACCTCCAGGGCAGTAGTCTAGTGCTCTACCCACTTTTTTTTTTTTTTTTTTTTTTTTTTAGTGTTAACCCAGCGATCACAAAACCATATTTGCTTCATTTCTTTCCTAAATATCGAAGGAAAAACAACCGACAACCAAGAATCGACAAAGACCAATGGTTTCGTAGTCTCATTCCTTGATCGCTTTTTTTTTATCTAAACGAGACCAACAAGATAAAAAAAGAAACAAACCTGCAAAACATTATACCTGAAAAGGGGCCATGACTAGAAAGCCACAAAGACCATCTAACTCATACCGATACCTTGACGACGAAATATGAGCTTCAACATACAGGCGAATAAGTCGCGATACCGTAGCAGGCGATGACACTTCCAACGTGCAGTAGTCGTATACTCTGCAGAGTATCTGACCCCCAAGTAACTGACAGTAATATAAAATTCACAGATATATTTTAACTGAAAACTCAATCGACTGACATCGACGGGCGGGTAAAGACTGCCCGGCTGCAACAGAGTGTGTGTGTGTGTGTGTGTGTGTGTGTGTGTGTGTGTGAAATCTTATGGGACTTAACTGCTAAGGTCATCAGTCCCTAAGCTTACACACTACTTAACCTAAATTATCCTAAGGACAAACACACACACACACACACACACACACACACACACACACACACATGCCCGAGGGAGGACTCGAACCTCCGCCGGGACCAGCCGCACAGTCCATGACTGCAGCGCCACAGACCGCTCGGCTAATCCCGCGCGGCGGTTGCAACAGTAAAACGGCCTAGACGTGTTCATGTTGTGTGTGACAGATGAGGAAGTCCCAAGCCTCCGTGGGGACGCGCACACACAACCATTTCGTATCGTAATCGAAAAACGTAATGTTTCCCCGAAAAACGACTAGACAGCTTTTTCAGTTTCCCAGACGTCATCACGGGAATGGTAAAGACCTGAGCAACGTAGTGTGCTTTGCACAAGACATAGGTATCCAGGATCAGAATTTTCTGAAGCAGATTAGGGTAATGTTAGAGGACTCGACTTTGCATCTTCTCCGACTTCCAATTAAGTGTAGCCATTTTAATTAGAGAACGAGCGATTATGACTCCCAAAGTCTTACGTCGATCGACGACCCTTGCCCAGGTGATGACAGAATCATCAAAATCCCGTAAAATCAACAACCAACATTTTGTCTGCGTTGATGCAGGCATGAGATACAAGGCATCTACATCTACATTTATACTCCTCAAGCCACCAAACGGTGTGTGGCGGAGGGCACTTTACGTGCCACTGTCATTACCTCCGTTTCCTGTTCCAGTCGCGTATCGTTCGCGGGAAGAACGACTGCGCGGAAAGCCTCCGCGCGCCCTTGAATCTCTCTAATGTTACATTCGTGATCTTCTTGGGAGTGTACGCAGGGGGAAGCACTAGATTCGATACCTCATCCAGAAACACACCCTCTCGAAACCTGGACAGCAAGCTGCACCGCGATGCAGATCGCCTCTCTTGCAGAGTCTGCCACTTGAGTTTGTTAAAGATCTCCGTAACGCTATCACGCTTACCAAATAACCCTGTGACGAAACGCACCGCTCTTCTTTCTATCTTCTCTATCTCCTCTGTCAACCCGACCTGGTACGGATCCCACACTGATGAGCAATACTCATGTATAGGTCGAACAAATGTTTTTCAAGCCACCTCCTTTATTGATGGACTACATTTTCTAAGGACTCTCCTAAAGAATCTCAACCTTGCACCCGCCTTACCAACAATTAATTTTATATGACCATTCCACTTCAAACCGTTTCGTATGCATACTCCCAGATATTTTACAGAAGTAACTGCTACCAATGTTTGTTCCGCTATCATATAATCTTACAATAAAGGATCCTTCTATCTATGTATTCGCAACACATTACATTTTTCTATGTCAAGGGTCAGTTGCCACTCCCTGCACCAAGTGCCTATCTGCTGCAGATCTTCCTGCATTTCGCTACAATTTTCTAATGCTGCAACTTCTCTGTATACTACAGCATCATCCGCGAAAAGCCGCATGGAACTTCCGACACAACCTACTAGGTCATTTATATATATTGTGAAAAGCCCCTGTGACACGCCAGAGGTTACTTTAACGTCTGTAGACGTCTCTCCATTGAGAACAACATGCTGTGTCCTGTTTGCTAAAAGCTCTTCACTCCAGCCACACATCTGGTCCGATATTTCGTAGGCTCTTACTTTATCAGGCGACAGTGCGGAACTGTATCGAATGCCTTCCGGAAGTCAAGGAAAATGGCATCTACCTGAGAGCCTGTATTCAATATTTTCTGTGTCTCATGAACAAATAAAGCGAGTTGGGTCTCACACGATCGCTGTTTCCGGAATCCATGTTTATTCCCACAGGGTAGATTCTGAGTTTCCAGAAATGACATGATACGCGAGCAAAAAGCATGTTCTAAAATTCTACAACAGATCGATGTCAGAGATATAGGCCTACAGTTTTGCGCATCTGCTCGACGACCCTTCTTGAAAACGGGGACTACCTGCGTTCTTTTCCAATCATTTGGAACCTTCCGTTCCTCTAGAGACTTGAGGTACACGGCTGTTAGAAGGGGGGCATGTTCTTTCGCGTTCTCTATGTAGAATCGAATTGGTATCCCGTCAGGTCCAGTGGACTTTCCTCTGTTGAGCGATTCCAGTTGCTTTTCTATTCCTTGGACGCTTATTTCGATGTCAGCCATTTTTTCGTTCGTGCGAGGATTTAGAGAAGGAACTGCAGTGCGGTCTTCCTCTGTGAAACAGCTTTGGAAAAAGGTGTTTAGTATTTCAGCTTTACGCGTGTCATCCTCTGTTTCAATGCCGTTATCAACCCAGAGTGTCTGGATACGCTGTTTCGATCCACTTACTGATTTAACGTAAGACCAGAACTCCCTAGGATTTTCTGTCAAGTCGGTACATAGAATTTTTAGATAAGGCATCAACGGTAGCTTTGAGCAATGGAATCTCAGTCGGAGAACGGACACTTTGTCCGCATATCAGAGTACCGAGATCGTCTCGCCCAAGAGTGCCCGTCCCTCTAAATGAGTGGCGATCCTTCGAAGACGGGACTCATGTCACAGAACAACAATGACACTGCAAGCGAACTTTCTGGTATCTGGCTGCAGCCGAAGCAAATGGACCTCCATGGACGGTAGAGGGCAGTGTCGCCGCAGCGGTGCGCTCGCCTAGTAAGTACGCTACCGTCTCGCCACGTGAATACACCGACCAACAGTGTCCCTCGCGGCCGGCATAATTAGCGCCAGACCTCGACTGCTTCGTTAGTCGTATTCTTCGCCGGGTAGCGTTCGTTACGCCGTGTCTCCGCCGAACTGCTGACTACTCGTCAACAATTTCGCTTTGGTATTGGTTTTCCTCTTTCGTCTCGATTTAAACTGAGGCTCTTACTTGACCTCTTGACAGAGTTGTGTCGAAAGTTTGTTGCACTTCGTTGTTGCATACGTTGCTCTTGAATTGCTCTTGTTGTCTTGTGTCCGCCGTTCGATCATCCCTGTTGCCCAACAGTCCAGCCTTGAGAATTCATCGTTTCTCTCCTGTTTTACTGAAGTGTGGTCCGGTATCCGGCTACTCGCGGATACAGACTTCCCTGAGGAAAACCCCTACGGATGTTAATCGGGGGTGTCAGTTGGCCATTGACTGCCACCGAAGCTTGAATATCTGTAAACAAATCATGCAAGACCCAGCGGCCTCCAGCACCTGCAACAGGAATCTATTGTTGATACGGTCCAACGCCCTGTCAAAATCCAGAAACACCAGTGCAGAAAGTACAGAGATAACAGCGGCCATCGACACGACAGCAAGGCTTTCAGCTACCGCGATCAGAACAGTACGACCAGGAATACAACTCTGAGATCGCAACAACTTTCTACAGCAATGCAGACATGCGGCTACTCACTGACATGGTATGCAGACATGCGGCTACTCACTGCCATGGTCACAGTCTTATAACCAAAATTTAATAAGGTAATCTGGCGAAATTTATCAGTTGCTGCCTGATCAGAGGTTTTAGGAATTAACACAATTTTGCTGACCTTAAAAGATTATGGCACGAGCACCCACGCCCCCCCTTTCTACACTTCGTTCAAAAGGAGCGTAAAAGTAAGCCCAACAAAGGTCAAAAACGCACATAAAACTCTTTTGGCGGACCATGCAAACCCGACGATTTACGAGAAGGCGATCTGACAATGTCACATTGACGAACGACTACAAACGCAGCGTTATGTGCAAGTGTAAATCTACGATACAGAGCCCGAACAAACAATTCAGATGACGTATCGACAGGAACGGGTACTTCACATAGCGAACAATCGAAAGGATGGCTGACATAGTGTTTAGTGTTTCTGGGATTGTAAAACAGTTAATATCTTAGAAGCCAGAAAGGCATCTGGCCCAGACGGTATACCCGTAACATTTTATGTTCACTGTGCTACAAATATAGCTCCATTCTTATCCGTCATCTATCAGAGATCATTGGAACGGCGGAAAGTTCCACGGGACTGGAAGAAGGCCCAGGTCATAGCAATCTATAAAAAGGGTAGAAAATTGGATGCACATAATTACCGGCCAATTTCACTGACATCGATTTGTTGTAGAACTATGGCACTTATTTTGTGTTCAGACACATGACCTTTCTAGACTCTGAGAAGCTCATCTGCAGAAGCCAGCACGGTTTTAGGAAACAGCGGTCATGCGAGACACAGCTGGTCCTCTTTGTGTATGATATACAACAGGCTCTAGATACCGGCTCCCAGGTTGATGCCATATTTCTCGACTTTCGAAAGGCGCTCGACTCAGTTCCGCACTGTCGCTTGCTACAAAAAGTGCGCGCTTACGGTCTATCCAATGACATATGCGGTTGGATAGAAAGTTTTCTAACAGACAGGGAGCAGTATGTCGTCCTGAACGGGGTAACTTCAACAGAAACTGCAACGTTATTAGCCTGTAACAAATCAATCTCTACGTACGCAGTATTTGTACGAATTTGCTGACGGTATCGCGCGAGCTAACAGCAAATAAATAAAATAAAAATACAGATAACAGTCGTTGACTCTAGCTCGTCAGGAGCGGTGAGTTACGGTAGGTTATAGCAGTTGCTCATAATAATACAGCTCGACAGCGAATATTGGCAAAGGGACAACAGGTACCAGATGGAGAAGTCAGTACTCAAACGAGTGCCGCCTTTCCTAGAAGATCCTAAGTTCTGATAGGTGTTCAGCTGTATAATTAAACGGAAAAGCAATTTCGGATGTCAAATACTTGCTTGCCGATACGAAGACGAGCTGCGTGTAATCCATTATTTACTTCAATCTCCCCTGACACGGACATAAAATACTTCTCACAGGAACCACAAGGGGCTTCTTGCCCCGCTGTCTTCAAGATAAAGAGAAATTGCTCGGAGCAGCGAGTGTTCGGCCGTCCGCAGCGTGGACGAGTTCGTTCCACTCGAGAGCTGCCAGTAATAGCCAGGACGAGCAAATTCAAATAAATCTCGATTACAGCCTCCCAGCTCTCGCAGCACATCGGGAAGGAATTCGGAGTCGCCAACTGCGGCAGCTACGAACAAAAACAAAAATGACAGACGGCTTAAACAGCGCTTCCATGACTATTCATGACGAGAAGAGGAATGTAATTCCTCCGGTCGACCGGCGTGATGAATTGCTGGCAGGAGAGGCCGCTAAGAGATCGGGGCAGCGCTGCTGAAATGTGCGGATGAAGACGTAGCGATTGTTATAAGGCCTGTGAGATCTCGGCCAGGTATCGCGTAATAATCGACGGACGGCGGCGGTAAGTACAGGCCGGCGGTCACGTTTCACGGGGCGGAAGGCTCGGCTGGCTACCACTGTGCGCCTGAGAGCTGCCGACGCCGCCTCCTGCGCACGCCGTGAACTTCCGGAGGGGAGGAGAAAGGTTAGAGTTTAACGCCCCGTCCACAACGGGGTCGAATTCCGGTGGAACACTGAACTATGTGACCAATAGCGAACCGTCTCGTGAACCTCCCATACCCACCGTAAATTACGCTAATATCCTGTAGGAACTCTGAAAGCAGCCTGTACTGCCTTCATCATGGCTCAGATCCTGCCATCATGAACGTTGAGTTTCTACCTCTTTAAGTTTATGGCAACTTGATCGTTGGTGCGGAAGTCACTCTGTGGTTTGGTTATCCCTGGTTGTAGCTACCGCTGCACTCTCAAAACAGAAATCTTGGTGCACTGGCATCCGTCCTCTGCGACTGGATGGGTCACATTCTTGCAGAGGGCCACAGAGTGAAAAAGGTATCACGTGAGTAGTTGATTCTGTTTGTCCACCTCGACATTTCCTATCGGTCTTACGGCAAACTAATACTTCTTTTCATCCATCCTTGCTGGGAGGGTCGATACGACCACAGACGATGTGTATACAGGGTGTTTCAGAAGTGGTGGTCAATATTCAGGTATATAACAGGAATGATCATTCGAAACAAAAATATCAAGTAAACATGGGGTCTAAATAGCATACCTTAAGAGGTATGAGCAGTTCTTGACCTTCTATACTGTGAAACAAATCTCTTCTACTCCAAGCTCTTTGCTTTTTATATTTTGGGAAGTAGTAGTATGGACCAAAACAAGAAAAATATGTCCACTAAACATGTGCTCGAAAATGCATACCTTAAAAGTTATGAGCACTTGTTCATCTTCGCTAGTTTGTATATATTCATTTTAATTGATAATGGGAAATAACTCGATATAGTGAGATACAGAGATGAGATAGAGCAAAATGTTTCAGATAAAAGTTGTAAATAGTAAAGAGGATCACACAATGCTACTAATGTTCGTGACCTTGAAAGTGATTTTCAAGATGATTTGGAGATTAAATGATGTATAAAATGATACATTATTCAAGGTCACGGCGAGGTTCAATGAAGGTCAAATAAGCAAGAATATCTTTAGTGCCAGTAGCGACTAAATAGGAACAGAGTTGGGATACAGCAAAATACAATGATAGACAGAATTTGGAAGGGGCATCCCGAGGAATGAGAGGCGAGGGGACTCACTCAACGACTCGTAAATCAATGATCCACGTTTTATTTGTGTTCTTCCTGTCTTGCAAGAACTAAAAGACATTTATATATTTTGATGTAATTATTTTGCTAATAAATATGTTAACTAGCATTTAAGGTTCAAATTTCTCTTTCGTCTTTTCAAACCCGACTTCACAATTTTGGATTCCCATTAAACAAAACTCAACCTTCGAATAACTTTTGATAATTACCTGTAAGGGCACGCTATTGGTAATTATACATGTCTTTTGCCTCTTCCAATTTGTATCTAACATTATATTTTGCTGTATCTCTCCTCTATTCCTAGTTATTTCCTACTAGAACTAAAAGCATATTTGCTTATTTGTCCTTCATTGAACCTTACCATGACCTTGAATAATCCATCATTTTATACGTAAAATTTGGCGCTCTTTTCAAATCGTAGATCAAATGTTAGGATTCCCTTAAAAAAATCACTTTAACGTCCAAATCACCTTCAAGATCACGGTCAAGGTCACGGCCATTAGTAGCTATGCGTGACCCTATTTGCCACCTACAACTTATACCTAAAACATTTTGTTGTATCTCATCTACAGCAAATTTCCGTAAGTGCGTGCAAAAATTTAACAGGACGTAGAGGATGCGCCATTGAATAATTTGAGGTAGTGGGGACGACGGTTCCAATCCCGCGTCCGGCCATCCTCATTTAGGTTTTCCGTGATTTCTCTAAGTCGCTCGAAGCAAATACCGGGATGGTTTCTTTGAAATGACATGGCCGACTTCCTTCCCCATCCTTCCCTAATCCGATGAGACCGCTGACCTTGCTGTTTGGCCTCTTCCCCCAAACAGTCCACTCTCCTTAGGCTAGCTTCTCCGACCCCGTATTTCCTACCTCAAGTTGTTCTTTGGTGCATTTCCTATGTCCTGTTATATTTTGCACGCTCTTACGGAAACATCCTGTTTATCCCGAATTATTCCTCATTATGGATTAAGTTAGTCCATATACCAACATCTGTATTTTCATCTCTGATTAATTCCAGAGCTAACCGATTTCGGCATTCCATTATATCATCATCCGGCTCTGTACGGTAACAAAGTAACTACGCTTACATTTCCATACAGAATATCATGCAAAAGTGAATCAGTATCCACGCAGCGTACGTAATACGGCTATGCACTCGCAGACAATCTACGCGTAACACATTTACGTTAACACTGAAACGACTCACTACGCACTGCATCAACAACGACATCCTGAGACTGGAGCAACTGGACTCCAGGAATCACCTCTCCACAATACAGCCCCTCTGCACAGTTGAACACATAACAGACGGATCCAAACAAACAAAGCAATGGGGCTGTGTTCCTATATATCCAAAAAGCCTTCGATTTTCTCGGCCACAACGGTCTCATCCGCACACTCAGCGACGTTGGCTTCCCCAACGTAGTCGTACGCCTCATACATTCATATCTCACGACAAGAACACTGGCATTCAGGGCAAACAAACAACAAGACATGGTATTCGAGCCGTAGTACCCCAAGGCAGCATCCTGAGGTCCCTCTTATTTAACCTCTGCATTAACGATATTCCATTAACACAAAACACGATGGTTGCAATCTGCGCGGACTGGAAACCGTCAAACATTAACTCACGATTAAAACAGCACTCAGAACTGCTGAGCCTTGGTTGGAGCAGTGGCGTAGTAAGGAAAATGTCGACAAATGCGCTGTTCTGTTCACACGCAGACTGAAGCAGCCTGACAAATACCAACAATGCTCAAAAATAATTCTACACACACTACCTATACGCTTTCGTGAAAAAGTCAGGTATCTCGGTGTCTGGATGGATCGGAAACTCAGGTGGAGAGGAAGGAGGACGTACAACACGTTGTCAACAAAGCACACGAGAGGTTCAAACATCTGTACCCGAGGCTTAAGAAGCCAAGCGCACTGAATAAGAGGGTGTCGAGATCCATATACACGACACTTATCAGACCCCTGATGTCACATGTATCTTCAGTCTGGGGATATGCAACTCTGCAGGTCATACAGAACAAAGTGCTGCGAATGATAAGCAATGCTCCACGATACACACACCGCGGACTTACATAACAAATACCGCCTCGATACTCTCGCGGTGACATTTAAAAAATTCGCCACACGACTATATAGGAACTCAAGACACTTGAACAACCCTTTCATCCTGAATCTGAGGAACTACGATCACAACCGCAGTTGGAAGCTTAAGCACCCAAAAACCGTCTCCCTTAGAGAAAATTAACCACCAATGGAAGGCTCAAATGTGTAACCCCTCACTACCGGTTTCTGCATGAAATTTAGCCGTGAATTACATCCTGTTCCATAAAAGGTCTACGTATTACCAAAGCCACGTACCCACAAACTGTTATCCAACTTAAATTCGTATGCTAACCTTTGATTAAAAAGAACCTAGTTTGAATTGAACTGTAACTGTCTGCATACAACTTGTCTTTATATATGAAGATGGTATCTGTTCTTTCTGACCAGGACTCGAACCCGGGATCTCCTCCGGGTCGAGTCCCGGTCGGGGCACACATTTTCAACTGTCCCCGTTTATATTTATTAACGCCTTTAAGCAGCTAATGATCTGTATTTCATTGTTATTTCATTCTTCGAGAGCTGCAAGATCACCAATGGTATCTCTTCTTTCATACATGACCGAAAGAACAGATACCATCTTCATATATAGATAAGGCAAATCGGCCAATGATGTTCTTTAGTGCGGATGCACTCACATTGCTAAAACTCTTAAGGGCATCGGTAGATTGACTGCCGCGAGTAATTACTATAGAGGGTAGAGACAATGCAAATGTAGTGTGTGGACAGTAAGCTGGAAATGTGGGTCTCACGGGGAGTTTGCCAGTGATAAGTCCCTGTAGTCGCAGTATCTTCTGTGTCCTCGATGGCTCACTCGGATAGAGCGTCTGCCGTGTAAGCAGGAGATCCCAGGTTCGAGTCCCGCTCGGGGCACACATATTCGATTGTCCCCGTTGATATTTACCGATGTCTGTAAGCAGCTAATGGTCTGGATTTCATTGTAATTTCACTTTTCTTTATATTAAATGGGCAACTGAAGTAAAACAATTATCTGACATCAATCACATTTTTCCTCTTGCCTCGCGTCTTGACAACATTGTTGCAGATTTCTCGAAACCACAACAGCAACCAGGCACTGGCTAAGCTAGATCTCTGTTTCTAGATTTCTAAATAGATATTCAGACTCTTGCGTACCACATGCTGCAACGTGGTGATGCATAATGACCTTCTTTAAACAGTGAAATGGAGAGAATGACAACGATATCAGAATGAAGTATATATTCAGAGACAGAGTAAAACTGCGAGTGATCTACACACATGACATTGGTCTGAACAATACTACGCTTAACAAACTGAAAAGAATGATATGAAAAGGGCACAATGTTAACAGAGAAGTCCAGTGAAAAGTAAACAGCTTAATCAGTTGAGATCTTAATGCATGACTCAGGGAAATGGGTTGGTCTTTCTCTCAGCTCTGAGCAAGTTAAGTAGCTCACAATAATTATTCTAAAAAAATTAGCTGCCCAGTGCTGCTCTCTTTCCTCAAACTACTCTGTAGAAATAATAACATTATTCAAAATTTATACTCTTTTTCTTTTTGCAGTATATAGATCATATTCATCCGTGATGTGCTTTACAGTAAATCATTCTTCTTCTAACAGATATAATCACAAGTCAACACGGCACTACTGAATACGTCCATCACCTACCACACTTCAATTAAGAGGGCCGCGTGGGGTAGCCGTGCGGTCTGAGGCGCGGCTGCCCCCGTCGGAGGTTCGAGTTCTCCCTCGGGGATGGATGTATGTGTTGTTCTTAGCTTAAGTTAGGTTAAATTAGATTAAGTAGTGAGCAAGCCTAGGGGACCGATGACGTCAGCAGTTTGGTCCCATAGCCCTTAACATAAATTTCAACTAACAATACACCAGACTGCGCAGAGGCAGAGAGTGTGCTACAACAAGATCAAAGATTGTTTATCAGTAACATAATTTGCTATCTCTCGGACATGCGCATCGATAACTTATAAAAACCAAAATGACATGACCACCTTATTAAGTAATGTGTAAGCTTAGGGACTGATGACCTTAGCAGTTCAATCCCTTAAGATTTCACACACATTCGAACATTTTTGAACATGACAACCTTACAAATGGAGCACACGAATAACACTAAATGGGTGAACCTCTGCATTACAGAAAACCTGACTGACCGCCAACTGTACTCATAAAGCCAACCAGAAGGCTTAAACAGGATAGTCGGACAGACAAGACACAAACAAGCTTCATACAACTGCACACAACGAGCGACCAATTTTATAATCAGACTGACCATTTAGGTGGCGACATGGTATGTTATAGGCACGCTGATGCTGCAGCTGGCTCAGCAGATTTCATAGGAGACCATCTACAACTGTAACATCTCCACTCTAAAATATCCTAGGAACCAAGCATGAACTGTCGCTACTGGAACAAACCCCCAGTAGCTCTACTAACCGCCCAGATTATCGCAGAAGTTTTCTCCCCAAGGCATTTACCATGGCATTATTTGTCCTCTGCCCTTAAAGCTGTTACCCTTCAATCGCATTCTATCAACTACCTCCTAGATGGGACCTTATAAGTGGTTGATTGCACCCAGCAGTGCGGAATACATCACTGAACCGCATCCTGTGAAGCGTACATCTGATTGCTGATCATATTGCACAGGTGATAATGGAACTTTTGTGATGGTCACCATGTTAGTGCGGATGGGGAGGCGCTCTACTTCCTCTTAAGAAAAAATAAAAACAATAGAAATTAACTCACTGGGCAACTACTATTACTGTTCATTAGGAGACGGCTAGCCATTGCTCAGTCCGTTGTGTGTTACAGAACATATAAAGTAACGGTGCGACATGAACGGACGTTATAGCTGGGCGTTGTCCGGTGCAGCAGACATAGTGCGCCCAGAGCCATGTCTCCAGTCTCCAGGACAAACGAGTGGCGACAACAAGCGGGGGAGGGGGTGGTGGGCGGGCTTAGAAGGGCAGAGGTCGCGGGTCTCCCCGATGGCCAGCCCGATACTGGCTGGAGTGGAAGGCGTCCCGATCTCGAACGACCACACCCTCTGTCGTGTCGAACCGTTACCTGGAACCTATCTGTGAACGCCCTTCTTCTTACCGAGTACCGCCGCGTCAAATAGATAATCTTAAGTTCATTGAAGACTGAGAGCTGAGTGAAAAAAAGGGGAAAAAGTCTACAGTGTCCATTCATGGCAATGTAGCACAGGGCCTGACCCGCGACACGATCAGAATTGATGATAGCACATGGGAATATTTAAATTCTCAACGGGATCTTTGTTCAAAACGCGCCTTGGCAAACGGTGTAGGAAGACCTTTTTGTGTACAGGGTGCGCCATTATCCACACCAACCAAAAAATCTTTTGTCAAAAAGAAAAATAACTTATGTGTCTAGCAAACGTGGCTTAGCTACCAGCGGACCATTAATCTGCTTTACAGCCTTTCTTGTATTTGTGTTTGTTACGAAGATGTGAACACAGTACGTCTGTTTTAAACCCAAGTAAGTGGACGATTTACGCTACCTTATGACCTGCACTATGTGCTACCACAAAATGGTTCAAATGGCTCTGAGCACTATGGGACTCAACATCTGAGGTCATCAGTCCCCTAGATCTTAGATCTACTTAAACCTAACTAACCTAAGGACATCACACACATCCATGATCGAGGCAGAATTCGAACCTGTGACCATAGCTTCAAATTGTAACTAGGCTGATCTCATAAGGTAAGGAATAAGATAACTTATGATTGGAAGTATCGTCGACGACGAGGTCATTGGAGTCGAAACCAAACTCAGATTTTACAGTTATGCGGATAGGAAACGGCAGAAAAAGGAGGAAAGATTAAGCTCAAGAGTCATGTTGACAACGAGTTTATTGGAGACGGAGAGCTAAGTCGAAATGAGGAAGGATGAGGAAAAAAAAGAACAGCGTTGTTTTAAAAGTAACCATCTCGCCCTTTGTCTTAAGCGATTCAGGCAAACCACGTAAGACAATGGTCTGCATCGTCGGTTGACTAACCGAACTTCACTTCTCACGAATGCTAAAATGGTTCAAATGGTTCAAATGGCTCTGAGCACTAGGGGACTTAACAGCTGAGGTCATCAGTCCCCTAGAACTTAGAACTACTTAAACCTAACTAACCTAAGGACATCAAACACACTCATGCCCGAGGCAGGATTCGAACCTGAGACTGTAGAGGTCGCGCGGTTCCAGACTGAAGCGCCTAGAACCTCTCGGCCACTACGGCCGGCTCACGAATGCCATTCCAGTTTCTTAACCACTGCACAATTTCATTCCATGCGATTTATGATATTGTTCTTTCACTGTATAGAACAATACCTAATGGTGATTTTCAGTTATCTTTAATCCCAGAGGATTGGATTGGATAGTTTGGAGGCAAGAGACCAAACAGCGAGGTCATCGGTCACATCGGATTGGGGAAGGACGCGGAAGGAAATCGGCCGTGCCCTTTCAAAGGAACCATCCCGGCATTTGCCTGGGGCGATTTAGGGAAATCACGGGAAACCCAAATCGGGATGGCCGGGCGCGGGATTGAACCGTCGTCCTCCCGAATGCGAGTCCAGTGTGCTAACCACTGCGCCACCTCGCTCGGTAATCCCGGAGGTTAATGGCAAATGCACATCGGTTTACTATCGATTTTGGTCTGTGATGATTTCTCAACATGCTAGAAATCATATTACGGTTTGTACTACTGGATATTTTGGGTGTGTTCCTTTTGCATTTTTCACTGACAACTCATTGCGCTCGTAGTTGCTTTTAATGCATGAGCTTCCTTAAAATTTACGTTCACATCTGAAAACGATCATCGTACATCGAAACGGATAATAAATTCATGTGTTTCTGAATAAGGACAATGCATAAAGGTAGGTAAAATGAACATTCTTTAAATCGCTGTCTTCATTCATTGTAAATGAGATGAATGGTTATTTTTATGCGAATAAAGTAGCGCGACACTTTCATGTTTTGTATAGAGGATTGCAGAGGTAGGTGTTGTCTCCTGTTTCAATAGTTTGGTATCCTTACTAGTCTTTGAAGTCGCATTTGCTTGTGGTTTATGTAGCTGTAAATCTCAAGTTGACACCTGTGGTCATTTAAAAAGGAAACGGATAGGGGAGACATGGAGAGTGAGTGTGACAATGAGTATTCAGGCGTAGCACTTGCCTTTGATGTCAGCTCACGAAAACTGTTGATACTCTGCTTTTTGTAAAGCAATAAACTCTCAGCAATAGCTATTGTGGCTGGAATTCACAAAAAAACAAGAATGAAGACATCAGATAGGGAACAGCCTAAAATAATCAGGCGGCAACGCATGGCCCCTTGTCTTTGTGGCCGGCCGGGCTGACAAACGGTCACGCCCACTCACCATCAATCAGCAGGGCTTCCCTGTTGAGCACAACAAGGCTCTGTTCGACCGCGCAGCCGAGTCGTCCGACAGGAAGTGCTCTCACGAATGCCTCTGAGTTCGAAGACCACCCGGATGGTCGTACGGAGCAGGACCCAAAAATAAGCAACAGTGGCCAGACAGACACATATTTTAACTTTCTCGTCCGCATGTACATTGTAACGAATACTCCATGTTCTTCTATCTGTCCTGATTCTACTTCTCTTCAAGAATTTGATGACCACAGCCCTTGCAGCTGATAGTTTATCCCTCAGTATTCCAACACGCAATCTTGTATCCGAAGCGTAGTTTATGGCTAGTACTACAAATATTTGGCTCTAAGCACTGTTGGACTTAACATCTTTCATCAGTTCCCTAGACTTAGAACTACACTTCTGGCCATTAAAATTGCTACACCAAGACGAAATGCAGATGATAAACAGGTATTCATTGGACAAATATATTATACTAGAACTGACATGTGATTACATTTTCGCGCAATTTGGGTGCATAGATCCAGAGAAATCAGCACGCAGAACAACCAACTCTGGCCGTAATAACGGCCTTGATACGCCTGGGCATTGAGTCAAACAGAGCTTGGATGATGTGTACAGGTACAGCTGCCCATGCAGCTTCAACACGATACCACAGTTCATCAAGAGTAGTGACTGGCGTATTGTGACGAGCCAGTTACTCGGCCACCATTGACCAGAATGTGCTGGACAGGGCAGCAGTCGAACATTTTCTGTATCCAGAAAGGCCCGTAGAGGACCTGCAACATGCGGTCGTGCATTATCCTGCTGAAATGTAGGGTTTCGCAGGGATCGAATGAAAGGTAGAGCCACGGGTCG